>NC_042623.1:204395693-204714621 GCF_901001135.1 Rhinatrema bivittatum
ACTTCTGCAGCAGGACCCAGTCTGTAAAACAATATGCCTGAAGCCTTGAGATTAATGGCTGATTAAAAAACAATTTAAAAAAAGGCTTAAAACATGGCTATTCCAGCTGGCTTTTAATGAACAGTAATACTGTCTAAAGAGTCTGTTGGCTTTTTTCACCATTCTATTGTTCTGAATGGCAAAAAAGTACCAAGGCAGTTAAATGTCTTAGGGGGTAATTTTCTAAGCGGATCGCATGCGATAAGGAATGTTTCGCACGCGAAAAGTCCCTTATTGCGTGCGATGCCAAGATCGGGGTGGAGTCGGGGTGGCACTGGGGCTGACACCACGAAGACTTTGCCAACAGCAAAAGATATGCTTCGTTTTCACTGCCAGTTTCGCGCCGAATAACTACACCTTTTATGGTGTAGTTATTTGGCACGACGCCGGCAGCGATCCCCCCCCCCGTTACTGCTGAATTCACTATGCCTTCCGGCATTAGAAAATCCAGCCCTTAATGAGGTGATTAACAATGAACTTGATTTTATTTTATTGATGATAATGTATTTGTGTTGGTTTGATTTTAATCATATGAATGCTTTGGTTTAAAGTGGCAAAGAAGAAATTTTTAACAAAATAAATAAATAAATATTGCCCCAGATGCACTGCAAAATTAAAATATAGCGACCTATGCACAGCCAAACATATATAGCCCCTGATTCACTACAAACATAATGGGGTAGATTTTCAAAGGGTTACATACGTAAGATATGCGCATAAGCCCTGAAAACCTACCCTTGAATACACTGAGCCTGTTTTGCATAGGCTCGGCGGCGCACGCAAGCCCCGAGATGCGCATATGCCCCTGGGCTTTCCAAAATGGGCGGTCTGGGGGACGGGGGCATGGCAGTGGTCCGGGGCCAGAGGTGGTCCCAAGTGCTCCGGGGGATTTGGTTAGGGCTGGGGGGTTGGTTAAATAGGGGAAGGGAGGGAAAGGTGGGGGGGGGGGGGATCTAAAAAAAAGTTCCCTCCAAGACCGCTCCGATTTCCGAGCGGCCTTGGAGGGAACGGGGAAAGTCATCGGGGCACCCTCTTGTGCGCGCCGACCCTGGATTTTATAACATGCGTGCAGCAGTGCACGCATGTTATAAAATCGTGTGTACATTTGTGTGTGCCGGGTAGCATGCACAAATGTATCCCACGCGTGTAACATTTAAAATCTGCCTCGATATATAGCCCTATGTATACTGTGAACATAAAATATAGCAGCCTATACATAGTGAATCTAATATAGAGACTCAAGTATACTATGCATCTAATATATAGCCCTAGGTATACTGTGAATCTAATATCTAGCCCCTAAATACTGCAAACTTAGGGGCAGATTTTATAAATCTGCGCACACACGTACTTTTGTTCTTGCACCAGGCACGAATAAGAGTACGCGGGATTTCAATAGACATGCGCGACTATGCGCATATCCATTAAAATCCGGGGTTGGCGCGCGCAAGGCTGCCCAAAATCGGCAGCCTGCGTGCGCCAAGCCGCGCAGCCTGCCTCCATTCCCTCCAAGGCCGCTCTGAAATCGGAGCGGCCTCGTAGGGAACTTTCCTTTGGCCTCCCCCCACCTTCCCCTATTTAATCCACCCCGCCCCCCCGGCCCTATCTACACCCCCTCCCTACCTTTGTTCAACAAGTTACGCCTGCTCGAGGCAGGCATAACTTTGTGCGCACCGGGCCGGCTGCCGTGTGCCATGTTCCGTTCCGGGGGCTGATCCGGAGGCCGCAACCATGCCCCCGGTACGCCCCCTAGCCGAAACCATGCCCGCGGCCCTGCCCCGGATGATGCGCCACTGCATCACGCCCCCCCCCCCGATGACGCGCGGGTCGCATCACGCTCCCCCGACATGCCCCCCCCCCAGGAAATCCTGGGGACTTACGTGCATCCCGGGGCTTTGTGCGCGCCAGAAGCCTCTGCAACATAGGCTCGGCGCGCGTAGGGGGAGTTTGGGCCAGGTTTTCGGGGGGTACGCGCGTATCTACACTACAAGCCTGAAATATATCCGCCTGTACATTTCAGCATAATAGTTATCTGATTAAAAGGCTTACCTGGCTATATCATCAATATATCCTTTACAACTCATTCAAATTGCTACCGCAAGAATATATAGCTTATCTCGCAAAGATCATATAACACCTATCTTACAACAATTACACTGGCTTCCTATAACTCACCGTATCAGATATAAAAATTTATCCACTATCCACAATTTGCTCTATAATGTTGACTCGGTATGGCTTTGCTCCATGTTACGCATGTACAAACCCCCAAGACAGCTACGATCCATGAACAAATGTTTGCTAGAAGTACCAACAGTTAAAACAGTCAGTTTAGCTCTAATCCGCAAAAGAACCTTTTCAGTTGCTGGTCCAATTTTATGGAATTCTCTTCCCGAAAATCTTCGACTTACATCAAACCGTAAAGAATTTAAGAAAATGTTAAAGACATATCTATTCAGTGATGCGTACAATATAACTTAATTACAATAATACGATATACTCCTAGACTGTTATTATGCTCAAATTAACAATGTTTGTCTATTTTGACCTTCGAAGGTAATCTGTTGCGTTTGACTATTTTAACTTATGCATGTATATTTGTTAACCGCCTAGACGGACATGTAAATGTCTTATTGTTTGCGGTATATAAAAATTTTTAAATAAATAAATAAATATCATATGTTATGGCACCACGAAGCCAGTCCACTTTTATGGAATTTGCAGGATGGTCTAAATGAAACTGGCGGAGGAGAATCTTATCCAGGATGTTGGAGGCAGGTTCCCAAGTATTCTTCTCAGGCCCATACCCTTCCCAGGAGAGAAGGTACTCCAATCTTCTATGATGGAAACGCACATCCAATACCAAGGAAAATGAGAATAAATATGGTAAAAGCAAATTGAATATAAAAAAAAACTAAAACTTTAAAAATAAAAATTGTTCAGTAGTAACACAGTCTTCAGCTCAGGCGTTTTTTGATTTATTTTAAATTGTTCTTTTTTTTAAGTAACCTGTGCACTCCATGCATCCCAGCATTTTAGAAGTCGGGATTATGTTGATCTTTACGAGGCTACTCTTACATTATTGTTAAACAAATGTTTTATTTTTGAATACACTCTTTATTTTAGGAATACACCGGAGTCTAAGTTCCGTAGCTCTCTCGTTATCAAACAAAATGCTCTGTGCTGTTTTTTGGAGCCAGTCCGAATGACAGAAATTGAAGTGTGTACATTGTTACAAGTTCAAGAGGTAATTTCAGTATTTTTATGATGACCTGATTTATTATTTTTTATTTTTATTTTTAAAGTTTTAGTTTTTTTAATATTTAATTTGCTTTTAGTATTTTATCTCATTTTTTAGTTTTAGTCCTTTTTTATATTCAATTTGCTTTTACCATATTTATTCTCATTTCCCTCCCCCCCTTCTTTTTTAAAGTGTTGTTAAAGAAAATTTTGAAAGACCGTACCAATAAAATACGTACTGTTTTGACTATTGATTGAAAGAGGTAAATAGATATGCCATTGCTCATATATTTATATCTGAAATTTTATTAGTAGTAAACTGAATTTATTCACACTTTTTCTTTTACTAGGCATGAGAATACTAAAAGTGCATCTTGGATATTGATATAATCTGCTTTTAACAGGTAAAAAAAAACAGTCTATATTACTGTGCCATGGTCTTTCTGTTCCTTTCCATTTTTTAATATGAGTTTCCTATAAGTTGTTTTTTTATAATTATTTCTTCTGTATATTTGTCTTTGTCAGCTGGAATTTATGTTTCTGTGTGTTGTCCATGTATATAATTGTAATTAATGTTATTTTATTGTAGCCCCTAAAGCAGCTCCGAACCGGGCGAAACTCAGGCCTAGAGTCGGGCAATTATGGAATATCACTCATAGTCGGGCAATTATGGAATAAATACCCACAGAACCTGAATGTAAACCGATGTGATATCTCAGATTGAATGTCGGTATATAAAATAAATAAATAAATAAATATTGTTTTATTAATAAATCTGAGGACACTCGGCATTCTTTTTTTTGCATCCCTCAGCTACAGATTCTGGTGCCTCCAGTTCAGCTACAGATCCTGGTGCTCTGTGTTGGGCCTCTCCGCGTGGCCCGCAGACAGATGCCGTGTCCCTCCCTTGGCACGTGTGTGTATCACTGTGTCTTAAGTAGGGCCCGCGGCGGGAACCTAGCCACAGCCCCGGATGACGTCATCAGTGGAGCTCTTGTATTTAAGCCTGAGCTACGTTTCTTAGGATTGCCTTTGCAACAGGTTTCCTCGCTGGTCGAGTACTCGATGCCTCCTAGTGATTCTCCTCATTCCTGGTACCTGATCCTCGCTGACTCCTGTTCCTGGTTTCCTTGTTCCTGTGTTCCTGGTCCTCAACCTATCCTCAGATTACCTCCTCGGACTTTGACCTCTGCTTTGCCTGACTATGCCGTTGACTCTCTCCAGACCCAGACCTCTGCATTGCCTGACTACTCCATTGCCTCTCTCCAGACCCAGACCTCTGCATTTCCTGGCTACTCTGTTGCTTCTCTCCAGGCCCAGACCTCTGCATTGCCTGACTACTCCGTTGCCTCTTCAGACCCAGACCTCTGCATTGCCTGACTACATTCTTGATTATTTCCTCGTTCAAACCTCAGCCTTGCATGCCACTGCTTCCAGATTGCTACTGGCCCTGACTCCAGCTTGCCCTATGTCACCTCTTTAGTCTATGTCCTAGACTTGGCCTATTCAGGCTTCGACCTGTTCTTACTCAGAAGCCCCCTGTCTGACTTTGGTTCTATTGGCACCCGGGTCTCCATGACACCGCCTCATCCAGTACAGACTTCTTCTCTCCTCTGTGGCTGCCTCTAGGTTGACCTTGATCCTTCCATTGATGACGACATATGGAGGCCCACCTGTCCAGCCGGTCCTGGTACCCAAAGGCTCAACCTGCAGGGAACGAGGGCTGGTATTGGTGAAGCACCTGCCAGCCTCCATCCATCAGCCCACTCTGCCTGCTGATGGTGGAGACCTGTAGGATCCTTCCTATGGGTTGTGTCAACCCCACCTCGGCCCAAGGGTCCACTTCCGGCACAACAGGTTGCAAAGACCATGCACTCGGCGGAGTCACATACAACCAGGCTATTCCTGGCCTGGCTTCAAAGGTACAAGAACTGCAACAGTCTCGAGGCACTGGCCTCATCTCTTGAGCATCTACATGCCCAGCTTGATGCCCTATCCAACAACTCAGTTCCAGTACTGGCTTCCTCTCATCAACAGCTGTCTACTTCCACTCCTAGAGCCTTGTTGGCCTTATCAGCTCCACCTCATTTCAATGGTGAGTCCAAGCTCTGCAGAGGGTTTGTCAACCAATGCTTCTGAAGGGCCAGCCAGCTTAAGTACAACAGATGTATGATGTCATCCGAGGGGGACGCCTCCGAGGTTTTGCAATTGTGGACCCTTGGGCCAGCCAGAAGGTGATGATGCAGTGCTGGGTGAAATCCCACAGTGAAGTCGTAGCCGGGAGGCAAACTTTCTTCACCACTGGAAGCCCATGGTCCCCCCAGGAGGAGCCTGTGAGAACCCGAGCCGCTTGGACTTAGGTACGAAGAAGACATCAGAGCCGGGAGACCAACAGGAAGTTCACCACTGGAAGCCCACGGTCCCCCCAGGAGGACCTCGTGAGGACCCGAGCCTCTTGGACTTAGGAGCGGTCTCTGGAGGATGAAGGATGGGGAGAACTCCAACTCACAGCGGGCTGCAGAGACGTCAGCAGTAGGGTCAGGCCAAGGGTCAGGGCAGGTGGCAGACAGCAGGAACCAAGGACGATCTGAAGTCAAAGCCAGGAGACAAGCCAAGGTCAGGAGCCAGGAAGACGACCCGAAGTCAAAGCCAGGAGACAAGCCGAGGTCAGGAGCCAGAAAAATGATCCGAAGTCAAAGCCAAGAGACAAGCCGAGGTCAGGAGCCAGGAAGATGCAGGAACGAAGACAAGACAGCAACTAGGGAACTAAGAAGAGTGGAACCTTGTTGCAAGGCAAGGGAGAAGACAGCCAAGCAGGTTTAAATACCAGCAGAGTCTGATGTCATCATGGAGGTGGAGCTGTCCTTTCCCATGCTGGTCCCTTTAAATTACTGAGCCCCTGCGTGTGTACCTAGGGGGCGGGGCCAGCTGCTGAGCGTCAGCAGCATCTCGACGAGGAAGGCCGCCGGAAGAGCCTAGCGAGGCCCGGATGGAGCGCCACAATATCGAGTGGCCTTGGGGTGAGTGAAGGGGCCTACCGCGGACCTCCAAAGGCCGGGACCACAACACGAGGCTCCCGCCATGACATGTACAAAGGTGGCCCGTGCGCGCCTGCAACTAGGTAATTCCTGAAACAAGATGGCGAATGGCAGTGCCCATGCCATCCCGGGAACGCCATTCTTCATCCCGGTGGTTGGCAGAGACCGCCATTCTTCCAAGAGATGACAAGGCAGCAAAGAAAGAGGTGAGCATTAGTGGTCGCAGCCGTCTCGACCGACGGGTGTAACACTTTCACATTCAATGCAGTTTTAAAAATTTATCAATCCTCACAAAGTCTAAGGTCAGCCTCTCAAAATATTGTATGTGTTCCTTCTTTTAAGCATATACAGCTGATCAAGTCACATGAGTCTTTTTTTGTGTGCAGGGTCCATCATTATGGAATAGCTTGCCTCCACTACTTAAAGATGAGGTTTTGCTACTAAAATTCAGAAAACACTTAAAAGCCTATTTATTTCAGAAAGCCTCTGAGTGAGACACATTAATGAGGCACTCTTTCAGGCAATGTCGTGCATATTTTTAATATTGATGGAATTTGTATGAGCCAGTCCTATGATTGCACTTATGTTTTATGTTCATGTGTTTTATGTTTTCATGTTTTATGGTTCATGTTTTATGTTTTAAGATGCAATTGTTTAAGTTTGTTTTGTGGAACATTTTTACCATATGTAATCTGTTTTTTAACTTGCTGTTTATTTAATGTCAATTTTATTTCTCTGTTTTTTTCCTTTATGAACATATTACTATTATGTAAACCACTTAGGAGGTTTAATAGGTGGTATAGAAAAATGTTAAATTAATAAATAGATCTTAGATCAAAAAGAGTAAATACAGCTTCTGATAAGTCAGTCTGGCTGGCTTTAAAGGTAAACCCACTAGTTTCTCTCTTCATTAGGTTATAAAAATTAACATAAGAGAAGGCAGAGAGCTCCTGCCTCTAGGTAATCTAACTAAAAATTCTACACCCTTCAATGTGCCTAGTGGTGAGAAATAATAAGGCAACATCATTTCAGTCTCCCATATGGAGGAGTAAAAATCCAACTGATTGTTTACTAAATCTTTCTGAACTACCCCAATTAAATAGTACATTCCTTTGGTAAGGAAATCAAGGGTTCCTTACAAAAAAGATCTAAATGTGTATACCCTAGAAAAAAAGGCAACATAGGGGAGATATGATAAGAGACATCTAAATATCTCCAACACAATGCACAGGAAATGGAACTCTTTCAATGGAAAGAAGGCTATGGAACGAGGGACCATGGGATGAGGTTAGAAGGGGGTTAAGTCAGGAGTAATCTAATGAAATATTTATTTACAAAGAGGGAGTTGGATGCATGGAACAGTATTCCAGTGCATATGGTGGAGTCAAGAACAGTGTATGAATTCAAGAAAGCATGGGACAAGCACAGGTGAGGGAGTGGTAGAAATTGTAGAGCTGATTTATAAGAACATAAGAAGTTGCCATACTGCATCAGACCAAGGGTTCATCAAGCCCAGCATCCTGTTTTCAATAGTGGCCAATCCAGGTTACAAGTACCTGGCAAATAGCCAAAACATTAAGTAGATCCCATGCTTCTAATGCCAGGAATACCAGTGTCTATTCCCTAAATCGACTTCATTAATATCTATACCCCCTCAGCCATCCTTTCTCCAAGCCGAATAGCCATAACCTCTTTAGCTTTTCCTCATCAGGGAGCCATTCTATTCCCTTTATCATTTGTTCAACCTTCTTTGTACCTTCTCTAGTGCAACTATATCTTTTTTGAAATGCAGCAACCAGAATAGTAAATAGTACTCAAGATGTGGCCTCACCATGGAGCGATACAGAGGCATTAAGATATTTTCTGTTTTATTCACCATGCCCATTCCTAATAATTCCTAACATTCTATTTGCTTTTATGGCTGCCGCAGCACTCTGAGCCAACAATTTCAATGTATTATCTACTATGATACCTAGATCTTTTTCCTGGGTGGTAACTCCTAAGATAGAATCTAACATTGTGTAACTACAGCAAGGGTTATTTTTCCCTATATGCAATACGTTGCTCTTGTCCACGTTAAACTTTATCTGCCATTTGGAAGCCCAATCTTCAGTCTCACAAGGTAGTCCTGCAATTTATCACAATCCAATTATGATTTAACTACTCTGAATAATTTTGTATCTACAAATTTGATTATCTCACTTGTCGTATTCCTTTCCTGATCATTTATAAGTACATATCCTCAAGGCTGTTTACCCTTTTCCACTGAGAAAATCGACCATTTAATCACACTCTGTTTCCTGTCTTTTAACCAGTTTGTAATCCATGAAAGGACATCACCTCCTATCCCATGACTTTTTAGTTCTTAGAAACCTCTCAGGAGGGACTCTGTCAATTGCCTTCTGAAAATCCAAATACACTACATCTACTGGTTCACCTTTATCCACATGCTTACTAACCCCTTCAAACAAATGAAGCAAATTTGTGAGGCAAGACTTCTTTGGAATTTGAGAAAAAATACCTTTTTTGGGGTTCTTAAAGGTCTCTATTTTTTGGATTGACTACATATAGGAGCTCAGTGGATTTATAAGAAAAATATATGTTTTAGATTTTGTAGAGCTTAGCAAGCATGCTATATTCTAAGTTGCTGTTATCTCAAGTAGTAAATGTACTCTTTGATTTTGTTCGGACTTCTTGTAGTTAAAATATGGAGCGGGCTACATGCTGTCTTGAAGGATGCATTGTGCAATGTTGCATCAACTGACACCTAGCATGATATAATTGATGACACCTAGTATGTATGAAAAATAGGTGGTGTTTCAGTATTCAGACTTGGTTACAATAGGATAATAAATGATTGACAGCAGACCTTAAATTAGGTCTGTGATTGGATCAATTATGTGTCAGTAAGAATAATGATGTAAGAATGCTTGTCTTCAGGGAGTGAAGCACTGATTGGTTACATGCCCTGTTAATAAAAGATATTAGAGATGAGCCCCAGGGGCTAAGGGAGGAATGGAGCAACTGTGCCATAGCCATGGAGAATTTTATCTCTAACAAATATAATAAAAGATGAAGAATTGCATATCATTTCTTTCTTCTCTGTGAATTGGAAACTGAAAGTTGCTTGATGGAGATGTATAACTGCTAGGCTCTCCCATAGCTGTGATTAGGCTAGGAGGTTATTTTTTTTTTTTTTTGTTTGGCTCATACATTTTTTTTTTATACAAGACTTGCCTTGGGTAAAGCCATGCTGACTGTGTTCCATTAAGCCATGTCTTTCTATTTGCTCTGTAATTTTTTTTTAACTTTATATTTATTGAAATTTCAAATTATAAACATGCATACAACTTGTGGCAATATACATGAGAGCTGGTTTATCAGTACAAGAAACAAAATGGAAATTATACAAAGGTATATACCAAGATACCAAATCATATAGACTCATAAACAAGGTCCCATATAATATAATAAGAAATAGGGGGATTCAAGAAGAAAAAGAAGCAATATATATAGGTAATACAGGTAACCACTGAGAAAATTAAAGAAAATAGAGACAAGTGCTTAATTCTTTAAACTTCCAACTAAAAGATATAAAACTAAGCAGAAATAGCTGGGATATGAGTGTCCAAATAAAGACTTAAATGGGCAGGATCGAAATAAATCTAGATCCAAGGTGGGAGATCACACATTGACAAAGAAATCTCAAAATAAATTTTGCACCAAATGCCAAGGCCTCTGGGCGCATAGCAAGAAATTTTTTACGATATTCTTGAGTAGAACGTGTAATATCAGGGTATATCCAAACTCGTTGGCCATAAAAAGAAGACAATCTATGTCAAAAAAATAATCTTAAAACCAAATTCTATCTTGAGAAAAAAACAAGAAATAAAATAAGTTCCATGTTTGGAAATAATCGCATTCATTGAAAATTCCAGCAGTTGGGTCAAATTTAAATCCAGTTCTTGGTCAATCAAGGCTTTGGCAATAGGAGATGAAGCTTCAATAGGTATTTTAAGGTCTTCAGATGTATACTTTTTAAAAAGTCAATAACAGAGATCAAATTAGATTTAGGAAAATTCAATATCCTGAGATTTAAATAGCGAAGAGTTCTCAATATTTTCAGCTTTTCAGAATGAAACATCAGATTTGATCAAAGTCTCTTGAACATGTTGTAAAGAAGAGAATTGTTTATCCAAAACAGCAATTTTCTGAGAATGAGAACCTAACTCAGTTTCCACAGTATGGATGCGAGAAGAAAATGTTGACGTAACGTCAATCAAAGTGGATATAGATTTTTCAAGAGTCATCAATGCAGGCCAAACAGATTCTAAAATAATCACAGAAGGTCTTGGCAATGCTGGCCGAAGAAGCAAAGATTCTGTACCTTGGCAATTTTAGAAAGTATTCGGTTCCCGCATATCTTTCACTTTCCCCCCTGGAGTCAAGGTAATCACTCGGGGCCTGACTACTGGATCTTCGGACTGGGAATGAACTTTCCTAACTCCCTGCCCTTTCTTTCCCCTCTCCTCCCCACCCCCTAAACCTAACCTATCTTTTCCTCAATTTTTTTATTTCATTGCCTACTGCTGCTCGGGAGCAGAAGTAATTTACGTGTCCCGGCTGGTATCCATCTTTCCCTTCCCCGCCCAGACCATGTCCTCAGCCCGCCCCTTTTTCAGGACCTGGCACTTGTGTGCATAAGTACTGATTTTTACATGTGCTGGGCTTTTAAAATTTGGATGTTAGTATTTCTGTAATGGCCATATCTTCCCTAAGAGCCCCTTTAACCCCTCGGTCATTTAACAGTCCAATTGACTCCCTTGCAGGTATCCTGCTTTGATATATTTTAAAAAGTTTTTATTATGAGTTTTTGCCTCTATGGCCAACTTCATATCACATTTTCTCTTAGCCGGTCTTATCAATGTGTTACACTTAATTTGACAATGCTCATGCTTTTTTAAATTTTCTTCAGATGGATTCTTCCAATTTTTAAAGGATGTTTTTTTTTTTTTTTACTAAAATAGCCTCTTTCACTGCACCTTTTAACCATGCCAATAATCATTTGCCTTCCTTCCACCTTTCTTAATGCATGCAATACATCTGGACTGCACTTCTAAGATGGTATTTTTAAACAATGTCCATGCCTGATGACCACTTTTAACCTTTGCAGCTGCACCTTTCAGTTCTTTTCTAACTATTCCTCATTTTATCAAAGTTTCCCTTTTGAAAGTTTAGTGTTAGAGCTGTAGATTTACATATTGTCCCCCTTCCAGTCATTAGATCAAATTTGATCATGTTATGATCACTATTGCAAAGTGGCTCCACCACCGGTACCTGCATTCCACTAAGAATTAGATCTAAAATAGCTCCCTCTCTCATTGTTTCCTGAGCCAATTGCTCCATGAAGCATTTAGCGTGAATAGGCAGACAAGATTTACCATTCCCTGTTTCTTTGTATAGTCATGAGAATATAAGTAGGCCGTGGAATATTTAGTGAGACATTGATCACATTCCTGGAAGATGTATGCCGTAAGAGATCTGTTTGATGTAGATGGATGGAGATTCTTCAAAAAGGAGAGGAAGGGAGAAGTAAGAAAAGGGAGAGATCACCTGTATGATTAGTAGACCCTATCCCACAAACAAGTAGTCAAAAGCCACCTTCCAAATATAGAAATGGAATATTGCTGTATGATCACACTGATTTTCTAGAAATTATTTTACAATATTTTTAATTTAATATAGCTCCAGAATAATGATGACTCAAAAACAAATGCTCTAATATTTAATTGTACATATTTTTCCATTGAATAATATCACCTGCCACAGTACTTATTTGGAACATAGAGAACTGTACAGATGATGAATGCTAATCCTGCTCTGGAGGTATCCTCATGCACCCAGAGGGACATTGCATTTATTTTTTTTCAAACCATTTTGTTCAGACACAAAACTGAAAATCATATAATAAGATGATAACTAAAGTCCTTATGCTGAAATACAAAACAATTTACAAGATATACATACATAATAACAAAACAGTTAATGTGCATGGTCTATATTGCATGGTGCTTATCCTCGACAAATGGCTGTATTTGTAATTGTGGATCTGTTGGTCAGCCCATGTCACTGGTATTTACATCTTCCCTGTCTCTTTGGACTTATTTATATGTCTTTATCTCCCAGATTACAATTAAACAGGATAGTGAAAGGGATGTTTCAGGACCTTAACAATTTTGCTGCTAAATTGTATCTATCATGACTTGTTTCACGTATTTAAATTAGAAGTTTCCAGGGCAAGCTCAGTGACAGTACAGAAGACCTGAGTTAAATACCTGGACTCAGCTTTTGATTTCCATTCTGGTTAGGGTTACGGATGCTGCAAAGGCAGCATTCACAGCATATGGGAGAGAGCAATCATTACTCAATGCTGATAGCTAGTGGCTGGAAGTAGGGTGCATGCACACATATCAGTTACTGGAGGGAGCCAATGACCTCAACTGCAATCCTGGACTAGGAAAGATTATAAAAAATAAACACTCTAGGAAGTTATGCATGAAGGTTCATAGGGCCATTGCTCAATAAAAGCCAGTTCCAAATGATCTAGAAACTTAAAGTCGTAAGTGGAACTGCCAAGTCCAAAATACAATTTAAAAAAAGTTTCTGAAAAGTGAGCGAAAGCAGAAAATGTGACTGAAAATAAAACACCAATGCCAATACAATTTGATAGGTGTAAAGTAGGCAGATTAAAAATAAGTGCAGATTTAAGCTATATTTTGAACATACGGTTATTTTGCACAACTGGTACTACAATGATGAGGTATTTCCACCTCATGCAAATTCATTTTTAAAACTATACAGTGCCAAAATCACTTTTTACTTTTATAGGCCTATCTAGGCCCCACTATAAAAACAGAAGAACATTCTGGTAAGAAGAGTTCCTTAGGAGTATAGTAGATGGTAGTAGAGTGAATTAGGAGTGACTGGGATGGTCCAGCCCCTAAAGGGTAGGTCAGTCATATGGGAGAATATATGGTGACTCCATGAGTTATTGGGAGGGAGTGATAGAGGTCAATTACTAGGGATGTGAATCGTTTTAGGACGATTAAAATTATCGTCCGATAATTTTAATATCGTCTTAAACCGTTATGGAACACAATACAATACAGATTCTAACGATTTATCGTTATAAATCGTTAGAATCGTGAGCCGGCACATTAAAACCCCCTAAAACCCACCCCCGACCCTTTAAATTAAATCCCCCACCCTCCCGAACCCCCCCCCAAATAACTTAAATAACCTGCGGGTCCAGCGGCGGTCCGGAACGGCAGCGGTCCGGAACGGGCTCCTGCTCCTGCATCTTGTCGTCTTCAGCCGGCGCCATTTTCCAAAATGGCGCCGAAAAATGGCAGCGGCCATAGACGAAAAAGATTGGACGGCAGGAGGTCCTTCCAGACCCCCGCTGGACTTTTGGCAAGTCTCGTGGGGGTCAGGAGGCCCCCCACAAGCTGGCCAAAAGTTCCTGGAGGTCCAGCGGGGGTCAGGGAGCGATTTCCCGCCGCGAATCGTTTTCGTACGGAAAATGGCGCCGGCAGGAGATCGACTGCAGGAGGTCGTTCAGCGAGGCGCCGGAACCCTCGCTGAACGACCTCCTGCAGTCGATCTCCTGCCGGCGCCATTTTCCGTACGAAAACGATTCGCGGCGGGAAATCGCTCCCTGACCCCCGCTGGACCTCCAGGAACTTTTGGCCAGCTTGTGGGGGGCCTCCTGACCCCCACGAGATTTGCCAAAAGTCCAGCGGGGGTCCGGAAGGACCTCCTGCCGTCCAATCTTTTTCGTCTATGGCCGCCGCCATTTTCGGCGCCATTTTGGAAAATGGCGCCGGCTGAAGACGACAAGATGCAGGAGCAGGAGCCCGTTCCGGACCGCTGCCGTTCCGGACCGCCGCTGGACCCGCAGGTTATTTAAGTTATTTGGGGGGGGGTTCGGGAGGGTGGGGGATTTAATTTAAAGGGTCGGGGGTGGGTTTTAGGGGGTTTTAGTGTGCCGATTTTTCGATTTTTAACGATTTTTAACGATTTTTCACGATATTTTACCCCCCCAAACGGCAACAATACGATTCCCTCCCCCTCCCAGCCGAAATCGATCGTTAAGACGATCGAGGACACGATTCACATCCCTATCAATTACAGACTATATCTTTCAAAAAATGTGTAAATTTTGTTTTTTTTACCAAGGCCTTTGAAAAACTTAGAGCTTTAATGGAATCTGTGCTATTTGCAATTGTCTTGCCTTTTAAACATTGCTTATGTTTGTTTATGTGTACCATCTTGTAGCCTTTTAGGAAAGGCGGATAATAAATTTGAAAACAAATAAATAGATAAACAGTCTTAGGGGGAGCCAGGGAAGGAGCTTTGCTCATTGGATTCGTAGAAGAGGAGGGACTCTTTTGCAAAGCAGCTAAGGGCTATTCCTGGAAAATCCAACTCTTAGACATCAGGGAGAAGATTGTTCCTGATCAAACCGGTAGCTGTAAGTAATAGAGGTGTGAATCGTGTGATCGATTGTCTTAACGATCGACTTTGGCTGGGGGGGAGGGAAATCGGATCGTCGTGTTTTGTTTTGTTTTGAAATCGTTAAAAATAATAAATCGGGGGTGGGCGGGAAAACCAGCACACCAAAAAAACCCTAACACCCACCCCGAACCTTTAAAACAACCCCCCACCCTCCCGAACCCCCCCAAAATGTTTTAAATGACCTGGGGTCCCGGCACGATGATCCCGGCGCAATGTTCCGCTCTCTGGCCACGACTGCTGTGAAGAGAAATGGCGCTGGTGGCCCTTTGCCCTTATGTGAAGGGCAAAGGTAGCGCTGGCGCCATTTTGATTCCTAGCTCCTGACGTCACGCGTCCAGGAGATCGCTCCCGGACCCCCGCTGGACCCCCAGGGACTTTTGGCCAGCTTGGGGGGCCTCCTGACCCCCACAAGACTTGCCAAAAGTCCAGCGGGGGTCCGGGAACGACCTCTTGCACTCGAGCCGTATTGCAAAATGGCGCCGGTCATACAGCCATATGGCCGGCGCCATTTTGCAATACGGCTCGAGTGCAAGAGGTCGTTCCCAGACCCCCGCTGGACTTTTGGCAAGTCTTGTGGGGGTCAGGAGGCCCCCCCAAGCTGGCCAAAAGTCCCTGGGGGTCCAAGAGCGATCTCCTGGACGCATGACGTCGGGAGCTAGGAATCAAAATGGCGCCGGCGCTACCTTTGCCCTGTCACATGATAAGGGCAAAGCGCCACCGGCGCCATTTCTCTTCACAGCAGCCGTGGCCAGAGAGCGGGACATCGCGCCGGGACCCCAGGTCATTTAAAACATTTTGGGGGGGTTCGGGAGGGTGGGGGTTTGTTTTAAAGGTTCGGGGTGGGTGTTAGGGTTTTTTTGGTGTGCCGGTTTTCCCGCCCCCTGTTTAACGATACAATACAAATGCCCCTGATGATAAATCGTGGGCATTTGTATTGTATCGTGCACTCTAACGATTTTGGACGATTTTAAAATTATCTGATGATAATTTTAATCGTTCAAAAACGATTCACATCCCTAGTAAGTAATTATAGGAACAAGAGGAGGATTCTCTACAGTTTGGGGGTCTGAAAAGAGTACTGCAGCAGTCCAGTGTCCTTGAATCATACTTAAACTGCATAAGAAATTCAGCTAATTTTAAATGACTTTGAAATGTAAAGAACTGCTTCCTGCTTTGAATTTTATATCGCTTTCATTGTGTCTATTTTTGCTTAGTAAAATCTCTTTTGTTTGGAACACAGCTTTCATGCGAAGACATTTTTGAGAGTGGTTCTCTTTTGGGTCCTACAGGTTAAGCCTGTCTCCTTCATAGAGCCCGGGGCCTCTGTAGCGCTTGGAAGTGCGTACGATCTCCTTGAAAAGAGCAGGGTTATGTTTTTCCCTACCTCAGTCGTTTTCAGATATTTCTGAGTCATGGCACAAACTGAGAAAAGTGCTCACTGTTGCTGGTGGTCTGTCACCAGGTGAATTTTGTTCTAAGTGCTTGGGTATATTCTGGTAGGAGTAAAAGCATGGAAATGGCCATACATGCCTATTGGGAAATTTAACCAATGGGTGGCTATAAGTAGGCCACTCTCCATATGTGAACCTATTAGTAACGCATTAGAGAAAAGAGATTGTTCTTCCTGTGTGTAAGGTTGAAAATGCTCTTTTTACTGTGCTGCCAATTGCCCTGTTTACAAGTCACAAACTGAAAGGTCCATATTTAATAAGCCAGGGAGCAGACAAGTTATCCGGCTAATGTTGGCCGGATAACTTGTCACAGATATTCAGCAAGACAAATCTCCCACTGAATATATTCTGCTAAAGTTATCCATGCACAACTGCCTGGATAAGTTTAAACCTACCCAGTTAGATTCTGAATATAGCCAGTTGAGTGACACACAAAAATAAACCTTCTTCTGTCCAGCAGACCCAATCCCCCACCACACATCTCCCCCCCCTCCAAAAAAAAAAACTAAACTAAAAATTACGACTGGTCTGTCTTAGCACCTGATTTCTCCCCCCCCCCCCCAAAAAAAAAGAAAGCAACAAGTTGCAGGTGATTATAATCTCCATCTGTTTTGGAAACCCCCCTACTCTCATCTCATCAATTATCTATAATCAGGGGCGGATTGGCCTATCGGGGGATCGGGCATCCCCCGGTGGGCCAGTCGCTCTAGTCACGTGGTCTGCTGAGCACGGCCGTGACAGAGCAGCGCTCTGCAGACCACGTGGTATCTCCTGGGCCAGCCTGGGCGGCGAATCCCCGGGCCGGTCGTCATCGGGAATCCGCCCCTGATCTATATGCAGTGTACATCTCTTCCTCCACCCCCTTTGTTCGTTTTCTGGTTTTTAATTTTCATACAGCTGTTCCCCCTCCTCTGGTTTGACTCAAATTTTGGTAAATTCCCGATACTGTTTTGTTACTTGATTTTGTTTCTCGACTTCAATTTTATTGTAAAGCCCGTTGCTGATTTTTGTTACCTGGAGACAGATGTGATGTTCCCAACAAATGTCGGTCTATAAAAACATTAAATAAATAAATAAATAGATCTCCCAATGTGAAAAATCAAGGCCAGCTCTGGAAACCTTCCTGACACCCTCCCCACCCTTTCACAAGCCCCATCACCTGTTCCTCCCGGAAATTCCCGGGAGCTTAGTAAAATGATACAAGTCCTAGTGATTTCCAGAATTGCTGCGATGCTGGAAACTGCAGAAAGCAGTACAATTGTACCAAGCTCCTGGCGGCCTTGCAGGTTTTGGGGAGTTCTGGGTGAAGCAGGAAGGTGGCAATAGGGTTTGCAGGTGGGGAGGAAGGGTGTTAGGAGGGGGCCTGGCAGCAGCCTCGGGTTTTCAGTTTGGGAGAGGGGAGGAGGAGGAGGGGAGGCCTTGGGCCATGACAGTCTGCAACTTGTTGTGATTTTTTTTTGGGGGGGGGGGGAAGATGGGGAGGGGGGGAATCAGGTAACAGGCCCCATCCTAGGATGCCCCATACTGTCTCTTTCTTACCCAGTTAAGTTTCACTTGGCTGATGACTTACCTGACTTATCCAGTCAGGGGAGGGACATATTATTTAAATTTCAGCTTTTTCTGGCTAAGTTGAGAACTTAGCCTGACAAACTCTTGACATGTACTGGGGTGGATACACAGTACAATTTTCTAATCTGAGTCACACTTGGGATTTGCAGTTTCAGTTCATTAATGATAAAGCAAATGCCTTTTCTTTTTCATTTCATGAATGACTAATTCAGTAGCATGGTCCATGAGCAACCTACTTTTTTTTTTTGCAACCTATTTTGCTTTCCTTAGAATAGAATATCCCATAAAGCAGCTTTAACTATGATCTAAACTGTTTCTGTAGTTTCACACCCCGCCACCCTACAGCTACTGTATTTTAAGATGTGACCTGTTTTCTCCCTGTCCTGCAATCTACCTATAACATCCATGGACTGCTACAGGAAACCTTAATTTGTGTCCATGCTGGTTGCTAAGTGCGGAGTTCCTCTTTATTGCTTGATCTGTTCAGAACATGTTTTTTTCAGATGGAACCTTCTTTAAGGATTTGATGTTTCCCATGATTTTAACCTTTAAACTGTATTTACAGTGCATTACAACTTCTTATGCAGCAATTTACTTAAACTGGTTGGCCAGAACAAGATTTTCTGCGGTTTATTTTATTTGTGTGTATTATATTGTGCTTCGGTGGAGCAAAATGGAAAGAAACCAAATGTGAAAATGCTTTCTGTCCTGCTTTTGTGTCTGGCAAGATGAAGCCGAATGAGTTCTAAGAGGGGGTAGTTCATTAACCTTGGGTCAGGGGATTTCTGCCAAGTGAACTGGAATTTCTTGTCCGTGCTCAGTGCAGGATCTGTGTGTAATGGGTTACATGGACGTGTAGAAGACGCTGGAGGATGAGGAACTCTCGGTCCCCACAGGCTGCCCAGTTCTGCCTGTCCCAGGTCTGACTCAAATCTGCAGTGCGCTACCTCGTTCCACCACCTGCTGCAGCCTTCCCTTGGGTGTTTGTTGAATTTTGCCTCCGTTTGGTCTCCAGTGCTAGATTGATGTTAGATTTTGCCACCCCTGTAACTCAAAACCCAGCTCTGCTGACTCTAATGGAATACAAAAATAACACATTGCTTTGCCAGGTCATCTATTTATAATAAAAGACAGAAGTCATAGGAGTTCATGGTTTATGCTCCATATTCCTGCTGCCGAATTCCAACTCTTCTACTCAAAATTAGGATAAAGCCCTTTATAACAGATTATGGTAGGAGCAAAGCTTGAAGGAAAATTTGAACCACCAACCTCAATTTTCACTCTTTTCAATTAAGGTAATATGTCAGATGAGGTTCATGCGCTGCCTTAATTCTGAGCAGAAGAAAAAAAGAGCAAATCCCCAAATGACTTAGAAATGCAATATCTGAGGTCCTGTGTTGAGCCAAGCACTAGACATGAACAGTAAATTGTATCAGATCCAATTCATTAGTTTATGCTTGCACAGTGGGTTTTGTGGATTTTTTTTCTTTCCAGAAGTTGCAAGAAATTAAATTCTTGGGCCGAAGTTATGCTATTCCAAAACTGTGCCAGGCAGCTGACTTCAAGTATCTGCACGTATGTGGCCTACTTTCACCCAACGTTTAAATCTGGTTCTAAATAGTAATTATACTAATGTTTCACCTTCTGGAACAGGGGTAGGCAACTGCAGTCCTCAAGTGACGCAGATATGTATGGTTTTCAGGATATCCATAAGGAATATGCATGAGAGATTTTCATGTATTTTCTCCATTGTATGCAAATATATTCATGCATATTCATGGTAGATATCCTGGAAAACAGACCTGTTTGTGGTACTCAACCAGAGTTGCCTACCCTTGTTCTACTGTATCTCAAACAAACTATTGCTATTTGAAATAATGCTTAAAATCTGGGACATATTTATATGTCTACTTAGTTGGTAAATTGTAAGCTCTATAGGGTCCATATTCAGCTGCTGTCTGGCCAACAAATTTAGCTGGATAACTTTGACAGAATATTCAGTGGAGCAGCCACACCATTGAATATAGATGACTATTTTATCTGGTTAACTTTAGGACTGCTCTAGGGCATGACCAGAATTAGCCAGATAAGTTAACTGGCTAAGGGGGTTATTTTCCAGAGGCTTATCGCATGCAATAAGCCTCTATCGCTGCGAAAAGCCTTTGGAAAATATGCAATAGCATGCAAATTAGATTGGGGCAAGTCATGGTGGGGAGGGGATGAAGTCGGTGGTGGCTTCACTGCCGGTGATAATGTTACTAACGTTATCGTTGGCAGTAGTGCACCGAATAGCGCCACCTTTCACGGTGGCGCTATTCGGTGCAAAAGCCGGCAGCCGGCACACTATGGCCACCAAAATCGCACATCCGTGTTGCGAAGGCTGCGGGCTTTCGCAGGCCCCCCCCACTGTTTTCTCAGGATTCATCATTCTGCAAAGAATGATGGATCCAGGCCTAAGTTTGAATATCGGAGTTAGCTGGATAACTTTTCCTGCTAACTTAACTCTGCCCCAGAGCACCCCTACATTCTCCTGATAAATTTTAGCTAGATAATGAGTTATCGGGCTAAAATTTCACCTAAGTGGCAGAAATATTTCAAAGTCGGTATTTGGCCAGATAATTAGTTACCTGGCTAAATGCAGTTGAACAAGGACCCATATGAGCTACTTTACTTATAGTTACTATATTTCCAACAGACCAAATTTCCAGCTTTGAAATGTAGTAATTTAGAAAAATAATAATGTCTGAAAATTTGTGCTACAACTATTCTCTCCTCTGTCACAGAGCCAAGCTTATAAATATCGTAATGATCTTGTCTACAAAGGATGGAGAAAGGTCCTTCACAGAGGTATCCTGCGCACATAATGACAGCCATAACACTGGGAGCTCTGTTTATGAATAACATAAAAAAAAAACAAAAAAAAAAACGAACAAGGAAGCAGATGTGAGGTACTACTGGTGAGACATGGCTTGTAAGGGGGTAACTGTGCAAATGACCACCTAAATTTGAAGGCAATAATGCACATGCTTATACCAATTCTTACCTTGAAAAGTATGTATATTTACTATTTTCACTTTGAAAATTATCCCACTAAAACTAACTGCATGCAATTACACCTGCTAATTTCTGTGCAGAATTCTGGAGGGAAAATTCTAACTGCATACTTTCGAAAATGCAAAGAAATGCAAGTAAATGCAAACTCCTTGTTATGGAGTGGACCCTTGGGCTGAGACGAGGTTGGTGCTACCTGCAGGGGGGGAACCCTGAATGTCCTCGTCGTAAGCAAGTGAAGCTGGTCGATGCAGAGACCCAACTGGACCTTCACCACTAGCAGCCCTTGTTCCCTGCAGGTTGAGCCCTTGGGTGCCGGGGTTGGCTGAACTTAGGCGCAGGTCTCCAATGAAGAGGAATCCCACATTGAGAGGAGAAGGCAAGGTCAGATGGTCCATGGTAAAGGCATGCGGCAGTCAAGCCGAGTCCAGGCAACATTCCAGAGATCAGGGCAGGTGGCAGGCAAGCAAAGTCCAAACGATGTTCCAGAGGTCAGGGAAGGTGGAAGGCAAACGTAGGCTGAAGAACGTGCCTGGAGTCAGAAGACAGAAGGCAATCCAAGGAGGCGTGGATCCAGGGACACGGAGTCTGGAACGGGGTCAGGAACATAGAGTCGAGAATGGGGGTCAGGAACACGGCAACCAGCAGCTCTAATGGAGTTCAAACTGTTGCTGAGGCATCTGGTGGTTGCAGGGGCCAGAGTTTATATAGGGGCCCGGGTCTGACATCATCAGGGAAGGCCGGGGATGTTTCCCGCCACTGGCCCTTTAAAAAGTGTAAAGTGGTGTGCACCTAAGGAGCAGGCTAGATACTGCCCTGAGAAGGACTGCAGGGCAGCAAGGTAAGTCTGTGGGGGGCTCCGCAACGTTGAGGGAACAGGGAGATGTCCCCGCCGAGCTGGTGACTGAGGCTGGTTGTCACCCAGTTTGGTCGGCTTGAATTAGGGATGTGAATTAGTTTTCAACAAATGTGCAATCCGCAACACGAAATCTCTATTTGTTGTATTCATGGGTTCACAAAACGCATGGCGATCTCCACAAATAAAACATATATTAGTTTCATTCTTTTGGTTCGCAGTGATTTCTTAGCGGACGTTTGAAATACGTCGCCCGTATGACATAGTGAGGGCAAAGGTAGCGCCGGCGCCATTTTGAATATTGGCAATACGGCGCGAGTGCAGGAGGTCGCTCCCGGACCCCCGCTGGACTTTTGGCAAGTCTTGTGGGGGTCAGGAGGCCCCCCCAAGCTGGCCAAAAGTCCCTGGGGGTCCGGGACACTCGTCGGGTGTCAGGAACCAAAATGGCGCCGGTGCTACCTTTGCCCTGTCATATGGTAAGGGCAAAGGGCCACCGGCGCCATTTCTATTAACGCAGCCATGTGAATCGGTTATTTACTCTTTCGGATAGTAGAAAGACTAGGGGGCACTGCATGAAGTTAGCATGGGGCACATTTAAAACTAATCGGAGAAAGTTCTTTTTTACTCAACGCACAATTAAACTCTGGAATTTGTTGTCAGAGAATGTGGTTAGTGCAGTTAGTATAGCTGTGTTTAAAAAAGGATTGGATAAGTTCTTGGAGGAGAAGTCCATTACCTGCTATTAAGTTCACTTAGAGAATAGCCACTGCCATTAGCAATGGTTACATGGAATAGACTTAGTTTTTGGATACTTGCCAGGTTCTTATGGCCTGGATTGGCCACTGTTGGAAACAGGATGCTGGGCTTGATGGACCCTTGGTCTGACCCAGTATGGCATTTTCTTATGTTCCGAGAGCGGGAGATCGTGGGAGATCACGCCAGGACCCCCCACTGGACCCCAGGTAATTTAAAACATTTGGGGGGGGGGGGTTCGGGAGGGTGGGGGATTTTGTTTTAAAGGTTCGGGGTGGGTTTTAGGGTTGTTTTGGTGTGCCGGTTTTCCCACCCTCCCCCGATTTACGATTTTTTGATGATAAATCGGGGGAATTGTTATTGTATCATGGCTCTAACGATTTAAAATATATCTGACAATTGTTTTAAATCAAAAAAGATTCACATCCCTAGTCTTTATTCTTGTCAATCTGTAAAAAAAAAAAAATCTCACATATGAAGAGAGATTAATTTTAATCTTTTAAATCACATCATAAAGTAAGAAATAAGCAACTGAGCTACACAAAGTAGAAAATTGCTACTTTGATTAACTTACACAATAAAAAAAAAATCTCATTCTAACTACGAGAGTTTGATTGCTTAATCACAGGAACCAGAATTGTTAACATTCCTTCAAACTTGGTCATGTGAGATGGAAGGAAGAGAGGGAAAAAAAAAAAGTTTACAATGAGGCAGATCTCTCCCTGCTACTACAAAATCCTTTTGCTAAAATAATGGCTACACAATTAAAATATTGCAAACTTGAAATTAGGTGCTAGGTCATAAAACATACACATCTGCTTTGCTAGTAACCTAAACCAGTAAAAGATGAAGCTAATTTCCTGGAAAGAAAACTGCATGAAGAGTCATTCTGTCTAGCTATGTATTTTGCAGGTTTACAATCATCAAGGAAGAATTAAGGTTATCAGCTGAGGCCAGATACTCCAATATTTAACCAAGAATAGGGTACACCACTTAGAGAGTAGAAGGAATGGGGTCAGCCACCCCCTAACTTAATCTGCAGGCCTGCTGGGAGGTGGAGGTAAAAACTGAACGTGAAATCCGGGGTTTGTAACAATTTTTTGTTGTATGTCCTTTTCTTGTATATCAATAACAAATACCATGAAACCTCACTGACTGAGAAGCTGGTTCATGCTTCTGATTAAGTGCAGGACTGCAAATTGAAGTCCTGTCATGGATGCATGCAGTGGCGACATTCTTACTCCCCCTCTCTTCTGGATCATTTGCTTCCCTGTCCGCAATGGTCTATTACCTTCTTTTTCATTCTCATAATTAGAGGGAGATTTGGGTTGAGGTTGACAGTGTTCCCAAAGAATTTCTAATTCCTCATCTTTATCAAGTAACTGTTTATATAAACAGGTAATTTCAGACTTTAAAGCCTCATTCTGGGTACCAGCAATCTTTAGCTTTGCAATTAAATCATCCTCATGCTCCTCATAGCTGTTGGCTACAGCTAGCCAGAATGTGGACCCTATACCGAGATGAGATGGGGCTATCAGATGACAACCCCATGAACCCTCACCGCAAGAAGGCAGAAACAGTGAAAAGGAAACCCCCTCACCTGACTGGGTGGAATCCGGGTGTGGACTGGAATCAGCAACTGGCAGAAGAAGACCAAGTCCCGTGTAATCCAGCTCAGGGCAGGAAGCAGGCAAAGTCCAAAAGGTAATCTGAATCAGGGCAGGCAGCAGACAAGTAGGCAAAGTCCAAAAGGTAATCCAAATCAGGGCAGGCAGCAGACAAGCAGGCAAAGTCCAAAAGGTAATCCAAATCAGGGCAGGCAGCAGACAAGCAGGCAAAGTCCAAAAGGTAATCCAAATCAGGGCAGGCAGCAGACAAGCAGGCAAAGGCCAAAAGGTAATCCAAATCAGGGCAGGCAGCAGACAAGCAGGCAAAGTCCAAAAGGTAATCCAAATCAGGGCAGGCAGCAGACAAGCAGGCAAAGTCAGGCAGTCCAAATCACAACCAAGGCATAGACACAGCTAGGCAGGAAGACCTGTTGCAAGGCAAAGACTGGCAGGCAGGTCCCAGGCTTTAAAGGAAGCTGACACTGATGTCACTTCCTGGGGCTGGGTCACTTCCTGGTCCCTGACCCCTTTAAGAGGTGGGGCAAGTGTCTGGAGGGTTGCTCCTGCCTGCATTCAGTGATGTTGAAGATTGTGCTGGAGGGGATGTCCCAGATGCCTTGTTGCCCAACCACAGATCCACCCATGCTGGTAAGCTGAGCCAGTTGTGCAACAATAGCATTGTCTATCTTCTGCCAACTGGGCAGAAGATAACTTATCCTGCATTAAATTATTACAATTTTCTTGTTTCAATATATCTGTTAATATCTTGAGGCATTGTGACCAAGCACTTATAATATCTAACAGTAGCCATATTAAGGCTGTGCTCTGCTTATTCTTACTTTTTGGCATTGTGGCATTTGATATACTGAGAAATCTTATTTTCTACATCATCAAAAGAATTTAAGTCTGCTGCCACATTAGGACCCCATGGATTCTTCCCACAAGCTGCTGCAATCTCCAAATGGTACTTTCTATTTATTTCTGCTTTTAATTCTACCTTACTTTCCTTTAGATTTGTAACAAATGACACCTTCTGTGGCCACATGATGCTAAAAAATACATGCACAATATTCTATACTCAGCAGGTTTTCATATGCTCTATCCTGTTTTCTGCAGATTACAAGAAAAATTCTTAACACAAACTAGATGGTCCCAAAAAAATCCCAAATCTGTTCTTCACACTAAATGATCAAGAAATTGATATGGTTTTGAGGTGTTTGAGTGGATTCTTGGGTACTGTGGGGGATGACCATGCCCACGGGAAGGAGCCCCATGAGGAGCCACAGTACTGGGCTAGACTCGAGATACACAACCACAGTTTTTGTCTTTTATTGTACAGCTGATGTATACCACCAGAGGTGGCAGTAGTGAGGTGATCCAGAGGTAGCAGTCCAGGGACCCTCGGCAGAGGGAACCTGTCTCACCGAGATGGTATAGGGAGATCCAGGTGTAGGTTCCCAGTACAGCAGAGCTGTAGATGAGACAGACCGAGAAATAGATTACTCACTAGATGGTAGCTGTAAGGTTGATGATTCCACCAGGCAGAAGTAGATGGTTACAGGCACCAGGGCAAGGAGACCAGGCCCTTGAGGATGAGTACCAGATCCCAGTAAGGCACCTGAAAAAAAGCAAAGGGCCCCCAAGGAGCGAGTACCCAAATTAGAGAATACCCTGAAGGGCAGAGAGAGCTTCCAGCGGCAGCACGGAAGCAGCAGAGTAGCTTAGATGCCCCCGAGATTCCTGCCATGACGTGGGTGGTATGTGCTCACGTACCCTAGGAGGCCCTTAGGAGAAACATGGTGTGAGGCTTTGCCATAGCCATTCCAGGGACACCAGAGAGTGTGGCTTACAGATGCAGCAGTAGCCATCTTCCCAAGGCTAGTGGGGAGAGCAGAGAAAAAAGGTGAGGCACAAAGGTCACAGCCGTCTGAGACCAGATGCAACAGAAATACACAGACACAAATTAAAGGCTCATATAAACCTTTCACCTGGAATGTAGCATGTTTGTGCTGTTACGGGTTCAGACCATGCAGACTAGTATTCTGCCCAGGGGCTCTGATCTGGGGGAGCTAATCTCACTGAGGTCTATCTGAGGGTTTATCCCATATAAACATACACAATTACTGGGATTATACCTGGAGGCTTGAACCCAGGAGCTTATCCTCTGCTCAAATAGCCAAATACAATTACTAGGATTATACCTGGGGGCTTGAAGCCAGGAGCTAATTCCCAACACAAAAAGCCACACACAAACTTTAATTCAGTACATCAAAGTTCCAGGGATTTAGGAAAGTGAGTTTATTTGAGCAATAGAATAAAATAAAATCAGAAAAAAGTAATGGTAGAAGATAATAGGGATGTGCAGAGGGACTGCATTCATTGCATTCGGTATTCGTATTTGTCGGGGGGCAGATACATTGCATTCGGCAAGGGGAGCCCCCGATACGTTCATGCATTAATTCTTATTCGTTTCCTGGCTAAATTTAATTAACTACAACCCCCCACCATCCTGACCCCCCCAAGACTTACCAAAACTCCTTCGTGGTCCAGCGGGTGTCCAGGAGCCATCTGCACTCATGCCGTCGGCTTCCGGTATTCAAAATGGCACTGATAGCCTTTGCCCTTACTATGTCACAGGGGCTATCGGTGCCATTGGTCAGCCGCTGTCACATGGTAGGAGCACAAGATGGCGCCGGCCGTCCATTGCTCCTACCATGTGACAGGGGCTGACCAATGGCAATGGTAGCCCCTGAAACATAGTAAGGTCAAAGGCTATCGGCGCCATTTTGAATACCGGCAGCCAACCGCGTGAGTGCAGTTGATGGCTCCCAGACCCCCCGCTGGACCACCAGGGAGTTTTGGTAAGTCTTGGGGGGTCAGGAGGGTGGGGGGTTTGTTTAAATTTGCTCCTTTAGATGGCCAAATAATTCTGTGAAGATTTGTTGTATTCGTGGGGAATCGTGATACGTTTCTCTTCCCCACGAATACAACAAATATGGGCCTATACATTGCAGATTACCAATATGTTGCAAACGAATGCACACCCCTAGAAAATAACAATTGCTACATAGATATACAAAGCTTACATGTTTCCAAATGATCAGCCCATACCATCACATCCAGCATGCTATCCCCCCTCTCCCTCTCGCTGTCTCTCCTTATATACTAAAAATGTTTGTGAAAGCAGTGATATTCCCTCCCTTGTATTTCTTATCAAACTTCAGGCTCAGCTGTGTGGCCTTCACTTTCTCTCTCAAGCTTTAGTATAAGTTAATGTTGCGACCGTCGCTGCCCGACGTCTCCACTCCGCCCACCTTACCTCTTTGGCGACTCCCTCTTTGGTCGATGGAAGTTTAGCTGCCTCGGCGTCATCTTGCCGACCTCCTCTGGTGTTCCCGGACCGGCTAGATGCTGCCTTCTGCCATGTTTCTCTTGAGGCCTAAGGGTGCGCATGCAGCGCGGCCCTGACTCAAGTACCAGCTGTGGCACAAACCTCAGGGGCGTCCCTCTGAGATGATGTCATCTTCACCAGATATTTAAGGTCTCTTGTTTTGCTAGCTAATCGAGTTATCAAAGGATTTCCTACCTAGCTGCCTCCAGGTATCGCTGTGGATGGGATTCGCTCTTCGCTTACCTTGCTACTCTGCCTCCTCGGACTTTACCAGGGATACCTGCTCCTCGGGGGCCTCGCTTTCTCTCTTACTTTTCAGGTCGCAGTCTGGAACCGGTACTCGCTCCTCGAGGACCCATGTTCCTGGACCTGCTACCAAATAACTTCTGCCAGGAAGTCACTGCTGCCTACAACACCAGTGAGTTACCATCTCTCTCTCAGAGCTTTCCCTGGAACCAGGTACTCGCTCCTCGAGGGCCTACTTCATTCCAGCTCCGGGGCTGTTCCAAGAGACTATTGTGTGAGTGTTACCATCAAGATTCTGTTCCTGAACTCTGCATAATCTGCCTACTCACTATCTCAGTTTCTCTACAGCTCTGCCATCCTGGGATTGCTGTTCCAGTGCCTGAGGGACTGCAGCCCAGCCAGGCTCTTCCAACTCACTACTGCCACCTCTGGTGGTTCTTAAAACGGTTTAATAAAAGAACCAGTGTGTGTCTGTCTCCCAACTCTGAGCCTGACCAGTGGTCCCTCTCGGGATCTTGCCCCGTGGGCGTGGTCATCTGCCACCGGCCCAAGGATCCACCCACAATTATCATGAATAATAACAGTTAATAACAACTGCTTCTTATCATAGACTTAGTGGAATAACTAAACAGACTCTTGCCTGTTTGTAAACATTTCACAATACAAGACAGTAAATAAGAGTTCACTCAGAGGTTGGCCTGTGACCTTCAAACTAGTCTGTCTGGGTGAAAACTCTGAATCCATATTGCCTAACCTCTTTATACATCCTCAGAAAAAGTTACAAAACATGACTCCAAAGGCTTGTACTTCTGAATCCTGCTTCAGAATGCTCATAGACAACCATCTTTTTCCTTATTAGCATTTATGCACAATACTGCAAATATGCGCATTCTCTCAAGATTTATAAAATTGTATATACATGCAAACAAGCTACTTAAGTGCATATATGCTATTTTTACCTCTCCAACCCGTTTATCTGTTTCATAATTATCTTCTCTCAGGGAATTATTTAAAATAATTACTAATATTACATTCCTTCCAGGAAGAACTGAAGCTTTGAAACCTTCACTATAAAATTATGATATGTTAACTGATCATTTTTTAGGTAAAGTGACTTCAGTTAGGGTTAAGATTGAGTCTGCTATATTGAGTCTGAGCATTTCCTCCTATCAACTTTGTGCCATCTCAGAAGAAGAATGAGTTTCAGGTTACAGCAATAGATACCATAATAAGATTTGGATGGTTGTAAATCCTAGCACTTTAGCATTGGAACCCCATCTCTCATGGCTGATAAAAGATGCAAAACCTGGGGAATGGTTCAGGCAAACATTGAATTTTTAATTGAATGAGGCTTTTATGCCAGTACTATTGAATGAGGCAGTAATCTGCCCAATTTTCAAAATACCTTCTCTGGATATCCTTGATTTCAATATCTATTGACCTGTCTCTAATATAGTCTACAGCAAAGGTTATTGAAAAGGCTGTGGCATTGCTAATATCAGAATGTATTGATATAGTATGGTACTTAGTCCAGAGTCAGTCTGGTTTTAGGCACAATCACAGCTCTGAGACTATTATAGAATCATTGATAGATGACATTCTGAAAACAGTGCAGCTTTTGATTCCATTGATCATTTGATTTTGGAGGGTAAATTGCAGAAACTGAGATTAGGAGGTTTGGTGATCAACTGGTACATATCTTTTTGATTGATAGACAGTAATGAGTTGTTTTAGAGAACTACAATACAAAATCTCAGCCACTGAGGGTCTGGTTCACTAAGGGTTTTTTCCCATTCTGTGTCTATGGGAAAACAGCTTAGTGAATCAGGCTGTGAATTTGGTGCTCCCTGTTTTATTCCCCTTCTTTTTAATTTATATTTAAAACTTTTAGCAGGGAATGTATGTAATTATTTTTTACATGTTTTCTGATGCTATTCAGCTTTATGTTCCTGTGAAATCAGATGTGGGGAAATGGTAAACTGGAATTAATAAAGGACTAGCCTTAACTAATTCTTGGATTCTGTCTATTGGGTAGAGCAGCAGGCTGAGAAATAGGAAAGCCTTCTCTGGCTACATAGCGCCTGCTGCTATTTAGCTGGATAAATCAGAATATAGGCAGCTAAGTGCTGCTACTTATCCAGATAAGTTCACATTTATCTGTCTAAGTAGCAGCAGGTGCTATGTAACTGGATAAGTCTGAAAAGCATTACTTTTCCTTCTTATCCATAAGTAGTGCATAACATTTGCTTCCAGTGCTGAATCTGACAGCACTGGATTGCCAGGAGCAGGTAAGGTCATACACCTAGGCTTACGCTCAGAGGCCCTGGACCAAGCTTTCTAATGTTTTCTCTCTTATTGGATTGTCAAAAAATGATGCCATCCACTGGAAGGATATGCTGCAATGATGTCATCACGGCTTCTTCCTCCTGAGTAGACGGTGTCATTTTGATGTATGGCCAAACATCAATATGGCACTGTCAGTTCGGGAGGAAGTTGCCGCAATGATGTCACTGCAGCATGTTCTTCCTGCAGATATTGTCATTTTTCAGCAAGTCAAGAAGAAAGATGTTATAAGGCCTTGTTCTAAGTCTCCAGACCTGGGCCTTGCCAACAGTATCTGGCCCCTGGTGATGTGGCATTCCTAGAAGTAGTCATGAATTCCTGACTGCGAGAGGATGTAGTCATCTTGAATGAACTTTGGAAACTGTTGTGCTGCTTGGTTCCGCACAGCGCTGCCGAGCTTGCTCACCTTCCAGCCAGCTGCACTTCCTGCTTCTCCGGAGGAAGGCAAAGCACCTTCCAGGACTTTGCGGTGTCTTGTGGCCGGCCCCGCGGGCGGGAGGCCTGGATCCACAGCCGGAATGCAGCTGTCTCATTGAGCCCCGCCTTCTGGACTTCCCTATATGCATGCACGTGCCATTACGGGAGATTTAAAGGAACCTGGGCAGGAAGTCCTGAGCCCGCCCCGCAGATGATGTCATTTGAAGAGGGCTATTTAAAGCCTCTTCCGTCTTCCACTCCTTGAGTTAGCAAAGGAGTTCATCTCAGCATTCCTAGCTTCTCCTAGACTCTTCGTGTAGGAGTTACTTCTATTTTTTGGACTTTCTTCTTCCCAGGTTCTTTCCATCTCAGGACATTGGCTGCTACTCTCTTCTTTTCCTTGGCTTACCTGGATTTCTCTCCATCATCAGGGTTCTCTTATTTCTACTTGCCTTCGGACTGCCATCGGGGTATTCTACTAACTTGGGTACTTGCTCCTTGGGGGCCCTATCTTCTTTCCAGGTGCCAATCCAGTATCCTGGTACTCGCTCCTCGAGGGCCTGTGTTGTCTACCTTGGTGCCTGCTACCATTACTTCTACCTGCTGGCAACTCTACCATTACAGCTACAACAGTTGTGAGTAATCTAATGTCTACCAATCTCTCACCTTCAGTCCCTCATTGGAAACCTGCATCGGAGCTCCCTACACCACCATTGTGGGATGGGTCTCCTCAGCCGAGGACTCAAGACTGCTATTGCGGGAATCTGCTCACTATTGCTACTTCAGGTGAACTCTACAAGCTATATAATAAAACTACCTCTGTGTTTGTACATTTGAGTCTAGCCTGGTACTGCAGTTCCCCGCAGGGCCCCTCCCCATGGGAGTGGCCATCACTGCAGCACCTAAGAATCCACCAAACATCTCAAAACCACAACAGAAACTTTGGCAGTGTCCAGAATGATGCTCAGCGTGTCACAGACCACCTGCATAGTGATGGAGTGGAAGCCCTTGCATTTACAATAGGTGGCATCTTCTCTCTCTGGTGCCCTCATAAAGACATGAATACAATCTATAGTCCCCAAGACAGAGGGAACACATACTATTTGATAGAAATCATTCATTTATTTAATGTTGTTGCTGTATTTTTCTAGGGAAGGAGATATAGTGTAGCATTTTCCTGCACAATGCAGCCAGGACCTGATCTAAACACACAGAGGTGGCAGACTGGCTGATTCCAGACGTGACCCCTAGAAGTGTCTAAAAGGTGCCAGTGATAAAAAATGCTAGGGTGGTGGTGACCATGACATATACTGTCAAAGTGTGGCCCCTTTGGGTGGTAGGCTGCAGTTTCTACTCTAACTGATGGCATAGGTACAGGTACAGTATGGTTCCTTTTTGAACCTGAACCCGTGAATGATTTTCTCCTCTGACAGATACAATTGTGTCCTAGTCCTGTATCCTATATCTGTAAGGGTTACCTCCTCCTCCTCTGTTTTCTCTCTCTCCTCAACTTGAGTATCCATAAGGTTATTAGAGTCATAATGAAAAGGGACTCTCCACCACTGACTCCGACCCCACAGTATGTCCCAATTGCACACACTCCCACCCCCTTTAATACCCTGTATGTCCTAGTTCCCCCCCAGTCTGTTCCAGTAATCTCCAATATAAACCAGTATATCATGGTCACAGCTCAGTAGGTTCCATTTTGTCCAAGAACACTCCCTCCTATCCCCTTGCCTAGTCTTCTCCTGTGTCCACTGCCATAAAGAAAATCCACCAAACGCCATCCAAAATCAAAATGAAAGTTTGCACTTGTGTGCATAAATGAGCAATAGTAAATGAACACGCATAAGTTTGACTGTTAAGATGTATATCTCTTTTAAAATACCTCATGCATGTATGTGTTAAATCTACCCAGACACGCCCTTTTTTGCACATGTCCTTTTACTCATGCACGCGATATACACACATATCTGAGCCTTTTTTAAATTATATATTGTGCATGCTCGTGCCACATACATGCACATATGGCCTTTTTTTTTTTTTACATGAGTAAGCCTTTGAAAATTCACCTTTAACAGCGCAAAGAGCTTTTATGATTTTTGTCCTTAGCTTGTTATATCTTAAAGACAGTTTAGGCCGTGTAATCACACCATCTGGTGGTCAGGTTGAAAATGTATTGTGTTCCTAAGATGCCATCGGCAATTCCCGGTTGAGAACAAGCGGTGTGATGGCTGTGTGTGCAGTTTAAAATGGGGATAAAGCTCTGGCTTAAGGTACCATAGTCCAATAGAGGTTGGTTCTGATTGAGCTAAAAGTTGGAAAGAGCAGGAGAAAACTGTTGGGCTGAAAACAAAATACTTTGGAAAAGTAGATCAATTGAATCCGTGTTAAATGAAGGACATACTGATTTACTGTCCTGGATTTTGGTGGGAATATCATAAGACTATACTGCTTAAAAAAATCTTATTGAAATAGATGATGCATGTCAAATTTGTCTTAGGAAATTGCTTTTTATCTAGCCCTAATTAGAATACATCATAGTTTGAATTGATTTATTTTGATGCATTGCGTTTCATTCCATTGTTCATGTAGCATTTAATCAATCTTCATAAATGCAGAATGTCATTAGAAGTTAAACGAACAGTATTCCTTTCGCTGGCAGAATTCCCAAAAGGTTTTTTTCAGGCAGGCTATTGTCTTCTGCGTTGCTCCCCCAAAAAAAGTTGTTTTCAAGATGTCTAAGTCTGATGCAATATATTTAGGTTTGCAATGAATTATGCTATTTCACTGAAAGCATCAAGACAAAATGAGTTTAACAAAATCACTAAGGGGGTCATTTACTAAGCATTTTTTCCATAGACACAAAATGAGAGAAAGCCTTTAGTAAATGACCCCCTTAAGATTTTTGATTGTTGAATTCTACCTCTTCTACTTCATTAAGGATTTCATATTAATAGGAGCATTAATCAGCTTAGTCATATATCATATCTTCTATCAACAAAAAAGAAGATAAATATAAACATTAAAGCTCAAATTTTCAAAGTGCTGCATGTGCAAAATTGCCAGCTGACGCGCATTTGTAATGCCGGCGCACGCACATGTCATTTTATCTGGCCGGCAGTTGTACGTGTATGAATACTTATGCACACAAACTTGTGTGAGTCAAAAAGGGGGCTGTCAGGGGCGTGTCAGGGCGTCCAAAGTGGCCATGCCGTGCAAGAACATAAGAACATGCCATACTGGGTCAGACCAAGGGTCCATCAAGCCCAGCATCCTGTTTCCAACAGAGGCCAAACCAGGCCATAAGAACCTGGCAAGTACCCAAAAACTAAGTATATTCCATGTTACTGTTGCTAGTAATAGCAGTGGCTATTTTCTAAGTCAACTAAATTAATAGCAGGTAATGGACTTCTCCTCCAAGAAGAGCTAAGTTACTGCAAATTGCGATAACTTTTTCACACTTTGAGATAAGTGCAAGAATGTGGCATTTCTTACATAACAACCACTGGGGGTCACTACCGCCTTGGCCTATTTTGCTACCGGCACTTTTCAAATCCCTCTAGGAATAACATCTGGAATCATCAGTCTGCCACATCTAGGTGTCTAGATCAGGTCAAGGCTGCCTTGCTCAGGAAAACACACTTTATCTCCTTCCTCTCCCATGGACAGGAACAACATCAAATAATGACTGATTTCTATCACATTGCATGCTTCCCCTCAGTCCTGGGAGCTATTGATTCCACTCATGTGCCCATAAAGGCACCAGGAGGAGATGAGGCCATGTACCGCAACTACAAGAGCATCGTCATGATTCTGGTGGCCCTCTTTCCAGGATCCACACACGATGCCTACACTCTCTCACAATCAAGAATTCATGACCACTTCGAGCAAGGACACATCACTGGGAGATGGCTTCTAGGTAGGAAGACACTCACCACTTCTAACACATTCCCATTTCCCGGCTTACTTTTGTCACCCTTATATTTAGGGTACCACTTCAGGGCTCCTCTAAACTAGCCCTGTGAGCTGTGCTACTATGAAACCCAGATGGTATAACTAACCCTGATTTTCTGTGTCTTCTCCTACATTACAAAAACAAAACAAGTATATTATAGCTGACAGACTATCTTGAGTGTGCTCTGTAGGTGCTAATTGTTATGCATGCCGTCCACGGCAGACCTGCAACACAGCCCCCTCACCTATCCACAAGGACTCCAGCCTCTGGTTTCTCCGAGCTGGCGGCGGTGGACCGCCAGCTCCATCCTCGGGCCTCCCCCAGTGCCTCTGGCTCTGCCACGGTCCCCAGCATTCCCAGTCCTGATACCACTGCTCCTCGGGCCTCTCCACATGGTCCGTGGAGAGACACCACCACCAGTGCTGCGCCCCTCCCTAGGCGTGCGCGCATCATTGATCCTTATGTAGGGACCTCGGCGGGAATCTAGCTGCAGCCCTGGATGATGACATCAACCTATTCATAGTATTTAAGCTCAGGTTCCGCTCCATAGCGTTGCCTTTGCAACAGGTCTGCATGCTGGTCGAGTACTCATTGCTACTAAGAGATTCGTCTCTTCCCTGCATTCCTGCTCCTCATTGTTCCTGGTTCCTGTTTCCTTGTTCCTGCCCTGCTTATGCTTCAGATTGACTACAGGGACTTTGACTCTGCTTCGCCTGACTACTCTACAGCCTATATCCAGACCCAGAACTCTGCTTGCCCAACTATGTATTGCCTATCTCCAGACCATGACCTTCACTTGGTCCGATTATGCTATTGACGTTCTCCGTGATCAGACCTCAGCTTGGCTTGACTACGCTATTGACTATCTCTGTGACGAGACCTCAGCTTTGCTTGACTACGCTATTGATTATTAGGGATCTGCATTTGTTTGCAAGGAAATAGAGATGATATTTCCTATTTTGTCGCATTTCGGGGGGGTGACAAAACAATAAGAAAACCCATGAAATTTTGTATGGTTTTATCATTTTCGGGGGAGAGAGAAAGGGAACATTAAAAAAAAAACCCCAAACCCACCCGACCCTTCAAATTTAATTTATTGCAACTCCCCACCCTGCCGACCCCCCCCCCCCCCACCCCCTCCAAGCAATGGTAGGCCGAAGCCTGTTGAATCCACATCCAGGGAGTAGGCAGAAGAAATGTCCAATGGCAGGCTTGGGTAGGCTTTGGCCTACCATTGCTCAAGCGCCCTCTGTCTGCCTTTGTTCCATTGGCGCCCGAGTTTCCAGGACATTATCCAGTCCAGAGTAGGACTGTACCATCTCTTGTCTGCTGTCTCTGGGCTGAACCAACTTCTCCAGCAGCTATATAGAGAGGCCCACCTAAGTCCTGCCGGCCCCGGCACCCAAAGGCTCAACCCGTGGGGAACGAGGGCTGGTATAGGTAAAGCTCCGGCGGCCTCTGCTTCTCAGCCCACTCCACCTGCTGACAGTGGGGACCCGTAGATCCTTACCTACGGGTTGCGTCAACCCCACCTCGGCCCAAGGGTCCACCTCCGATGCAACTCTAATGTGACCTCCATACTACTATGTGACAATGAGTGTTTTAGCTACATTTTGCTTCCATGAAGAACCATGATACTCAGCTTCAATAGTCATGTAGCTGTGGGAATATCCTGTTGCATTAACATCAATCTTGCAACTGGCCCTCCTTTATGCCTTCTCTATGCATTGTTCATTAATAGCTCTCCTAATGTCTGTGCTTCTCATTGGCCAATACCAATGCATGCAGTTTTTCTAGTCATCTAGGAACATGCATGCTAATGAGTAAGGTATATAGTCAGCTGGGCATGGCTGATTGTCTCATGCGCAGTAATTGTGACTACCCTGAAAATCTCCTACCTAGGTGCAAGTTAGTCCTGAGGTACAACGTATTGATGGACATAACAGCAGGAAACCATTTTATTTTCCATGAGAAAGTAACTACCATCTCTTTCTTACAGCATTTACAATACTTCTAGCAGTAAGGCTTCAATCATTCCATGTAAATGTGGCCTACTGTGTTAGTTACCTATTATAATGACGGTAGCTATGATCATGCATTATAATAATCCTAGGTGTTAACTGTATCATATACATGCATAAGCATATCATATAAAACTCTATGGTGGCCAATGGCATTACCTGTCCTTCACACACACACACACACACACACACACCAAGTGCTTCCATATGCGGTAGCTTACATAACAGTAAACACATTCAACTTATACCATGGTGGTGGGAGACTTGCTCATTGAATTTTCCTTGCAGCTTACAACAGGCACTGTGGAGGACATGCTAGTGTGTCCTTCAGCCAGGAATGGGAAACAGGTGGCTCTCATCTGCCTCCACTAGGAATGCCAGAAAAGCAAGCTCCCTGGTGGTGAAATTCGGCCGTTTCCCCCTCACGGCCATCTTACATATACGCAGTGAAGAACAGGAAGTCTCACCCTTGTGTTTGTGTGCGCGATCTTGGAGCACACAGGAGTGTGTGCAAGGGCGGGCACTGTGCACAAGGGATGCGGGCAATTTGCGACCGAAACATGTGCGTATTTTGCATAGCTCGCGCTTACGTGTGAGCGTTGCAAAATGTGTGCCCTTTGAGGCGCGACGCGCCATTCATGTGTTTATGGCCATGCGCACACAAGTTTTAAAATCTACCCCTTAATTTGCAGGAATATTGCATTCTAAAAGAGATCTTAATAAGTGAGTAATCTATTGAAGGTTCTAGCAAATGGAATAAGCTCTCTAGGATCAGATATGAATAGCCCTTTCTACAGAAACCTGGTCATTGAAATATTCATCACGTCCACACATTTTAAAACACTAATTCAATGCATAAAAATATGCAATGGCTGATAAACACTACTAACTAGAGGGGAAAATTAAAGAGTAAAAAATATTTTCAGGATTTCCCTCATCGGTGTTTCTCTGCTTTTGGTTGCCTTCTCACTGATAGTCTCTGAATATTGGAGTTAGCTGGATAAATTAATTCTGTCCCAGAAAACCCCCAGAATGCTTCCCTTTTATCTGGATACATTTTATCTGGTTAATGACTTAGCTGGGTAAAATTTAACTCGTTACATGGGCCAGATATTCAAACTCAAAACATTATCCATACAAACTTCTTTGAATATTTACTTCTCAAGGTTTTTGTAATTTTATATCTTGATCCATTACCATTAAGATCAATTACTTAAAGAACACAATTTTCAAAGCCATTTGCACAAGTGGGCTGTCTGAAAACCATCCCCTCTTATTGTCGATAAATGTGTCCATCATTTATTTTTAATATGCATGGTTTTAGCCACATTTAATGGTATGTTTATGTCCGGGGAGGAGAAGAACGCACTAAGATAGCAACTTTCAAACCAGTGTACTGAGCACATACATCAACCCGCACACAAGGATGCGCCTATGTTAACATATGTGTGCAAATGCATGCATGTTATAAAATATCCTGGCTGTGCACACGTGTGTGAAATTTTAAATGGGTGCACAAATGTACACACGAATGCCACTTCTACAGCATAAATCAAGGGATTTTAAAAGAGGTGCATGCTGATTCTATTCCCAAATTTACTTAATCCCCAGTTCACCCAGATTAGAGATAGGCCATCCACACCCCCCTAGTTCAACAGCCTTCAATTAGCCCTGGCCCTTAAAACCTCACAGATCAGCCTAGTTTTCCTTTATATTTTTAACTTACACGGCATCCACAGTAGATGTTGGTATTTACGCCCACATCTTAGGTTCATGTCCCGAAATGCCCATGGCCCGCCCAGTCCATGCCCACAGCTTGCTCCTCTTTGAGAACTTTTAAGATGTGCGCACTGTGGTACATCACATTGGTGGCTTTTAAAATCTTGGCACGTGCAAGCCCAACTTCTTTGCATATCCCCTAATTAATGCACATCGGGCTTTTAAAATTCCCCTCTAAAATTGCATTTTGAACTCTAGGAACATTATCTTCCCTGAAAAAGGCACTTGCACAAAAACAGATGCAAATGTTTGAGGGTTCTTTGTATCTGCGGAAAATTTCGAAGAAAAAGTACTCTTGTAAAATCACTGCAGAGCTTGTGAATTAAAAGTACCCACAGACATTTTTAAAATGCAGTTTGAAAATGGCCCCCAAAGCACTAAAGCATGCTTGGACCCAGGTGTGCAAAAGATTTCCCCCTATCCCATTTTGTGTCTATGAAAAGAAAATATAGTATATCGGGTGCCAAGGTAGGTGAAGGCAATCCAAGGCCAGGGACCCAAGCAGAAAGCCAGTGCATCTGTGGAAGCTTTGTTAGCAGCATTGCCAGGCTCCACTATACTACAGTACACTCAGGGTGCCACAGCGGTTGTAGTCAGAAATTTCACCTACTTTTATTAGAAACACACTGCATTGCTTCATGGGGGCAATTTTCAAAACGGATCTAGCTGCCTAACCATAGGTTTAGTTGGCAAGGGTCCAGAGTTTGAAAACTGCCCTGCAACGAGCAAAGACCTAAGTTTTCCACCACATTGTGAGCCAGAAACCTATACTGCCTGTCACCTTCTGATCACCCATCAAAGCTGCCCCCAGCCCTCCCCCTTCTCCCTAGCATTGGATTCACTTAGGACAGCCACACTGTTGCTTCATATTTCCTTGTAATGTCATCTTTTGCTCATTTGAATTCTAACCTGAGTGAAGTTTCAATGAGAAACTGCCAGCGTTCCTTGCCATCATGCAGCTTAGTCAAAATTGCCCGCATTATGCTCTGCATTGTATTTTTTTTTTTGTCCAATAAAGATACGAACACTTCTTATTTTAAACTATCTCCTTGGAAGTTTTGCTTTTTTTTTTTGCCAAGGTGCCTCTCGTTTCCCTTTCCTGAATGTCATGTTGTGCTTTTGTGTCCAAGAATTTTGATCAAACCAAAATATCAGTCTCAACAGCAGGAATTCTGATTGACTTCATTAGCCTGCATCTCACCCACAGCTTTCGCCCTGCTCTTTTCCCCTGTTACATCTATACCAGCTTCAGGAAACTAAAGACCTTGTCCATATCCTGATGCAGAGCAGAAACTGTAAACTGATGTGAAGGTCCTGGTTCCAAACACCGGTATAGAAAAGTCTATAAATAAATAAATAAATAAATACATAAATAAATAGATAGATAAATTAGGCTCTATTATGATTACTAGTGTATTAACTAACTTTTTTCTGAACTCACACAATTAACCTCTACAAAATTAATTCAGCTCTGTCCACGGCATCTGACTGGGGTCAAGCACCAGGATCAATCTTCCAGTACCGGCATAGAATGCAAGCTTGCTGTCTGATCATTCTGATGAAATATTTGCAACTAATGGATTGCTTGAGACTCCAACAACCTGATTTACTAAGGCTTTTTTCCCCCATTCTCTGTCTATGGGAGATAAAAAGCTTAGTAAATCAGGCATGAAGTTTAAGTTACAATATAAAACCTTCAACTACTTTTAGGACTAGATCGAAGACTTTAACTTGTATTGTGTATCTGTTCATAGTGGTATGTGATGCACTTTAAAAATCTGCTTGATTGACTGATGGACAAATCTCTTTAAATGCATTTTCTTTTGTTTGCATGTACTACTGCTTTAGGTCATCAGTTACTATCCACCTTTTAATCTTGTCTTTCCTTGTTATGAAATTCTGTATCTTAGCCTCTGCTTTTCTCTTATTTAGAAACTTATTTATGTAAGTTAATATATAGTGATTTATGATGTAATTTTTCCAAAGATTTTTGGCTCTCTATATAGGTACATCAAGAGCATTATAAGAGTAACATTAGAACTTTGGTTTATACTTGGTGCCAGCATTCCAGCTAAATGAAGGATATAAAAGTGTATACTGTAGGAAAGTCTGGCTTTTGGCCAAAATATTAAACAAAGATCATTACTTTTTAGATATCAAAGATTAATGGGCCTATATGCAAAAATCAATATTATAAAAGCTTTACTGTGCAACTCAGCAACATTTTAATATTCATGCATGCACAAAGTTTTACCTAGAGCTCAGTAAAACTTGCCCTCAGCAGTATGGCCACGGGACTAACAGATGCTACATGAAAAAAATTAAATATCCACATTAGCAATGGCACGAAATCCTCCAAGCAAACCACTCCAAAGTGAAAGGGATGGTCAACAAGAGAATTTCCTTAGCCCCATCCTTCCCCTGAATCAACGATCAAAAGTGACAATTCAACCTCCTGGCATGCAGTCAAAGGAGCCACATGACCCAATCTACCCTCACAGAAAAAAAAATCAAGGGTCTTATAGTTTCATCTGCATACAAAGGGTGGCAATATTCAAAAGCCATATATGTGGCGACCCCTTTGTCAGCCACTAGATGGCCCTAGTTCCCTGTCCTTCAGATAAATGCTAGGTGGGATAAACCATCTGTTATAGCATCACCCTTTGAGGATTGCCTGTGATGGTTTAATCTGTGCCCTCAAGATGGGGATGGGTGAGGAGTCAGTGTGGAATTTGAGTTTAGATTTTGGAAAGTGAGAATCTCACTGAGTACATTTTTGGAGGCTAGCTCCTTTCTGAGCATTTCCTGCCAGGTTGGATCTGCCTATAGTTTGAGGAAAAGACTTTGTTAAGAATTTTTACTGCTTTTCAAGACTTGTTTTGGTGGAGTGCAGCCTGGGTTTTTCCAGAAGTTGGCCATTCTCCAGATTCAGAGTCCAGTGGTTCTAAAGACTTGCCAGCATCCTTCTAGGTCAGTGGGACTGCAATGACAGTGGCACCCCAGAGGTTTTGTACAGTTTGAGTGAAGATGTTTCTTTGCTTTGAGGGAAGGGGTTTTTTTTGTCACCCCTTTTCTCTAGTGGGGAACATAAGAACATAAGAAATTCCCATACTGGGTCAGACTAAGGGTCCATCAAGTCCAGCATCTGATTTCCAACAGTGGCCAAACCAGGCTGCAAGAATCTGGCAAGTACCCAAACACTAAGAAGATCCCATGCTACTGATGCAATTAATAGCAGTGGCTATTCCCTAAGTCAACTTGATTAATAGCAGTTAATGGACTTCTCCAAGAAAGATATTATCGAAACCTTTTGAACCCAGCTACACTAACTGCACTAACTGCATCCTCTGGCAACAAATTCCAGAGCTCAATTGTGCATTGAATGAAAAAAGAATTTTCTCTGATTTGTTTTAAATGTGCTACTTGCTAACTTCATGGAGCGCCCCCTAGTCCTTCTATTATCTGAAAGTGTAAATAACTGATTCATATCTACCTGTTCTAGACCTCTCATGATTTTAAAGACCTCTATCATATCCCCCCCTCAGCCGTCTCTTCTCCAAGCTGAACAGCCCTAACCTCTTTAGCCTTTCCTCATAGGGGAGCTGTTCCATCCCCTTTATCAGTTTGGTCACCCTTCTCTGTACCTTCTCCAGTCCAACTATATCTTTTTTGAGATGCAGTGACCAGAATTGTACAAGTTGCAGTCTCACCATGGAGCGATATAGAGGCATTATGACATTTTCCGTTTTATTCACCATTCCCTAATAATTCCTAACATTCTGTTTGCATTTTTAACTGCTGCAGCACACTGAGCTGATTTAAATGCATTAGCCCAGGGGTTGGGAACCCATGGCTCGCGAGCCAGATATGGCTCTTTTGATGGCTGCATCTGGCTCGCAGACAAATCTAAATCAGTGTGTCGCCACACTTTCCAGTCCCCCGCTGACCCAGCTGCTCTCCGGTCCTCCTCCGCCCGGGCTTAAAATGCTGTCAGCCCAGGCGGAACGCTACAGAATAGCTGGAGTCGGTGGCACCGGCGCTCTCTCTTTCCCCCCCCCCCCCCCCGCGGCCCGGAAGAGGAAGTGGTGAGAATCGGGTGCGTGCGTGGGAAGAAGAGACCACGCTAGTGTGGTCAGCGTCGGTCCGACGAAAAGAAGACTGTGCAGCGCGGCTCAGAGGAAAATAAAGAAGAGCTTCAACTGCAGCCGATGGGACTCCTCCTCCGCGAGGGCTGAAAATGAAGGAGGTTAGTGTTGGGAGGAGGCTGCTGCTGCCGCGAGTTCCCGGGGTGGGGATGGGGGAGAGAGAGTGAATGAGTGAGCAAGCATGTGTGTTTGAGATCCTGTGTGTGTGAGTGAGAGATTGCATGTATGTGAATGATTGAGAGCCTGTATATGTGAAAGAGAGTATGTCTGATTGAGAGCCTGCCTGTGAGAGAGAGAACATGAATGTAAGTTTACCATTGGGAACCTGTATGGTTGTTTGTGATTGAAAACCTGTTTGTGTGAAAGAGTATGTGTGTATGATTGAGATCCTTTGTGTGTGAGAGATCATGTGTATGTATGATTAAGAGCCTGTGTGTCTGTGTGTGAGAGCTGGTTTAGGTGATGGAGCATGTGATGGAGCATGTGAGTATGTGATTGAGAGCCTGTGTGTAAATGAGAGAAAGAGAGGACATGTTTGTAAGCATGTGAATGAGAGTCTGTGTGTGAGAGAAAGACAGCATGTATTTATGTGATTGAAAGCCTGTGTGTGTGTGTGTAAGCGTGAAAAGATAGCATGTGTGTAAATGTGTAATTAAGAGCCTATATAAGTGAGAGAGAAAAAGCATGTGTATATGTGAGTGACTGAGAGCATGTGTGTATAGGTGTGTCATTGAGAGCCAGTGTGAGAGAGAGCGCTGGTATGTGACTGAGAGAGGAGAAAGTTCCAAGCAAACCACCCCTCCTCCTGCTAATTCAGAACAATCTCAGGACACCTGGATATCAAACGTTCCCAGGTATGCAGAGCAAAAAATTTTTTGTATCCTTATTATTTTTCATTACTGGGTCTTTGTGTCTGCTATTTTGAAATATTTTGTTGGTATCTGGAAATTTTTTATATTAGTTTTTAATTATTGGATATTCCACTCATCAGCTGTTTCGAAATATGTTCTTTTTGTTAGTACAGTTTTACTGCTGATGATTTTATATTTCTTGATTTGTTTTATAAGGATGGGTGATGTTTCATTTTTCCTTTGTTACACTGCATACAGAGACTCTAGCTTGTTGCAGTTTCCAATTCAGTTTTTTCTGCATGCTTCTAGTTATGCGTTTTGGTCTCTTTATTCTATGTTAGGTGAGGGTCAGCACGTGATTCAGGTGAGGTTTTCTGCTGGCGTGTAGTTTCTGTGTAGGACTCTATAGCAGCCTGACTTGGTCCGTTTTCCTAATAGGAGATGTATTGGTGTCTTAAGGCCTGGTGTAATATTTTCAGAGACTTATTGTACTTTAAAAGTGTGATCTTACATAAAATGCACACATTTACTTGTATTTAGTTTTAAACATATTGTATGGCTCTCATGGAATTACATTTTAAAATATGTGGCGTTCATGGCTCTCTCAGCCAAAAAGGTTCCTGACCCCTGCATTAGCCACTATGATGCCTAGATATTTTTCCTGGGTGGTAGTTGCTAATATGGAATATAACATTGTGTAACTTCTGCATGGGTTATTTTTCCCTATATGCAACACCTTGCACTTGTCCACATTAAATTTCATCTGTCATTTGGATGCCCGATCTTTCAGTCTCACAAGGTCCTCCTGCAATTTATCACAATCCACTTGTGTTTTAACTACTCTGAATAATTTTGTATCATCTGCAAATCTGATAACCTCACTCGTCGTATTCCTTTCAGATCATTTATAAATATATTGAAAAGCACCGGTTCAAGGACTGGGCTGGATAACCTGATCCCTGGCATCAGCAGACCTTTCCTTCTGGAAGGTCATCAGAACATAGTTAAAGGAAGAAGATCAGAACTGGAGACCCCCCCATGTGATCTCCCCTCTGTGACACAGGCAAAGACTGAATAGAAGCAGCCCTGCATTGAACTCAGGTAGGACTGATTCATGCTTAAGGGGATCCCGCACAGAATAAGCTTTCCCCAGAGAATGGGCCTCCCACACACTCAGTGTGTTGGGAATTGCCACAGGAATCTGAGTCATCCCCAGGTACACAGAGAGAGAACAGTCAGCTGTAATCATTTATTTTAAACTGGATATTGATTTTTTTTTTTGCTGGATAAGTAGATCTAACTTGAACACCCAGCTGTGTATCTGGTGAATTTGTCCCTGCAGCACTCCAGTATCACAGACCACAGAGAGACTTCCACATGCATTTCAAGGAAAGTACCTCACTCACTGTCTGGACCATAAGCATCACTTTCCCTCCATCCCCAGAAAGGATCCATACTTTAGGGAATAAAGGAGGGAAATAGAGAGCCCAGAGAAATTAGCCCTAGAGACAAATATTCCCTTGGGGAACATGCCCCTCCAAAGAAAAGGGTTACATATTAGGGATGTGAATCGTTTTAGGACGATTAAAATTATCGTCCGATAATTTTAATATCGTCTTAAACCGTTATGGAACACAATACAATAGAGATTCTAACGATTTATCGTTATAAATCGTTAGAATCGTGAGCCGGCACACTAAAACCCCCTAAAACCCACCCCGACCCTTTAAATTAAATCCCCCACCCTCCCGAACCCCCCCCAAATGAGTTAAATAACCTGCGGGTCCAGCGGCGGTCCGGAACGGCAGCGGTCCGGAACGGGCTCCTGCTCCTGAATCTTGTTGTCTTCAGCCGGCGCCATTTTCCAAAATGGCGCCGAAAAATGGCGGCGGCCATAGACGAACACGATTGGACGGCAGGAGGTCCTTCCGGACCCCCGCTGGACTTTTGGCAAGTCTCGTGGGGGTCAGGAGGCCCCCCACAAGCTGGCCAAAAGTTCCTGGAGGTCCAGCGGGGGTCAGGGAGCGATTTCCCGCCGCGAATCGTTTTCGTACGGAAAATGGCGCCGGCAGGAGATCGACTGCAGGAGGTTGTTCAGCGAGGCGCCGGAACCCTCGCTGAACGACCTCCTGCAGTCGATCTCCTGCCGGCGCCATTTTCCGTACGGAAAATGGCGCCGGCCATACGCGTATGGCCGGCGCCATTTTCCGTACGAAAACGATTCGCGGCGGGAAATCGCTCCCTGACCCCCGCTGGACCTCCAGGAACTTTTGGCCAGCTTGTGGGGGGCCTCCTGACCCCCACGAGACTTGCCAAAAGTCCAGCGGGGGTCCGGAAGGACCTCCTGCCGTCCAATCGTGTTCGTCTATGGCCGCCGCCATTTTTCGGCGCCATTTTGGAAAATGGCGCCGGCTGAAGACAACAAGATTCAGGAGCAGGAGCCCGTTCCGGACCGCTGCCGTTCCGGACCGCCGCTGGACCCGCAGGTTATTTAACTCATTTGGGGGGGGTTCGGGAGGGTGGGGGATTTAATTTAAAGGGTCGGGGTGGGTTTTAGGGGGTTTTAATGTGCCGGTTTTGCGATTTTTAGATTTTTAGATTTTTCACGATTTTTCACGATATTTTACCCCCCCAAACGGCAACAATACGATTCCCTCCCCCTCCCAGCCGAAATCGATCGTTAAGACGATCGAGGACACGATTCACATCCCTATTACATATAGATAAACATGTTTACTCTTCAGCACTGAAACCCTCCTCCTCTCCCTCACCGATACCATCCTCAAAGGCCGCGACAAAGGCAAATCGTTCCTCCTGATACTTCTTGATATATCAGCCGCCTTCGACACCATCAATCACAGAACACTCCTCACCAGACTTAAAGAAATTGGTCTCCAAGACACCACAATCAAGTGGTTCAAATCCTACCTCTCAAACAGATCTTACATCGTCAAGATGAACTCATCTGAATCCTCACAAGTGCCCCTCACTCATGGAGTCCCACAAGGTTCTTCCCTATCATCAACCCTCTTCAACATATACCTCATCCCACTATGCAAATACCTATCAGAGGCAAACCTCACCTACTTTGTCTATGCAGACGACATACAAATATTACTCCCCATAAACAACTCCATTCAACTCACTATGGAAAAATGGAACAAACTCAGCTCAAACTTATCCCACTTACTATCTCAATTATCACTATGTCTCAACCAAGCCAAAACAGAAATCATTCACATCCACGATGACCATCCCTCCTATCCACTCATGTGCACCCCCTCTGACCACCCAGGAAACTCAATCAACCCGGGAGTGCCACAAATCTCACAAACCTCACTCACGCCATCCACAAGAAACCTAGGCGTAACAATTGACAGCCAACTCAACTTTAAACAACACATCTCCAATACAATCAAAGATGGATTCTTCAAACTGCAGACACTAAAAAAACTCAAACCCCTTCTCCAAGAGCACGATTTCCGAACAGTCCTCCAATCAATTATCTTGTCAAGACTCGACTACTGCAACTCCCTCCTCCTCGGACTACCAGAAATACACATCAAACCCCTCCAAGTTCTACAGAACGCTGCCGCCAGAATCATCTCTAACAACAAAAAATCCCCTCACATCACACCCACGCTCAAAGAACTCCACTGGCTACCCATTACACAAAGAATCCAGTATAAAACCCTCACCCTCATGCACAAAAAAATAAACAACAACAAAATGGACTGGCTAAACAACGGAATACAACCTTACCCCACTCAAAGAACTCTCAGATCCACCAACACTGGACTCCTAGCCGTCCCCAATCTCAAAGCTGCACACCTCAACGTCACCCGCAAACGAGCCATAACAATAGCGGGCCCCACCTTATGGAACACCCTCCCCACCTGTCTCAGAAACGAACCTTCACTGCAAGTCTTCAAAAAAACACCTCAAAACATGGCTATTTTTAAAAGCTTTCCCACCCGACACATAACCCGCCCAATCGAACCATCCACTCCATGCCCCCTCCACAAGCATCTCGCCCCACACCTTTCCCTCCCTACACAAGCATCTCACACCATCCTTTCCCTCCCTATCACTACCTTCCTCCCACACATCCCTTTCTCTCCCCTCCCCCCTCTACACTCCCTGCTCTCCTTACCATAATTTATCCTCATCAACAAGCCATTTATGTACATATGTTATATACTATAGTCTAATGTTCCATGTACTCCTGTTAGTTCTGTTACAACTTGTTATATTTATTACCATGTTATAATGTAAAATATTCTTGTTATATTTATTACCATGTTATAATGTAAAATATTCTTATATCTATTTAATACCATGTTATAATGTAAAATAGGGCTGTTATCACCCTATTCCTTTAGTTATCTGGAAACCGATGTGATATCTCGATCGAATGTCGGTATACAAAAGAAATAAATAAATAAATAAATAAATGTAAAAACCTCTGAAAAGTGTGCCTACAACACCTGGTACTAGGTAGATGTACATTTTTCAGATCTACCAATCCCACAGAACACAGAGGTTGTGGAGGATATACCACCACAATTTCCCCTGGGCCCGGTAAAAATTCATAAACATATGATACATGTGCACTATTTTTAGTATCCCCCCTCACCCTTCAATCATGTTGGGGGACCATTTTATGATGCACATACATGATAGTTTTAGCATGTGGCCTTAATGCCCATGTTAAGCTTATGTACACAGGGTGTAACCGACACATTTTGAAAGAGTAGAAAATTAAATATGGCTGTTCTGCCTCTGCAGTGTAATTATATATTTATTATGCTGCCACCCAGTTTCATCTTATGCTTACGTTAAATTCTCTGCAGGATGTCAAGCTCTTTTATTTCTTATTGGATATTGTTTGAATGTTGCTGAACTCTTATTGGATATTTTCTTGTTTGTTCTCTATCTTTGTGTTCTGACTCCTAAGAACATTACATACTGGGTCAGACCAAAGGTCCATCAAGCCCAGTATCCTGTTTCCAATCTAGGGCAATCTAGGTCACAAGCACCTGGTAGGATTCCAAAAGTAAATAGATTCCATGCTGCTTATCCCAGGGATAAGCAATGGATTTCCGCAAGTCCCCCTTAACAATGGTTTATGGACTTTTCCTCCAGGAACTTGTCCAAACCTTTTTTAAACCCTGCTACACTAACATCTTTCACCTCATCCTCTGGCAATGAATTCCAGAGCTTTATTATGTATTGAGTAGAAATATATATTTTCTCCTATATGTTTTAAGTGTACTACTTAGTTGCTTCATTGCATGTCCCCTAGTCTTTCTACTTTTTGAAAGAGTAAACAACCAATTTGCGTTCACCCTTTCCATTCCACTCATTATTTTATAGACCTCTATGATATCTCCCTCAGTCGTACCGTCTCCAAGCTGAAGAGTCCTAACCTCTTTAGCCTTTCTTCATAGGGGAATCATTTCATCCTTCTCTATACCTTTTCTAATTCTGCTATATCTTTTTTGAGATACAGTGATCTAAATTGCACACAATACTCAAGATGTGGTCACACCATGGTGCCAATACGGTGGCAATATGTTATCTGTTTTATTCTCCATTCCTTTTCTAATAATTCCTAGCATTCTATTTTCTGCCTTGGATGCCGCTGCAAACTGAGCAGAAGATTCCAGCATATGATCTACGATGCTGCCTAGATCCTTTTCCTGAGTGATGACTCATTGTGTACCTATAGTTTAGATTGTTCTTCCCTAGGTGCATCACTATGCCCTGGTGCACATTAAATGTCATCTTCCATTTCCAGTCTTGCAAGGTCCTTTTGCAATTTCTCACGATCCTCTTGTGAATTAACAACTTTGAATAGTTTTGTGTCATCTGAAAATGGCACGGGCCATCCAGTGCTCCTACCATGTGACAGGGGATGGCCAATGGCACGGATACCCTGTCACATGGTAAGGGCAAAGGGCCATCGGCGCCATTTTGATTAGTGGCAGCCGACGGCCCGAGAGCAGGAGATCGCTCCCGGGACCCCCACTGGACCACTAGGTACCTGTAAAATGTTTTTTGGGGGGTCGGAAGGGTAGGAGAAGCAAAGGGTTTAGTTTTAAAGGGTTGGGGTGGGTTTAGGGGTTATTTTTGTGTGCTGTTTTTCCAGCCCTCCCCCAAAACGATAAGAGAACCCCCACGATCAATATCGTGGGGTTTTCCTATCGTTTTGGGGGAGCCCCTGATTTCTGATGATTTTGAAAATATTGTCCGATATTTTCAATCAACTGAAGCCCGATACACATCCCTAACAGCTACAGTTATGTTTGTATTATTGCTGAGCTCCAGAGACTAACAGTTGAACCAGGCTACGGTGTGTACAGGTATTCTTCTCGCAACTAACTGTGAGTGTTAAATTGTTTTCTTCATTCTAATAAATATTGTTTGGCATTTAAGAGCAGAGTTTTCTAATATTTGAAGTTGGGAAAGATCAGATTTAGCTGACTGTCTAGGAATTCAAACTAAAGAGCAAATTCTGTGGACAGACCAACGGCAGTGTTGCCAAATTATACTTTCTTCACTTTCATTGTTATTGCTGTATATAATTCTATGCCATACCTTAAATCAGACACACAAGGTTTGAACAGTGTTAGCCACTAAGAGGTCAATTTTAGAACTTCCCATACACATTGAACATATGCACATATATTCACTTTGGAAATCCTTTGGATAATTGGCAGAGTACACACACAAATTACCTTGCACAAAGTTACACATATTCCAAAAATGGCATAACTTGTACACAGTAATTTATGTGTATAGATTTTAAAATCAAAAACCATGTGTAAGTGCCAACTCTGCCCCATGGTTTTATGCTTGTAACTTGCTTTGAAAATCAAACCCTAAAAGTTAAACAACTCTGAGGACAATCTAATGGAGGTCTCTGGGTAATTCCCATTTGGATGAGTAGTATTTTTTAAAATTGACATTGTACTTTATCATTTATAATGATATTTATATAAAAGTCAACATCAGTCAGAGCAAAACGTTACAATTTCTTTTAAAATTAGATGAATTTAAGTTTTCATGATAAAGAATAGCAGCAAAAGCTAGAAGAGTTAGTACGTTATAGAAAAACAATTCCTTGTTTTAGTTTTAGAAGACGATTATCATGCTATAGTGTACCCAGCAATAGGGCAGATTTTAAATGCCCTGCACTCGTAAATCCCAGCCTTTACGTGCATGGCCGGGCCTTACGCGCGCCGGGCAAATTTTCCAAGAGGCCCAGCCATGCACTTAAAGGCCGAGACGCGCTCAACTGCCGGGCTTCTTGGAAGGGGCGGGGAGGGGGCGGGGCAGGGGGTGGTCCACGACAGTGCCATTGTTTGCTGTCCTTGAGTGTCACGCTGCGCAAGTTACTTCAGGTCAGGCCCTGAAGTAACTTGAAAAAAAAAAGGTAAAAAAAATTTGTAGTGCTTTTTAGAGGGTGGGGAAGAGAGGGGAAGGGGAAGGAAGATTAGGGTAGGAAAGTTCCCTCCCAATCCACTCCTAAATTGGAGAGGACTGGGAGGGAACTGGGTTAGGCCCCAATGCGTCGTCATGCAAATATGTAAATAAATGACCCCCCCCCCCCCCCCTTGTGCACGCATCTATGTGTGCGTGCCGGGTAGTGCGCGCACATGGATGCACATGGGCGCACATGTGTGCGTGCCGGGTAGTGCGCGCACATGGACTACCCTAATGTGTTTAGTAATGACACATTAGGGTAGAAAATGAGTGGTTATTAATTACTATAGGGTATGTTTGGGTTTTAGCACAAGTATGTTTAATGCAATATAGGATGGAAACTGAAAAAAGTTAAGAGTTCATATAGCTATATTTACTTCTAAAAGAAAAAAGACAGGATACAAACATTTATGTTCAAAGCAAATACATTATTCTGTCTTTCACAGATATAGTTATAAATGGGTAGGTCAGAAAGGTTTGTGATCAAGATGAGCTTTTTTTTTTGTGCATCTATTTTAGAAGACCTTTACCATTGCTCAAAATTTTTCTTTGGTGTCCATGTCATGATTGTTTTTTATGAAATTTGTCCTTAGACATCTGAGATGAATCGTAAGAAAATATTTCAGCTTAGAAGATATGCTAAAGATCAGCCCTGGTCAGTGGAATATCAGAGACCCCCTTGTGTTGTAATAATCAAGATGTAAATTGTATTAGGATTAAGTTTTACTTGCTTAGGACAACTGAACCCAAAAGAACTGCAGGAAGCCAGAAACAGAATCCACAGTCCCTATGATTAACTGCATAAGAAGCTGTAGAAGGGGATAGTGGCATCAAGTATAGGTCCTCTGTTGTTTGAATATGACTCTAGCATTAGCTACTCAATTAAACAAGACACATTCAATGTGGATATCCTAAAAGCTTAGTGGCTGAGTGGTACACAAGGACTGGAATGGGAACCACTGAGCTAAACAACTCATTTAGAAAGTTGGCGTAACTCAGCCGTAGGCAGCCAGAAAGGCTTGTTTCAGAAAACAAACAATCGAGTTTTACTTTCAAGGCCCTCCTCTAGGATGCTGAAGCTGGCTGAGTTACGCCAGCTTTCTTCAATACATTTTTACTCCATCTGTGCCCCACTGTTGTGTTAGATATAAGTTTGGATTTCTGTGGCTGTACTCCCATCTGCTTGACCCATTTAAATAAGGATGGAATGTGTTTTGGATTTCTAGCCTCTCTTATGCTTCCAATAGCTTTCATCTAAAAATTAATATGCAGTAATTAACAGAGCAGAAAACATTGTAATGATCTGAGCTAATATTGTTCAGTCATTTTCCACCCTCTCATCAATCAAACATCTGTTCCCTGGTCATCCAGCTATTCTTCAAACAGCCCTCCAAGATGATGGATATTTCTTTCCTAAACATCCTTTTCAACTACTCCATTCTGATTCTTTTCCCAATCCCAGTTATGGACTATTACTTTCAGTCTGCCTAGATACAAACTAAACAATTAATTTTTTATGGAAACATACAGTATGTGTATTTCCTGCATGACAAAGCATGCCAGGATCAATAAAACCAAAGTGATTTTGGCCTATGGAGGGCAAACATAATTTTAAAAAATAGCAACTTTTAAAAGACCAAATATTTAGTAGGAAAAAATATATGTAAGCATGGTCCAAAATAATATTTGGAATGTGCAAGATGAGGAGCAGCATAAAATAAATGACAAAAGGGAATAATTAATTGGCCCATCCAGTTGGCCATGATTGTGACTTTTCCTTTCTAGCACTCCAACACCTTGGGTAGATGAGTATATACATTCCCATTGCCCAAATCAATACCATCTTCCTCCCCTCACTCAGCCCCCACCCTCCACAACTGTTCCAAATATGTTCCATACCTGTAAGCCTTCACTAGCCCTTTACCATCTAGCATTGTACATGTCTCAAGCTTTTATTTATACATATATAATTCTATCATGGATTTAGCTGCTGCTACCTCTACTAGTAGGCTAATCCGGGCATCAACTATACTCTCACTAAAATAGTATTTTCTCATATTTCCTTTGCACCTTCATCCCTGAAATTTCACATCATGACCCCTTATCTTTGAATTTCCTCTTCTGTGAAAAATTACAAATTCCCTGTTATACGCACCGGCTGCAGGTTGCCGCGGTCGGCACTACACACCCACCACTCAGCGTCTGACACAAACCCCGGCATCCTCGCAGCAGCGGAGGCCACTGCTGCCGCACTCTGCCTCCATTTCGGGCCTCCCACAGTCCGCGTGGAGGCCGGGATGCTGCTGACCACTGTCCTCATCTGGGCCCTCTGTAGGCACGTGCGCGTACACCGGCCTGCCTCCTCTTAAAGGGCCAGCAGTGGGAAAACAGGAGCAAGTCCTTAATGATGACATCAGGCCCTCCGGCCTATTTAAGGATGGTCCTCAGCCCAGCAAACTGACTTGGCAATGAGTTCCTAGGTGCCTGCTCCATGGTTCCTGCCTCAGTGTTCTTTTTCGGAGGTTCCTTCTCAGCGTTCGCCACATCAGTGGTTCCTGCTTCAAGCCTTCAGCCTTAGCAGACTCCTCTTCTCTCCGGAGAGCAAGCCTCTGGACTCCTACCTTTGGCTCCGGCCCTCCAGGGCTCCTGGGGCCCCAGCCCTGACTCCATCTTCGTCTGCTCTTGCTGGCCTTTGACCTTGGACCAGAATTGACTTTCACCTTTCGCTGCCTGCCTTTTGACCTCGGAAAGGACCTGACCTTACCTGTTGCTGCCTGCCTACGACCTCGGACTGGATCTTACTTCTCCTCCATCTTGGGGCCAAGACATAATACTGCCATCCTCTGGCCACTCCCGGGATCAGCCACACAGAGGCCCACCTAAGACCAGCCGGCCCCGGCACCCAAGGGCTCAACCCATGGGGAGCGTGGGCTGGTACTGGTGAAGCTCCTGCCTGCCTCTGCTTCCTGTCTGGCCTCACCTCCCGACAGTGGAGACCTGTTGAGTTCACCCTCCATGGGTTGTGCCAACACCACCTCAGGCCAAGGGTCCACAAACCCTAACATTCCCGTACTTTACTAAATCCTGTTAAATATTTGATAGTTTCTAAACAATCAATTTAAGAACATAAGTCAACCCACAAACCCGACTGCAAACATCAATTCACCCAAAATACTTGTGTCTTTATTTGCATCCCCGAATCCTAAGACCTAATTATATTTATTCTTATTCAAGACAGGAGTAAGTTTATTTTGAATATTCCCACAGTTTGCAATATTGTTATGGGAGCAATTTTGACACTTTCAAAATGTTTTTATGCAGTGGGGAAAACAAGAAAACCAAGTAGATTGAAACTCTTGTTTCACTGCACCCCATGCAGGCTTTACTGTTGAAAATGTGCTTGTAGTTGTCCGCTGTACTGCACGTCACATGTTTCTCTGTTCAAAAGATGCTTTTAAAGCATCAAATATCTTTTTCCATCTTGAAAATTGCAGCAATCACCTTTTAAAACTGTTTTGGCCTACTCTAACACTTACATTGCCCGAGATAGCACATTCCCAGCTCTCTCTCTCTCTCTCTTTCACACACATTTATTTTTATAATTTATATTTCACCTTTCAACCACTTCAAAGCAGATTCCATCCAGGTACTGTGGGTACATGAGAGGACATGGTCCAGTCACTGGACTTTGACACTATCACATGATGGGGCAAGGCCTGGCCGGCGCCATTTTGGAAGATGGTGCTGACTGGGCCCAGGGCTAGGGGATGCCCTGGGCCCCTCCTACTGGCCACCAATGTTTCTTTTAAATGTTAGGTGTGTTTGAGGTTCAGGGGACTCCAGGATGGAGGGCCATGAGCCCACCAGGTACTTTTTTGGGGGTTTGAGGGTGAGGGGGGGGCCCTAGTGATCTATACATTATATGGAAGGGGAGAAGAGAGATGGGGGTCACTTTTTATGGGGCAATTAATGATTTGCCTGATTGAGGAAGGAGCTTGAGCAGGGGGAGGGTTATCACTGTTTGGCACCTTTTTTATATTTATATAATATTTTTGTGGGGCCACCTCAAATTGCAGCCACTCCCTGGTGACTTTTTTATTTCACTTTTAGGGGGGAACTGTGTTGGGCCTCAGGGCTCTTTAAGTCTACCACAGGAGCTTTGGTACCCACATTAAGGTGTCTGTGCTCCTGTGGCAGAAAACCATTTCCTCCAAAAGTATAGATAAAATAATGCGGCTGAAAAATTTCTGTCAGCTTTGTGTTATTTTATTTACATATGATTAGGTATGTATGAGCTGCTTTGCATGAATTTTTAAAATGCATGCATGCAAATGCTATGAAAATCAGCACATTGTAATAAGGGCGGGTTTCAGGACCAAACATCATGCAATAATACCATCATAAGGCTATATCACATGATATATAGCATTTCACGCAATATACACTATTTAATGTGCTTGATAAATCTCCCTATTAGATTGTAAGCCCTCTGGGGAAAGAATCTGACTTACAGTACCTGAATGGAATCTGCTTTGAAGTACCGGAAAAGCAGAAACTAAATAAAATAAGAAACTTAATTATACTAAGTAGTATGCTGCAGCTGCTATGACCACACAAGTCTTTAGCTAGCTAATCAATAAAATAATTATCTCATTCAAAAACCACTGTCTAACTTGTCACTTTGATCAAAGTTCCAGAGTTACAGAGCCTTATTTTTCTTCTTTGTGTGTGGAGAGAGACATCTTGTGTGTGTGTGTGTGTGTATCTGTCTATATAAAATAGTTCTGATAGTTCTTATTATGAGAGTTCTTGAATGTGTGAATTCTGAATGTGAGAGCTCTTCTTGTGTCACTGACTGTATACACAGGAACAACATGACCAATATTTGGAATGCCAGTTTCTTTTTGGTCATGAAATATAGAAATCATGAATATCTGTTGCTCTTTATTCTTGATAAGAGGCAATGGGGCAGATTTTCAAAGGGTTACGTGCGTAACATACGCGCGTAACCCCCGAAAAGCTGCCCCTGCGCGCGCCGAGCCTATCTTGCATAGGCTCCGCGGTGCGCGCAAGCCCCGGGACGCTCGTATGTCCCGGGGCTTCAAAAAAGAGGCGTTCTGGGGTGGGGCTGGGGGCGGGGCACCGGGCTGGGGGCATTCTGGGGCATGGCCAAGGCATCCGGAACAGCTGCCGTGCCGAGGGACCGCGCGCCGGCAGCCAGCTGGCGCGCGCAAGTTACGTCTACCCAGAGGCAGGCATAAATTCTCAAATAAAGGTAGGGGGATTTAGATAGGGCTGGGAGGTGGGTTAGATAGGGGAAGGGAGGGGAAGGTGGGGGGAGGTGGTAGGAAAGTTCCCTCCGAGGCCGCTTTGATTTCAGAGTGGCTTTGGAGGGAACGGAGGCAGGCTGCGTGGCTTGGCACCCGCAAGTGTGCACAATTGTGCACACCTTTGCGTGCACTGACCCTGGATTTTATAACATGGCGAGCGGCAGCGCGCACATGTTATAAAATCGTGCATAGATTGTTCGCGCTGGGCTGTGCGAACAAATTTACACCCACGCGTAGATTGTAAAATCTGCCCCAATGTTTTTTAATAACTGGAGAATAGCCTTGTGCTGATATCGCAATTTCATCTATCACAAATCACCTCATGAGATCTTGTCAGGTATCCTGTTTCCTGTGCAACTTCTCCATCAAGCAAACCAGTAGTCAGTTGTGAAAATGAGCAGGGTTTTAAGATAGCTATCTAAAACATCAGATTTCTGCTTTATTGACAAACTTAAGCAGCTTATTTCCTTCTGCTGCCTTATGCAAAGAGAAGATATTGTCCATAAAAACTAAACCCAGTCCATTGTGTTCTATTTCTTGTACTCAGCAAATCTTGTGCTGATACACTTGATTCCGATACTTGCTGCATTAAATCATTTGCTTTAATAAGTTTTGGCTCAGTGACAAGAGTTAAATTGATGAACCCTTTATTACCCACACTAATCAATCTATACTTATTAATATACCCCAATTGTATACTATCGGTATATGTCTTTCATGTTTTCAAATAAACAGAAGTGACGGAGAGGCAGGTTCCAGGTGATGGTCAAGGATATTTTGGAGCTAGTACAATTGGAGATAGCCCCCTGCCACCAGGATTCCAAGCCAAGACCCTGTGCCATGTCTTCAACTTTGCTTCAAGTCAGCTCCAGTTCTAGCAACTCCAGTCCCTATACCAGGCAGTCTGGTGCTGGCTATCTCGCTGAATCCAGCCTCCACACCAGAAAGCTCAGCTCTGCTCATCTTGACAACTCCAGTTTCCGCAACAGAGATTTTGGCTCCAGTCACCTAGGCAACTCCAGTTCCACACCAGAGATTCCAGCTTCAGAATTCTCAATAACTCCAGTTTATGCACCACAGATTCCATCTCTGATCATCCACACCAGAGATCCTGGCTTTGTCATCTCAACACGGGTTTATGTACCGGAGATCCAGCTACAATCACCTTGACAACTTGTTTCTGCAACAGAGAATCCAGCTCTGGTCATCTCAATAACTGCAGTTTCTGCAACAGAGATTCCAGCCCCAGTTGCCTCAACAATTTCAGGTCTTGAGCAGAAAATCCATCCCTTGTCATCTCAGTGACTCATTATCACATAGGAAAGTCTGGTCCTTGTAATGCATGCCGTCCGTGGCAGACCCGTGGCACGGTCCCCTCACCTTTCTAAAGAGACTCCAGCTTCTGGTTCCTCCTCGCTGGTGGCGGTGGGCCATCAGTTCCGTCCTTGGGCCTCCCCCGGTGCCTCCTGCTCTGCCACAGACCCCGGCATTCCCGGTCCTGCTACCACTTCTCGTCAGGCCTCTCCGTGTGGCCCACAGAGAGATGCTGCTACTCACGCCACGCCCCTCCCTAGGCGCACGCGCGTGCACCATTGATCCTTAAGTAGGGACAGTGGCGGGAACCTAGCCGCAGCACTGGATGATGACGTTAACCTAACTACAGTATTTGCTCTGCTCCCTAGCGTTGCCTTTGCAACAGGTCTCCTCGCTGGCCGAGTACTAGTTGCCTCCTAGAGATTCGTCTCATTCCTGCATTCCTGTTCCTCATTGTTCCTGGTTCCTGTCTCCTTGTTCCTACCTTGCTTCATACCTCTGACTACACGGATTTGACTTGCTTTGCCTGACTTTGCCCTTGATTCTCTCCAAGCCTGGACCTTTTCTTCACCTGAGTAAGTTGCGGCCTATCTCCAGACCCAGCTCTCTGCTTGCCTGACTACGCTTTTGGCCATCTCTGTAATCAGACCTCTGCCCTTGCCTGACTATGCTCTTGACTATCTCCGTGATCAGACCTCAGCCTTGCTTACCACTGCCTTTGGATTGCCGCCAGCCCTGACACAAGCCTGCCCTTGGATGTCTCTCCAGTTACTCCCTGGATGTGGTTTCTTCAGGCTTCAGCCTGCTTTTGCTCAAGCGCCCTCTATCTGCCTCCATTCCATTGATGCCCCGAGTTTCTAGGACATTACCCAGTCCAGAGTAAGACTGTACCATAGGGATGTGAATCGTTTTTCAACGATTAAAATTATCGTCCGATAATGTTTATATCGTCTTAAATCGTTATAGAACACGATACAATAGAAATTCTAACGATTTATCGTTAAAAATCGTTAAATCGTGTTAGTGCGCACTAACTCCCCGTTAGTGCGCACTAACTCGATTTAGTGCGCACTACTGAAAATGATACAAATAAACACTTTCCAGGTCACTGAAGGTCAGTTAGGAATGAATATGTGTTTCCTATTGGCTGGCTGCCCTCTTATCTATTGATGTTACCAAGGTTACCACTGAGGTGATGGTTGGGGGGATGGGAAATGGAACTGGAAACTAACGAACACCAACAGAAAATGAAACAAAGTGTTCACACTTCCCAGGTCAGTAAAGGTCACTTAGGAATGAATATGTATGTATGTATTCCTATTGGCTGGCTGTGCTCTTATCTATTGATGTTACCAAGGCTAACACTGAGGTAATGGTTGGGGGGATGTGAAATGGAAACAGTTGGAAGCTTGACAAAAAAAGTAATGTAATGATCAGCACTCACGTGACTAGAACTTGTTTGTTTATTATTTTTGTTAGCAGGCACCTGAAATGCTAGTGCATGTTGAATTTGCCAATCACTGTGCATTTTAGAAAGGTGGTCCTGGCTGGAACTGTACACAGTTCAAATATATGTAATTGATTGTTGGTAAGTGTATTTTTTAAGTAGCCACACTGGCACAAGTATGTTTACTTTCCTCCTACTTAACTCACTAGCTCAGCTTTGTAAGAAGGGATTCTCTGCTTGTGTGTTGTTTTTGATTGGTGTGAGGAGAGCAGAAACATCAGATCTTTATTCAATCTACTACAGTCATCTCTTACAGTGCCCTATCCCTATTAATACCAGGAGTGTTGTGATCTTCCTGCACACAGTGCCCTAACCCTGATACCAGTCTGAGACAGCTCCCTCCCTGCATTACTAGTGAGAGGCTGGCTTTCACAGACAGGGGGGAGCTGCCTGACCTTCACTCCTGACTTCCCCCATGTCCCAGCTAGTGAATGGTGTGTGGGTAAGGGGGGGGGGAGGATGGTGAAGTCTGAGACAGCTCCCTCCCTGCATTACTAGTGAGAGGCTGGCTTCACAGACAGGGGGGAGCTGCCTGAATCCTCACTCCTGACTTCCCCCATGTCCCAGCTAGTGAATGGTGTGTGGGTGAGGGGGGGGGGGAGGATGGTGAAGTCTGAGACAGCTCCCTCCCTGCATTACTAGTGAGAGGCTGGCTTCACAGACAGGGGGAGCTGCCTGACCCTCACTCCTGACTTCCCCATGTCCCAGCTAGTGAATGGTGGTGGGGGTGAGGGGGGGGGGGAGGGATGGTGAAGATTGAGACAGCTCCCTCCCTGCATTACTAGTGAGAGGCTGGCTTCACAGACAGGGGGGAGCTGCCTGACCCTCACTCCTGACTTCCCCCATGTCCCAGCTAGTGAATGGTGTGTGGGTGAGGGGGGGGGAGGATGGTGAAGTCTGAGACAGCTCCCTCCCTGCATTACTAGTGAGAGGCTGGCTTCACAGACAGGGGGGAGCTGCCTGACCCTCACTCCTGACTTCCCCCATGTCCCAGCTAGTGAATGGTGTGTGGGTGATGGGGGGGTGGAGGATGGTGAAGTCTGAGACAGCTCCCTCCCTGCATTACTAGTGAGAGGCTGGCTTCACAGACATGGGGGAGCTGCCTGACCCTCACTCCTGACTTCCCCCATGTCCCAGCTAGTGAATGGTGTGTGGGTGAGGGGGGGGGGAGGATGGTGAAGTCTGAGACAGCTCCCTCCCTGCATTACTAGTGAGAGGCTGGCTTCACAGACAGGGGGGAGCTGCCTGACCCTCACTCCTCCGGGGTATTGTGATCTTCCTGCACACAGTGCCCTATCCCTGATACCAGGGGTGTTCTGATCTTCCTGCATGCAGTGCCCTATCCCTATTAATACCAGGAGTGTTGTGATCTTCCTGCATGCAGTGCCCTATCCCTGATACTGGGATGTGTGCAAGAAGATCACAACACCCCCGGTATCAGGAATAGGGCACTGTGTGCAGGAAGATCACAACACCCCCGGTATCAGGAATAGGGCACTGTGTGCAGGAAGATCACAACACCCCTGGTATTAGGGATAGGGCACTGTGTGCAGGAAGATCACAACACTCCTGGTATTAATAGGGATAGGGCACTGTGTACATGAAGATCACAAAACCCCTGGTGCCAGGGTTAGGGCACTGTGTGCAGGAAGATCACAACACTCCTGGTATTAATAGGGATAGGGCACTGTGTGCAGGAAGATCACAATACCCCTGGTATCAGGGTTAGGGCACAAGTTCTAGTCACATTGACTGGAAATGGGGGATGGGAAACATGTTACCAAGTTTCCCACTGACAGTATATGGGGGATGGGAAATGGAAACAGTTGGTAGCTTGACAAAACTTGTTTTGTCAAGCTACCAACTTTTTCCATTTCCCATCCCCCATATACTGTCAGTGGGAAACTTGGTAACATGAATAAATAAGAGGGCAGCCAATAGGAATACATATTCATTCCTAAACTGACCTTAACTGACCTGAAAAGTGTCAAATTGTATCATTTTCAGTTAGTGCGCACTAACTCCCAGTTAGTGCGCACTAACTCCCGTTAGTGCGCACTAACTCGAGTTAGTGCGCACTAATCGGAAAAACGATTTTTAACGATTTTTTAACTAAAAAATCGTGCCTAACACGATTTTCTTGCCCTGCCACACGATTTCTATCGTTAAGACGATATGGAAAACGATTCACATCCCTACTGTACCATCTCTCACCTGCTGTCTCTGGGCTGAACCAACTCCTACTGCAACTACACACAGAGGCCCACCTAAGTCCTTCCAGCCCCGGCACCCAAAGGCTTAACCCACGGGGAACGAGGGCTGGTATAGGTGAAGCTCCAGCGGCCTCTATCAGCCCACTCCACCTGTCCATGGTGGTCCTTACATACGGGTTGCGTCAACCCCACCTCAGCCCAAGGGTCTATCTCCGATGAAACAGTCCTGGTCTTCTCAGTGACTGTGGTTCTCACTAGTTATTTCTGTGGTTCCAGCTCCCACACCAGAGAATTTGGCTCCATTGACTCAATGCTTGACAACACTAGCTCCTGCTCTAGTGGAGCCAGTGACAATTCAGCCAGTACCTGAATGTAATCCATTTTAAAGTGCCAGAAAAGAGAATATAAAAACCTAAATGAATGAATAACCTTGGGTAATTTAGAATGTACAGGGCCGGTACATCATAATAGGTGAACTAGGCTGTCGCCTAGGGAGCTAGCCATTAGGGGGAAGCAAACAGCAGCCATATGGGGCCACGAGTGGAGCCCATCCCACTCAAGACCAAGAGGAGTAGAGACTTGGCGGGTCGCAGGCAGAGCCTATCCTGTGACTTGTGAATGTTTAAATGGAACATATGGATTCATCACCAAGTAAATGTTTTGTTTTCCAGATTCTCACCATAGAATAAGTTTTGTTATGTAACTATTTCAGTTGGAGCATAAATTAATGCGTGGAGTTTGCTTTATTCAAATCCAAGTATGTAAATCCCATGGGCCTTGAAGTGAATTGTTCCCCCTGCTTAGAATAAACCTAAACCTGGGGTCCCCTTCATTGCTGGCGACTCCGGGTTTAGGTTTGCAAGATATACTTAAGCTAGTTATTCCAAAATAAAAATTGAAGCTCCTGACATCACAACACTTACAAACCTGAAGTGACAGAAAATGGAAACAGCCATTCTTTGCATCATTAGAAAGATGTGACACAACCATTCCTTAAAGAATTAAACTTACATTGGCAATTACAGTAATAAATCAAGTTCCTTTGCAAAAATTGCAAGTCTCTTAGGTTTTATGTAATCAGAGCAGAATAATTATGTAGAACGCAGTTGTAGAATTTTTAAAATATTACAGTTTGATATATAATATATTAAAATGTTATGTTCATATGAGAACTTGAGTAGATGTAAAGCTATAGACTGCTAATTCCCCAGCAGTGAATAAGGATGGCCATTTAGCAGACTGACTTCTATAGGCTTTTTATTTATTTATTTTTTTTACAAGACATTCATCTCAGAAAGGGGAGCAAACTACAGAGGAGAATTATTTATTTATTAATCTTTAGAATCTACAGGTTCCAAGAACTTTACATTTGTACTGCATTTTTTTAGGCCAAGAAATCTTACTGTTGACACTAAGAGTGTAAAAAAAACTCATAACTTTTGTCTTTTTTTTTTTTAGGTAAGAAAGTCACCCCCAGCTGTGACTTATTTCATGTCCCAATTTAAATTGCCAGCCACTCCATCTTCGGTGTCACATCCTAATATGGCTGACCTTTCTTTTTTTTGTCAGCTTTAAGATCACAGTATATTTCTAAATGGAATTGTACTGTGCCCTACTGGAACGAACATACTCCACATTACAAAGTGTGCTGTGTCTCTCTTTCCCTAGTGTTCTTATGTATTCCATATTTCAGAAAAAAAAGTTAAAGCACAATTTTAATCAAAGCTGCATTTATCTACAATGCATGTACCTACAAAAACGTAGGCAGGATATTAGTCAATTGAATTCTGTTTATTGTTCAAAGGTATTATCATTCATCAATGCCTGATATTTTTGCACAATGGAAATCTAGCTTTTGAATTACTTTTCATTTTGCAAGACTTGTGCAAGTGCTTCCCTGGATCAATAAATCTGGGGGATACTCCAAACTGATCATAAACTTGGAAAGTGAAAATGAACTGACTTTTTACGCCCTTTCCGCTGTCAGTCATGTAATGCTATTCTTCGTCTGTTTGGATTCTTTAGAGCAACCATCTGTGCATTAGATCAAATATTACAACTTCAATCAACATCATCCATCTCCTGTCAGAGCTCAGACGAGCCATTTCAACAACTTTGCATCACCTCTCAAGCTCAGAAGCGATACATGGAGATTCTAACAGCATTACTGATAACTAAAGGAACAACTCGGTGAGAATTGCATTCTGTTTTATGAAACAAATCTTTAGAAATGTTGCTGACTGGGATGTAAAGTCCATAGACAACGTAGATTTACACACTTTCTCCTATTTCAGCATGCTACCTACAATTTTTAGAAGCTGGGAAGCCGACAAGCGGGCCGATGCAATGCAATGTGCTCAGCTGAGTGCACTGGTTGGGGTTGGACGTGCACTTTGGACGCATGACCACAACCTTTTATGTGATAAGGGGATTAGAACATGCAAAACGCGCATTGAAACCCCCCCCCCCCCCGCAAAGCTAATAGCGTTCATCACATGTAAGTTCATGCTGATGAGCGCTATTAGATATTACCTCCTGATGCAAAAAAAAAAGTGCATCTGGCGCTCATATTTTTACCCTCAGAAATGAATGCCTGCCCCAGAGGGAATAAGTTTTAAGGAGCCCCTAAAGTTGACAGAAAAGCAGAACATACTGTTTCTGTAGTTCCTCTGACTTAATATCGTGGCGATATTAAGTCAGAGGAACTTATAAAAGAGTTAGGTAAAAACAAAAAATGTAAACAAAATGTGCATAGGTTAGGAAAAGGTACCCTTGTAAAATTGAGCGTCCACTTCCCTAACCCGCTAACAGCCACCTCTCCTGGGCACCCGCTGCCGAGGAGGCCCTAGGGGCTCGGAATTTCCCCTTTTTACCACGGCAGCCCATTTGCATGTTGCATCGGGTGCCCCGGAGAGGTCGATCAGCGCGCGTTAGGAGAACGGGTGCTCGATCATAAGTGCCCGTTTTCTGCCCGCCGATGTTGCATTGGCCTGAATGTTAGTTGGGATATTCAGTGACACACTTGCACTGCCAAATATACTGCCCTGGCATTCCTAAAGTTATTTGGCTGTTAGTCAGCTGATGCTAAAAATCAGTGTTAGCCGGCTGAGGGGGTCATTTTCAATAGCTTTTGCACGTGAAAATTCCCTTTTCGCATGCGATAGGTTGATCGGGGCGGAATCGGCCACAGAAGAGGAGGAGTCGGGGTGGCACCGGGGCCGACGCTGCGGAGACATTGCTGGCGGCGAAAGGTAAGGACCCTTATCGCCGCCAGTTTCGCGCCAAATAACTATACCTTTTATGGTGTAATTATTCGGTGCAAAAGCCGGCAGCCAGCGCACCGCAGTGGTGCAATGGCTGCCAGCTTTTGCAGGCCTGCCCCCCTGCTTCACCCCCCCCACCTCCCCGGTACTGCAAGAATAGTGAATCCATGCCTAAGTTAATCCCCGATTCACGAATGGGTAAATGTTAAAAGGAACACATGTGCACCCATAAATGCGCGAATTGCAGTATGCGTGTAGCATTTAAAATACTGTTGCTTTGCATATTTCTACAGCCTTTACACATGGAGGGGGAGAGAGAGAGAGAGAGGAACTCTGTATAGGGTCAGTCTGATACTCTATAGATAGGTATCATTCTAGCGTAGACTTTGAATCGGGGTAGGTTTTCGGGAGGTGGATTGGGAGGGTGTTACAGACACATTCAGAGGTATTCATAGTAAAACTGACATCAGTAAAGAATTATAGTCTTTATAAGTGATGAAAAGTCTAACAAGAAGAGTTGATTTGTACACTGCATTGCTAGCTGCATTGTACAAATCTACTCCTTTTTATCACTTATAAGGGAGGCAAATTTAAAAAGTGCAGTGGGAATAAGGAGGGGAGAGGGGATAAGAGGATAAGATGGAAGAAGGAAATTAGGAGAATGTAAAATAAAAAGGGGAGGGCTTGAGAGAGAGTGTGGTGGGACAGGCAAGGGTGGAGGGGCTGCCAAGGGTGGGGAAGGGGAGGAGACTGATGTGGATGTGTTGGGGTTTGTGATACGAATGACCTCTGGGACTTTGAGGACTCTCTGTGAGACTTTCCCTTATCACCTGCTGCTCTCTGTTCTTTGAGTTCAGCACCCACACTGACTTTCAAACGTTGGCTCCTATGAATGTGCCGTGATGCTTGAAGACAATTTATTTTGCAATTAAAACCAGCGTGAAAGCAGTTTTCAAACAACCATACATAAGAATGCAAAATGAAGACTCTGCTATAGGTGAGATGATGAAATTAACAAGTAGAATGATATCAAGGACAGGAAAGTGATCGGGTAGGTCCCTCCACCTCTTGTCACTTTTCCTCCCCATCCCTTTTCTTATTTCTTCTCCCTTCCTCCTTCTCCCTCTTCTGCCCACCCCTTTCCCCCTCTCTCGTTCCCTGACTGCACATCCTTTTTTTCAGCCTCTCGGCCAGCAGCTTGCCAGGCTACTCCTATGTCAGTGTTCTCCGGCCCAGCAGGGAGGATTGAGCAGACTTCTCTGGTGGTTTTATAGGGTGATCTTTGGCAGGCGTGTAGTAGATGAACAATGCTGGATCACTCCATTGTTACTCTTCAGTGGCCCAGCAGACGAACGGATGGGCAAACCAAACCAGAAGTGCTCTTAATTCAAAAGCATGCTCATCATGAAACAGCTTGTTTAGTTCTGTGATTAATTGAGTTAATTTCAACAAATATTCATAAACCTAAACCTTGAAACTATGTTAAAGGAGGTTCACTTAGTTTGTCTGAAACTGGCATATCTCCTGTTTTAGTTCACATGGAGATGTCTTTAAACAAAAGTCAGCAGGTTAAACATTAGTAAATGGAGTTGGTGCTACTTCAGTCAGTCTGGCACTTGTGACTGGAGACATATAAACTGTGGTTCCAATATCTGTTGATCTTCTGTTTTTTGGAAAAGCTGTGCATTGTGGAAGGCATCAACTAAAGCTCTAGACTCAGCCTAGGTTAGGCAACTCCTGTCCTTGAGTGGCTCAAAACAGGTCTAGTTTTCAGTACCTACACAATGAATATGCCTGAGATACTTACATACAATGGAGGTGGTATATGCAAATCTATCGCATGCATATTCATTGTGCATATCCTGAAAACAGACCTGTTTACAGCACTCGAAGACCAGAGTTGCTTATCTCAAGACTAGGCCACACCATGTGTCCAATACTAAAAAAAAAATAATTTAACAGTAAATACAATATACTGTTAATCTAATCATCTTGTGTATCATTTAGGACTAGAACAGCTAATATAGACTAGTTCATTTATTCTTGAGTCAAAATTTCCAATGCAAAATTAACTGAGAAACTATGTTCAATGTATTAGAATTGTACCGTCTCCTTTGCAATATATATTTTTTTGTGTTCATCATAGTCTAATCTATGATTTGTGTTTCAATTTTCAAAAAGCAGTTAAAATAGTTCAGTATTCTTTATTTGAAGAAAAATTGCATACCTTGGAAAAGCATGGTCCAAAATATATGGTTTTAAGTGTGCATGAAGACAGCTCCATAACAGGCATGCATAGTTGTAAGTAGGGATGTGAATCGGGCTTCGGACGATTGAAAATATCGGACACTATTTTCAAAATCGTCAGAAATCGGGGGCTCCCGATAAGAGAACCCCACGATTTGTTCCTGGGTTCTCTTATCGTTTTGGGGGAGGGCGGGAAAAACGGCACACCCAAACAATCCTAAACCCACCCTGACCCTTTAAAACTGTTCCCTTAGCTTCCCCCACCCTCCCGAACCCCCCCCAAAACTTTTACAAGTACCTGGTGGTCCAGTGGGGGTCCCGGGAGCCATCTCCTGCTCTTGGGGCTGTCGGCTGCCACTAATCAAAATGGCGCCGATGGACCTTTGCCCTTACAGTGTGACAGGGTTCTGTGCTATTGGCCGGCCCCTGTCACATGGTAGGACCACTGGATGGCACGCGCCATTTTTAAAGATGACGCCGGCTGTCCATTACGCCTACCATGTGACAGGGCCTGGGCCAATGGCAACGGATACCCTGTCACATGGTAAGGGCAAAGGGTCATTCGCGCCATTTTTATTAGTGGCAGCCGATGGCCCCGAGAGTGGGAGATCGCTCCCGGGACTTCCACTGGACGACCAGGTACTTGTACAAAGCTTTGGGGGGGTTCGGGAAGGTGGGGAAAGCTAAGGGAACAGTTTTAAGGGTCGGGTGGGTTTTTTTTTATCGGCTCGGGCGCAGCTGATAAACAAAACCGCGATCGGGGCGCACAAAAAAAATTAACGATGTGAATCGGAACCGGAATTGGAACCGATTCCGGTTCCGATTCACATCTCTAGTTGTAAGGAATAGAATGCACGAGTGCACCAACTTTTCAAATTTTTAAACTTTTAAAAAATGCAATTGTTTTCTGATCATTTTGTAAAGCTTGTAAGGCTTTTTTTTTATTACTATTATATATAAAATCTCTCAGGAATGAAAAAAAGTGCAAGTCGGAAAGGACAGTGGAAATGCTGTGTGCTGCTATGCAAAGGGGCCTGTATTCAAATTCCTGAACAATGATTTTGCTCCCTGACCACTTGGAATTGGAGATGCTGCAGAGTCAGTATTCATAGCTCCTAAGAGAAGAGGAGACCTCTGTTATTGCCCAATAGTGACACCTAGTGGACAGATTCATGCATCACAATTGAATGCTCTGACGGAGGCATAGTCACATGAACCCTATCCAAGGTATGTTGCTGCACTGATTGGCTTAAAGGGAGAGAAAGATATAAAAAAATGAGTGTAAATCTGGGCTCAAACTGAAGAGAAAAACAGGGAAACACAGTTAATACCTAGAAAATAAACCATTTCCACTATCAAGGAAGATGCCTCTGCTCTAGGATTAATTAAAATGGTTCAACTCCAGCAGAGCCACAACAGACGATGAACTAAAGAGCCTGCTTGCGCGGAGCTGAACAACTGGCCAGAAGAGAGGACACTCAATCATCCAGGCTGGATTCATCTGTTGGGTACTCCTAGGTGTAGAACTACTGGGATCCCTCTCCAAAAACACAGGTGCCAGATTGAGGGAGTGAAGGGAAAAAAGATACAGTAGTCCCCTTTTAAAGATGGACCTGGAAGAAAGAGGCCCCATCTCCTCTGTCCCAGCAGCACATTCCTGAGCAGCAGTACTACTACCCTTAACAGTAAGCATGGGGGTATCACCAAAGGCAACCTGCTGGGCAGTCCAGAAGACCCTTTGATTGTTATCTGCTGTCATTTACTATTGGGCCGATTTCTGTAAAGTGGGCTCGGTCGTGTGCACTGTTCAACACGCATTTGGCCGCATGTTTTCGAGGGGCGTCTATTAACCCCTTATACTGTAAGGGTTTAGTGCCGTCGAAAACGCACGGCCAAATCCCCTGAAAATTAATAGCGCTCATCCATGCAAATGCATTTTGAATGAGACTATTAGTTAGTTACCTGCGCGTTCTGTAAGTAAAATGTGCGGGCAATCCGCCCAGTTTACGCTCAAGGACAGACGTTAATTTATGAGCGGCCCAGAAAAGTGCACAGAAAGCAGAAAATACTGTTTTCTGTACAACCCTCCGACTTAATATCCTAGTGATATTAAGTCAGAGGAACCAAAAATGTAAAAAAAAAAATAAAAAAAATGTGCCGGCCGGTCCGGTTAGGAGAACGGATGCTCAATTTTACCGGCGTCCATTTTCCTAACCGATCGCTGTTGGCGGCTTCGGAAAACCGACACTCATAAATTGAACATCGGTTTCCTGAACCCGCTGACATAGCCACCTCTCTGGGCCAAGGAGGCGCTAGGGGCGCGTAACCGACCCTAGTGCCTCCTTTAAGCTCGACCCCCCTCAGTTAAATATAGGGTTGCGCACCCAGGAGAGGTGGCTGGGCGCGCAGTGGCAGAGCGGGCGCTCATCATGGAGCACCCGTTGTCCCGCAATCTTTGCTGAATCGGCCTGTGTGTTACTAGGTGTCCTCCCCCACCCCCCCACACAGGGATAGAACGGGAGCAGTTCCGTTCCTTTAAGCAGGGCAGCACTGCTCAGAAGGTGGGAGGGAGAAGGAGATGCCCCTGCCGAGTGCCTGTGTGCGTCTGCTTACACTCACTGCCTCGTGGAAAATCCGCCGGCACCAACCACAGTATACTTGCTAAGTCTCAATCCCTACAATTTCACAGCCGGAGCACCAGCCTGTTTTGACACCTTCTTAACAGACTGGCTGTAAGGTTGCTTGTTCCTCACCCAGAGCAAGGAGGCAGGTGGAAATCCTGAGAGAGAATAGGCGCACCAGGAAAGAAACAAAGGGGTGGATTTTAATCATTTTTCTAAAATGAATACATTTTCTTATTGGTCCTGTATGTGTGTCTTGACAAGACTGTAAGCACAATACTGCAGGCAGTATCTCTTAAGGACCTGTATCTAGAAATATAATGGCAGAAATACACCGAGCAGGCCTATCTAGTAGGGATGTGAATCGTGTGCCCAATCGTCTTAACGATCGGGTTCGGCTGGAGGGAGAAAAAAATCTGATCGCTAGAGATGTGAATCGGAATCGGTTACGATTCACATCGTTAATTTTTTTTTTAGTGAGGCCCAACCCTTTAAAATTGACCCCTTACCTTCCCCCACCCTCCCCAACCCCCCCAAAACTTTTTACGAGTACCCGGTGGTCCAGTGGGGGCGAGGGGACCGATCTCCCGCTCTCGGGCCATCAGCGCCATTTTGACTGCCACTCAAAAATGGCGCCGATGGTCCGATAAAAAAAAACAAACCACCCGACCCTTCAAAGATGACCCCTTAGCTTCTCCCACCCTCCCGATCCCCCCAAAACATTTTGAAGTTACCTGGTGGTCCCGGGAGTGATCTCCCATTCTCGGGCCGTCGGCTGCCACTCATACAGATGGCGCCGATGGCCCTTTGCCCTTACTATGTGACAGGGTATCCGTGCCATTGGCCGGCCCCTGTCACATGGTAGGAGCACTGTATGGCTGGCACCATCTTTAAAGATGGCGGTGGCCATCTTTACAATGGCGGCGGCCATCTTTAAAGATGGCAGCGGCCATCTTTAAAGATGCACTGGATGGTCGGCGCCATCTTTAAAGATGGCGCCAGCCAGCCAGTGCTCCTACCATGTGACAGGGGCCGGCCAATGGCATGGATACCCTGTCACATAGTAAGGGCAAAGAGCCATTGGTGCCATCTTTATGAGTGGCAGCCGACGGCCCGAGAACGGAGATCACTCCTGGGACCACCACTGGACCACCAGGTAACTTTAAAATGTTGGGGGGATTAGGAGGGTGGGAGAAGCTAAGGGGTCATCTTTAAAGGGTTGGGTGGGTTGTTTCTTTTAATCGGGCCATTGGCGCCATTTTTGAGTGGCAGTCAAAATGGCGCCGATGGCCCGAGAGCAGGAGATCGGTCCCCGTGCCCCCACTGGACCACCAGGTACTCGTAAAAGGTTTTGGGGGGGGGGGGTTCGGAGGTGGGGGAAGGTAAGGGGATTAGTTTTATAGGGTCGGGGTGGGTTTAGGGGTTGTTTTGGTGTGCTGGTTTTCCTGCCCTCACCCCAAATAACTCCCGTTAGTAACGATTTTTCACGATAAATTGTGAAAATTTCTATTGTATCATGCACTGTAACGATTTTTGACGATTTAAAAAATATTGGACGATTTTTTTAAATCGTCAAAAAACGATTCACATCCCTGCTATCTAGTCTGCTCATCCACACCAACTATTCAGCTTTACACTCCCTACCATCCCCTCAAAGATTCTCTGTGTTCAATCCCAGGCTTTCTTGAATTCAGATACTGTCCATGTCTCTACCACCTCCTTGGGGAGACTGTTCCCTGCATCCACCATCATCTCTGTAAAGAAATAATTCCTCATATTACTTCTGGGTCTAGCCCTTTCACCCTTATTCCCTGACCCCCTCGTGCTATATCACTGCATATATCTAATACCACTGTAATAGTAGTAGTAGGAAAGCTTGAGCATTGTGTAAAATACTGCAGGCCATGTTATTGCAAATGAATGCTCATAGATCCATTCCCAGCCTTGGGTTTTATTTGAAAGGAAAAGCACAAACTACCAGTCTAGCAACAGAAAAAAAACCAAAAAACTCTCCCCTTCACTGGATTATCAGCCAGAGGAATTTGTATGCCTCTATTTCTTTGTTTATAAAATATGTTATCTTTTTTAGGATATTTCTATTCTGCTGCTGATCCCTCAGCTGCTAGACACCCTGGGCATCTCTCTTTGTGATCTCTCCACTTTATGCCTTAGAAGAGGGCTGCCCAACCTATGCCCCATGAACTACAAACTGGCCCCCTCTCTCCCCAAATATTTCTATCCAGCCCACAGTGAGCAATGGCTCTGTCTCTCTGCCTGTGCTGGTACCACAAGCAGTTTTGAAAATCCCAGGCTAGCATTTTCCATGCAGTGAGATCATCAGCAATGAGAGAAACCCTTTTTTTTTGTTTGTTTAATTTTTTATTTATCAGATTTTTTAAATGCACAACAAGGAACAACCTTGCATGGTAATACAGAAACAAATTTCTTCTTTGGAAACATTACATACATTCATCCATGCATATAATAATACTAACTTTTTTAAATGGAATTTCCTATATGTTTTTCATTGGAAATTAGGGTGGGGGAGGAGAATAAGGAAAAAACAAAGGAGCATTAAAGTCAATATTATTTCAAATTGCAGCTGTACACTCTGCCTTAATATTTAACCCCCATTAATATAGGTTTATGCCCTCTCATCTAGGAACTGCCTCAATTGTTCGGGCATAAAAAAAAAAAAATGTATTTCCAGCTGATTTTACAAAACATTTATATGGAAAACGTAAGAGGAAACTCGCACCCTTGGTCAAGACCTCAGGGCGCATAGCAAGAAACATCTTCTCCGCTGTTGGGAGGTTCTTGAAAGGTCTGGATAGACCCTGACCACCCCTCCATAATGGGAATATTAATATTTTTAAAATAAGCTTTCATCAGCTGACCCATTTCCAATTCTGTGATTTCCAAATTTGAATTTTCCAAATATTCTGTTAACTTTGCAAACTCATCCCTAACCCCTCCTGATGATATCTGGGGGATGCTCCTTCTAGGAGGCAAAAGCAATATTTTTTTCACAGGTGGCACCATATCTACTGGTATCTTTAGGATCTCAGTCATATATCTTTTGAAAGCCACAAGAACTGGCTCTCCCAAAACTTTGGGGAAATTGACCATCCTCACATTCAAATGTCGAAGGTAATTTTCTGTTGACTCAAGTCTCCTTTGAGATGTTATACAATCGTTCGTGAGGGTAGTATTAAACTCTTGAACTTGTTTCATATTAACAGACATATCCTGTATAGCAATAGCATGTTCTTGCAATTTTTGAGAGTGTTCTTTATCCACCGAATCCAGTTTTTTTTTTCAAAATTATCCAATAGTTGAGACTGAACTTTGAGGGTTCGGGCAATTACCGCCATTAGGTTCCAAAGGGATTCTAATGGTATCTCCGCTGGTTTCTCAAACTCCAAGGGATCCAAGATGTTAGTTCCTCCTACCTCTTCCTGGCACGGTCTCTCTCCTGTTGTTCCTGGAGATTCGACTCCTGAGCCTGGAGATTCCCTCCCAGGAGTCTCGCGACCAACAGTCAGAAATAGTAGGCCTGTCCTGGCTACCGCTTGGTCGATGGATCCACCCTGTGCGCTTGCCCAACGGCAGTTGCGTCTGGAAACCCAGCTCCATCGAGAGCTGCACAGCGGTCCTCGGGGGTCGGGTAGACTCAAGGTGATCTTGCCTGGTGAAAACACCGCTCCTCTTGGTGCTTCTACAGTGGCATTTAAAGCCCCCACTGCAGAGCCTGGGGTTGCAATGTCAGTGATGAAACGCTGCCCAGCTGGGACAGGTGAGTCTGGTGGATAGACTCTCACCTTACCCTTCCTCTTGTGTAGCATTTCAGAAAGATTTAGCAGGAAATATTGAAATAAGGAAACTGGAAGGCAGAGCAGTGAGATTTAGGGCATTTTCTAAAGTATCACAGGCCTGCGATACTTTAGGGAATGAGGGGCAGGGCGCTGAAACGGGGGGCAGGCCTATGCTAGCCAGCAGCGATCGCACCATCGCGGTGCGATTGCTGCTGGTTTTGCACCCAATAGCGCCATCATAGGAGGTGTAGCTATTGGGCGCGAACTCAGATGCGAAAAGGGCCTTACCTTTTTGTCGTCTGCAGCGTCCGCGGAGTTGGCCTCGGTGATGCCCCGACTCCTCCTCTTCTGGAGCCAACTCCGCCCCCATTTTAGTTTTGCACGCGAAACACCCCTTATTGCATGCGATCTGGGTGGAAAATGAGGCCCTTAGCATCCTCCAGCTGCGGCCATCTTGGCTCTTTCCAGGTAGCATTTTCTATTGCTCGGATTGCACTCCTATTTGACATGTAATATTAGTAGGATCCCTACTTATGTTTCCAGTCAGGCAACTGAGCTTGCAGTGTTCAAGTTTGAATGCCCTAGCTCTTATCACCAATCTGATGGAGCGCTTACCAGAACAGATCTTTACCTTTGTTGAAATTTCCATTCCTTTATCACTGTTCTTGGCTTTTATATGATGCTTAATTTGCACTTCAAAGTTCAATTCTGTAGAATTTAAGGCCTCACAGTAAGTCCTTCCATCCTTTACTGTTGCACCTCATGATCTTGACTTCCGTCTCCCTCAGTTTGTGCTGCCAGTGATATAAGATGAGAAAGATCTGCCCATCTTCCCATTGTTGCAGCAAGGTTTACTTTCTTCATGGCACTTTTTTTCTTTTGCTTTTTCAAAATAACTTTATTAAATAAAAATCTTGAACATTTACTGTTTTGTTTATATTACCCTCATGTTATTTGCCTTGCTCAAATTTTATTGGTTATGCAGAAAATAAGAAAAAAATAACTCAATTAAATTACAAGCAAATCAAACAAACAGAATTTCAATTCAAATAGTTTATAAAGCAAAATATATCTGCCTTAATTTTAAACAATATTTTAAAAGAATGTGTGTGTGTGTATATATATATATATATATATATATATAATATATATAATAAATAGACAAATATGCTAAGGCAGTAAACAAGTATAAAGTGTTCAGACAGTTATATTCATCACAAAAAACATGTACAGACTTTAACTTAAACAATTGAATTAAGCAAATTTAGAATTTAACATACAAAAACCATTTTATTACAAAAACAGTTGTTAAGCTACAGCACAGTACAAGGAATATTAAAAGCCCAAAGTAGTTTTTATTATTGATTATTAAAATATTTTTTAAACAAACAAATCTTTATATCTAAACCATCGACAGACCAATACATTATAGTCCTTCAAGCAATCAGTGATCCACTGCAGGACTAAAAACGTCTTTATGTTGCTTTTATCAACACAAGCAGTATTGTCCTATGAGGGCTGAAGATTGTCTCTTCATAAATAATGAGTGCTTGAGTTCTTGAATGCCATAACAGCACAGACTTAAATGACTCCTCTCTACAGCTTTTGTGTTGTATAATTCTTGTTTTAATGGATAATTTAGTTTGGCCAACATATATTTTGTGGCAAGGACAGATGACTGCATACACTACTTGTGTCGTGTCACAATCAAAATGACCCCAGAGTGTATATTGAATCAGTAGAGTAGGATGTACAAAGGTAGAGATATGGAGTGCATTCTGACATATTACACAATGATTGCAAATGAATTTGCCATTATTCAAGTGCATACTATTGACTTCCATACAGGTGCCATCTGTACTAGTTTATCATGAAGATTAGCGCCCCAAGTCTGTACAAATAAAGGTTCATCTTCAAGTTCCTTGTACATTTTGAGTACATGCCAATGTTGGGTAATTATATTCTGCATTGTGCCTGATCTTGTAGAAAAACGGAAGGACACATACCTGTTTTTTAGTGGATATTCTAGCTCCTGATTGTGGGTGAAGTTCATTGACAATATTGTTTTCATATGGTCAGGCATAGAATCTCAGTTACATTGTTTTACAGTATGGATGAATGAACTAAATCACTATTTACAATGTACCTTTCATCATCATCAAAAACAAATATTTTTAGATGTTTTGATATATATGTAGCAGACAACAAACAGGCCTAGATTTATCAATTTGCTGTAAATATTGCATGTGCTAGAAAAAGGGTATGTTTTATGGTAATTGCCTAATTATCGCAATGTGCGCTTTGCAAATGTATTACCGCAAAGTACATTAACTTTTCTCACTTTGTGGTAATACCTACATAACTGCATTTTCCTACCTGCAAAGTGCTGAGAGAGAGAAACTATCTACAAAGCCCATGTAACAGTTAGTTATTTATATCTCTATAGAATGCCCACCTAGTAACTTGAGGTGAGGTTTAGCTAGTAGTGTAGGGGTTAGGGGCCCACTTTTACATGCAGAGTGAGACGTATGAACAGAACAGTGCTCTCTTGTGAAGATTTGATGTCTTTCGGAGTGAGGAAATTCATACATCGATGAGATTTGTTCAATATTCTCTCAAAGAGCTTGATGGACTTTCTATCTGGGTAATATTGAGGAATATGCTCCAAAAATTCAAAGTAAAGACACTGTCTAAACAGCATACCCATAGTACAATAGGATAACACTTTGAAAATTGTATTAGATTAGATTCCTGGACACTATAGTTTACAAGGAAGCACAAAGTTTGAAGATCTCCATTTTCTACAAAAAAAGCTGACAGAAACACATGTCATTTGAAATGACAGGTACCAGCGCACCCAGGATACTGTATAGACGCTGTATTAAGAGCCTATACAGTAAAATGGGTTTGCGCAGGCCTAATGCTTCACAGACGCTTCTTGGACGTGGCTTGCATTTGCAAGCTATTTAAATACAGTATCGAGCGGTAGGTGAGCAGGACTGTGCGTGCGGCAAACGCGGGTGCGCCCGGCACTAACGCAGCTCTTCTACCGCTCCTTACTGTATCGGCCCGTTTGTTAGCAAAATAGAGACCTTTAAATATTGGAAGTGGATGACATCATCTCGGGGGACGCCCCAGAGGTTCGCGCCCTTGTTGGTACTTCAGAGTGTGCGCGCGCACCCTAAGTCTTCAGGCAACATGGCGGATCTGCAACATCGAGCCGGTCCGGGGACGCTGGAGGGAGATGGCATGGAGACGCCGTAGCAGCCAGCCGTCCATCAGACCCGGAGGGAGTCGCCACAGAGGTAAAGAGGGCGTTGAGCAGCAATGGTCACAAACAGTGGAAGCCTTTTATTAATCCTCTGGACATGTTTGTGTAACATGGTGCTTCTGTTAGATAGAAGCATAAAGTTGTAGTCTCTCACATTAATATCTGCCCATTAATGATCCCCTTAATACTGTGAGTTTCATTAATGAGAGTTAGAATGAGATTCTTCAGTATAAATGTTTAAGTATTTAATGTGGTGGGTGGCTTGATTAACTATATGATATTCTTAAGGATTAGGATTTTTCATACATATCTTGGGTAACTGATAACGGTGGCAAGTGTGACTAGACTGCTTGCAATAAAGTTATACAATTCAATACACTGTATTTAAGACTTAAATGTCTAAGGCAACGTAATACCGGCCATTCTGGGACAGGTGTAGCAATTGAGAATTGAGAGCAGCGCGGTTTGCAAAATGAGCATCTCCTTTTGAAAGGTAAGGCAATATGCAACAAGGGTTAGGGGATAAAGTTATAGGTTTGAACAGGACATTTTGTGATTGGTTTTGAAATTTTGGCATATGTAGAACCATAGGAATAGTGTTCAGTAGTTCTATGAGCGAGTCTGTTTGAAATACAATGCATGCAGCTTTGTGGTCCGGTGTTTTTAAATCATCAATAAGGGGTAAAGGAGGTATATAATTGAATTATGGAAGTTAGTTTCATAATTAGGTGAAACAATGTTTATATCTGCATTACAGAGGCAACATGCAGTTTAACATGTGACCAGCCCAACTATGCATAACTGTCAAGGGATATTTCTTGTGGGATCCGCTATGTTGTGAATTGATAGCATCAATAATGGACATGTAATAGCTCAAAGATAGGAATATTGGCATTCAAGCAAAAGCTAGAGGGAGCAGGTTTGTTGGCAAGAGCATTTCTACACAAGCAGACAAGCTGGAAAATGTACATATAAAAGATACAAGCATATCCAACAAATAGCAAGTGCACATAACTTTTTATAACATTCCTCTGATGAAGCTTTTAATAGGTGAAACTTAGGCCTATGTTGGGATGGACTTTAGAGTACTTAGGAGCATAAGAACATAAGAAATTGCTATGCTGGGTCAGACCAAGGGTCCATTAAGCCCAGCATCTTGTTTCCAACAGAGGCCAAACCAGGCCACAAGAACCTGGCAATTGCCCAAACACTAAGAAGACTCCATGCTACTGATGCAATTAATAGCAGTAGCTACTCCCTAAGTAAACTTGATTAATAGCCATTAATGGACTTCTCCTTCAAGAACTTATCCAAACCTTTTTTGAACCCAGCTACACTAACTGCACTAACCACATCCTCTGGCAACAAATTCCAGAGCTTTATTGTGCATTGAGTGAAAAAGAATTTTCTCCGATTAGTCTTAAATGTGCTACTTGATAACTTCATGGAATGTTCCCTAGTCCTTCTGGTATTCGAAAGTGTAAATAACCGATTCACATCTACTCGTTCAAGACCTCTCATGATCTTAAAGACCTCTATCATATCCCCCTCAGACGTCTCTTCTCCAAGCCAGCTCTTCTCCAAGCCTCTTCAGCCTTTCCTCATAGGGGAGCTGTTCCATCCCCTTTATCATTTTCGTTGCCCTTCTCTGTCCCTTCTCCATCACAACTATATCTTTTTTGAGATGCGGCGGCCAGAATTGTACACAGTATTCAAGGTGCGGTCTCACCATGGAGCAATATAGAGGCTTTATGACATTTTCCGTTTTATTAACCATTCCCATCCTAATAATTCCTAACATTCTGTTTGCTTTCTTGACTGCTGCAGCACACTGAGCCGACGATTTTAAAGTATTATCCACTCTGATGCCTAGATCTTTTTCCTGGGTGGTAACTGCTAATATGGAATTAACATCGTGTAACTTCTGAAAGGGTTATTTTTCCCTATATGCAACACCTTGCACTTGCCCACATTAAATTTCATCTGCCATTTGGATGCCCAATCTTCCAGTCTTGCAATGTCCTCCTGTAATGTATCACAATCCGCTTGTGATTTAACTAATCTGAATAATTTTGCATCATCCGCAAATTTGATAACCTCACTCGTTGTATTCCTTTCTAGATCATTTATATATATATTGAAAAGCATTGAATGTATACATTGTACAGTATTGAAAAATGCCAAGAATGTCCAATATAGTTCTATAAAATCTAATAAAATATGTTTTAAGTGTTATCTATTGTACTATGGATATGCTATTTAGATAGCATGCCTTAATATACAGTATATATGTACAAAGAGGGAACCTCAAACAGAATATTGTCTTTACCATACTCATCCAAGTCAAACCATACTATTAGCCAAAAACCCTATCATCTGCCATTTCAACGAGAGGCTTCCATATAGTCCTATAATCAGAGTAATTGTCTATCATTCAAAAAGTCATCTTTTCCATTTCAAGAACACTCAAGAGAAGACTTCACTGGAAAATTCCAACTTGTAGTGATGTTTCTTCTTGCTGCTGTAAGAAGGTGAATTGTGAAAGAGACTGGTCTGCTACAAGACCCTGAAAAATCACTAAAAGAAAGTCAGTGAACTGGAGCCCTGAAATTCCACATACGCAGAAATTATCTCCAGCCAACGTATCATCATGACTGGATATTCTTACCATACGTGGTGGTAGATTTACTCATCACCACAACTATACCAATATGGATCTATTGTCTCAGTCCCCATTTTACACAAGATTTCAAGTGTGTAATACCACAGTACATCAATATTTTAATGCTTTCCTGTGTTTGTATGCTAATATAATTAGAGATGTGAATCGGAACCGGAATCGGTTCGGTTCCGATTCAAATCGTGCATTTTTTTCGTCCGGCCCGATCGTTTTTTTTTTATCGGCTGCGCCCGATCCGATAAACAAAAAAAAACCACCCGACCCTTAAAACCACTCCCTTAGCCTCCACCACCCTCCTGACCCCCCCAAAAAATGTTTTAAAATTACCTGGTGGTCCAGTGGCCCCCGGGAGCGATCTCCCGCTCGCAGGCCATCGGCTGCCACTAATAAAAATGGCGCCAATGGCCCTTTGCCCTTACCAAGTGACAGGGTAACCGTGCCATTGGCCAGCCCCTGTCACATGATAGGAGCACTGGACGGCCGGCGCCATCTTTAAAAATGGCACCGGCCATCCAGTGCTCCTACCATGTGACAGGGGCCGGCCAATGGCATGGTTACCCTGTTCACATGGTAAGGGCAAAGGGCCATTGGCGCCATTTTTATTAGTGGCAGCCGATGGCCCGAGAGCGGGAGATCGCTCCCGGGGCCCACTGGTCCACCAGGTAATTTTAAAACATGTTTTGGGGGGTCGGGAGGGTGGTAGAGGCTAAGGGAGCGGTTTTAAAGGGTCAGGGTGGGTTTTTTGTTTATCGGCCGACAGCCCGAGCGTGAGAGAATGCTCTCGGGACCCCCGCTGGGCCACCAGGTAATTTTAAAATGTTTTTTGGGGGGTCGGGAGGGTGGTGGAGGCTAAGGGAGCAGTTTTAAAGGGTCGGGGTGGGTTTTTAGGTTGTGTCCTAACTCCCGTTAGTGTGCACTAACCCAATTAACGATTTTTTCATGATAAATTGGTGGAATTTCTATTATATCGCACTCTTTAATGATTAATGACGATTTAAAAAATATCGGACGATATTTTAAATCATCAAAAAACGATTCACATCCCTAAATATAATTACCTTTCTGCATTCTACTCCATATTAGTCTCCACTCCACTAAATCAGTTCTACTGCCTGTATCCCCTTTCCTTTGCTTTCAAGTAATTTATCTAAGTTCCCCTGGGGCTGCCACCTGCAGAATGAATAAAATGTGTATATCAGGCTTTCACCTTTGGTGCTAATCGTCACCGTTCTCTCAGAGTAGGATCCCTAGCACATTTACCCCTACAGATCATTTATGTGAGGAAGCCCTTGTTTTGCAAATCTTTACATACTGATGGAGCACACTTAGCCCTAAGCTTCACATTACTGAAGAAACAGTCTGCACAAAATAATTCACCCTCTTCTATGAATTTGCACTTTTGTCCAGGCCTTATAGTTTCATTAACAAAAAAAAAAAAAAAGCGGAACACACCAGACTGTGCCACAGTACAGTCACAGGAGAAGGAAATGTGGTTATATCCTACAAGCAGAGGTGATGATCTTCACGGTCTGAAGTGCAGAGGCAATAACTGGGTGGGGCACCCTTCTTCATCTACCTGCCCTGGCTGCTGACGCTGCTCCAACCCATTATAATGATTTTTTTTTTTATGGGAGATGTTCTCTTCCCCCAGATTACAATCAAAACTTGGCTGAATCAGTACCTGATAAAATATGGAAGAGGGGGGCGGCAGGATGGCCAGAGACCGTGTTTGCAGATTCACTGCGTAATTACTTTTAGTGCCTGACAAGAGCAACTCCCCATTCTGATAGAAGTGCTGGAACAAGCAGGATATAATTGGAATATGCCAAAGTGCCAATTAGTGTGACATGTCATAACGAAAAGGATTTTTTTTTTTCTGAAGAACAAATGACCTTGTATTCAGATTAATTTCCATGCGCAAATAAACTGAGTACATTTGTTTCCATCTAGGCAGTCCATTTCTGCCGAGGAAATGGAAGAATAAACCCCAAAATTATACGTTTTCTTTTTCCAAAATGAGGATTTCTGACAGCATCAACTGCTATTTATCATTAGCATCATCCTTTACCAGGTTTTCTCAGAATCTCCAGGGCAGATGGCAAAGACAATTTGAAACAATTCAAAGATTAACTAGCAACACAGCCAAACATGAAGTTAGGCTTTGTGCTGACTGACATGTTATTAAATAACTGTGCTCTGTAATATGTTTAAATTAGTTCATTTGTTTCAATTCATTAATCTTCAAATTAATAAACTGCATACCTACTTTGAAAAAAAAAACAAAAAACCAACCTGTTAGGTTTAAGTTAAAGCTCAATGTTGCCATCCTGTGGTCTGAGAAATATGAAGGTTGTGTTGTATGTTTCATATCCTACGGTTGATCCTGTTTCCATCTCTTTAAAGATTTGGGGGTAGCATATATGCACATAATGAAATCGAAGAGCAATAGCATGAAATGGAGACATCACATTCAGTGGGGGGCAATGACTCTAAAATCTTCCCTTATAACATGGCATTTTTTACCTCACTTAGCATGGACTGGCTATATATTTCCTTCGTCTTTCCTAAGAAACAGATGATCATGCCGATTAATCATTATTTTACATTTTGCTTAAGAGATTAAATTTATTCTAGATTTTGATTAAGCTGTGGTATGCCCTTAAGAGTAAAATTACATTTGTAATTTGTGCTGTATTTTGAATTTTACTTCAATAAAGATGAGTTCTTTTTCTTTAAAAAAAAAGCTGTGTTATGCCTCACTTCATATTATATTGTATTTTGTGTTCCCTCTCCCAATAGACCTAAACTCCCAACTTCACCTTTTCACTCAGGTTATTCAGGGCAGACAGGGTCTGTGGTATGTTGGTCCTCTGGGGAGTTGAGGCAAGTGGAGGGCTTAGTCAGCTTCTGGTTGGTTCAAACACTGCAGGGGAGCTAGGGAGGAGGGGGTAACTGTCAGTGGAATAAAAGGGTGGGAGGACCATGTTTTCCCGCCCTTTCCTTGCAGCCATCGTGAGAAGGCTGCAAGGAACATACCTATGGAAGGGAAGTCAGGGTGGTTCAGGCAGGTAGGAAGTGCAGAAGGTCAGGGATGAATGGAGGCTTTCGGTGAGAGAAGGGTGATAACATATCCCATATTTAACCGGTAAGGCCAGAGATGTCTGTAATTGAAGCAGCGATGGGAGCTCCACAGGCCTTTCTCACGGCCCTCAGAGCTGGCGGTGGAGTGTACTCGGTTACCATTCTGGAACTGGCAGCAGCTTCACAAGGCCACTAATGTTTACACATGGCTGTGAGGATGGTGCTACCTGCTTCAGTTCTTTCACAGCCTGAGGTCTAGGTGGAGAGAGATGGCACTGCAGCAGGCAGGGAGATGCTTGCTGAGTTGTCAGAAGGAATTAATCAGCAGCTCACAAATGGTCAAGACCAAGGTCTGTCAGCAGCAGAGTGACACTGACTTGGACTCAGGGCTGATGGTGAATGTGGAGTCTCAGGGTGTGTGGGGATGGGAGCAAAGACTGCAAAGTGGGGTCAGAAGAGCTGGCCAGTCAAGAGGAATGGGGACTAGCTAGAATTCAGCCAGGGAGGAGCAGGCTCTGAGGAAAATAGTTGGGGCGGATCAGCTATGGGGCAGAGTGTGGCTGATGGGGATGCTGATTATGCAAGGGATGTGCTGTGGGAGAGCAAGCAATAGGAGAGGTAACCATAGGTCAGTTGGGAGCATCATCAAGGGGTCGAAGGGGTAAATGTGAGGCCTTAGCCGGGCTCCTTTGGCCAGTTAGATGCAGGATGAATGCACAGTGTGCTAGACCATGTGTCCTGTTTGGAAGGCAAGGGATCTTCATGAGACACTGGTCCCTGAGGGCTAGAGGCCACCATATTTTTGGAGGAGGTTAGACGTGAAATCTGTTAGGATTTTAATTTGTATTAGTTTTTTGTTTTGTTTTTTTTAATGCATGTCACATAGATCCATAAAGGATAGACGTCACGTAAATTCCGGAAATAAATAGAACAGAGGTCCATATTCAGTCACTGACTTGTCAGCAAAGTTAGCCAAACAAACTTATCCAGCTAACTTTAGAGGTACATTCAATAGTGCTGCCACACTGTTGAATATAGCCAGCTATCTTAAAGTTAGCTGACTACCTTTATCTGGCTAACTTTTGAACTGACCAGACTTAGGGCACTATTTACTATACATTTTCCCCACAGATACAAAATGGGGGAAAACGTTTAGTAAATAACCCCCTTAGCCAGCTAGCTCAACTCCTCCCAGTTACATCCCCAGAACATCCCTAACTTATCTGGCTAAATTCTAGCCAGCTATCTTAATATAACCAGATAACTTCTCAGTTATCAGCTAAATGTTTTTAAATATGGACCTCATAAAGAGTTGCCCCTGTCAGGAACAGGAGTTGGCAGAGTGGGAAAGAGTTTGATTGGGGCTCATTAGTCATAGTCAGGATATCAGCAGTAAAGCGCAGGTTAATGGAGACTGCCTGTACAGCAGATATGGTTTGCACAGCCATATATTGGTTGGTATGGGGTTAGCCAGCTACACCTGTAGGGAACCATCATGCAAATGTTGGGAAAGATGAGACTGATCCACAGAACAGTTGGGTAGTGTGGTAGCTGAGGTGCCTAATGCGTATTCTGTTTCCATTACAGGTTTGGCCTGTAACCCGATGAATGAAGATTGGAAACTGTCCTGGAACATCGCAGCAAGAAGAGTGGACAAATCCTCTAGTCAAAGAGGAGCAGCGGACAAGGCAGCATGGAGCTGGTTCGAAAAGTCCATGGCAGAGGGATGTTGTGATGGCAGAGGGATGTTTTGGTGGCAAAGCAGGCTGTACCAGAGCTGTGTGAGTCTTTGGTGGGGGATGCAATGGTGGGGATGTCAGGGAGGTAGATCAACAGAGGAAGATGCTTAAGGTGGCTGTGGTACCTACAGAGAGAAGGTATTTTAGCGCAAGCACAGGGATCAGAAGGATTATAGGAGTTCATCAGGGTCATTGCATTCTAGTTTCTCAGCATCTAGTTGTTCTTTGTCATTGTGTGGCACACTTCCCCTCTTCCAGTGAAGGCAGAACAAGAAAATGAAAGAGGGGTGCTGCCAATGGTGGTGGTAGTCTCTGAGTTTGGAGACTGTTGCTTTTTTTGGAAGTAAAATAAGGAAGTGCCGATACATAGGTATATTCTGGTTGCTAGAAGATCGGAGATATAAGAGGAAAGATGAGAATAAAACGAGAGAAAAGGAAAGGCTTTGGGTACACAATGGATAATTCCTAGGACTATTATGAATTGGACTAGATTCTTCCTTCAATTAGTCAATGTGGTGGGTCATTATGACTCATTACAGATTGACAAATTTGGCTCAGTCAGATGTTCTACTCAGTTTTACCTGCAGCTTCTGATACTCCTAATTTGACTCATACCTTCTGAACTTATAAGAATTTGGAGGGATCCCTGTATAGGTCCCTGGTGAGACCTCACTTGGAATACTGTGTACAATTCTGGAGAGCGCACCTTCAAAAGGATACAGTCAGTCCAGAGAGTGGCTACTAAAATGGTCAGTGGTCTTTGTTCTAAAACTTATGGGGATAGACTTAAAGATCTAAACATGTATACCCTAAAGGAAAAATGAGATAGGTGAGATTTGATAGAGACATTCAGATATCTCAAAGGTTTCCATGCATGGGAGGTTAGCCTTTTTCAATGAAGCTCTAGAATGAGGGGTCACGAGATGAGTGTGACGGGGTAGATTCAGGAGTCATCTTCGGAAATATTTCATTACAAAGAGAGTAGAAGCTGAATGGAACAGCCTCCCAGTGGAGGTGGTAGAGACAAAAACAGTATCTGAATTGAAGAAAGCACGGGATAAATACAGGGGCTTTCTAAGGAAGTGATGTTAAATTAATTTGATGGATGGGCATTATGGTCTTTTTCTGCCATATGTTTCTATGATTCATCATCTTGGTAAGTCAGAGACCCATGTCCTGAGTGCCCCAAGAAATAAATTTATTTTCTTCTATTTTGTCCTGGAAGTGCTCAGCATAGTTGAGCCAAGTCCATAATCCCTACTGGTTGCCAAAATCATGTCAACATAGGCCAACAAATTGTCTTACTGTAACCCTTGAAGTAACTTTTATGTACTTCATGACAAAAGTGCAGATGAGCAAATTTTGAAAACATTTCAGATTTGTGTATGATTTACATTAGAACATTTACCAAGTAGAATATTTTTTTAACAGTTTGACAGACACAAATAGGCCCATTTCTAACTAAATTACTGGTGAGTGCTCATAGAGCAGCAAGTGTTAAAATTCAGTCACAAATGAATGATGCATATTTTACACATGTGCAAAGAGCCATATATTGAAATTGTGTCTGATATCCTGTGATCTAGTTCAAGGGACTGCTCAAAGAGAGAAAGATAAATGTGAAAGTAATGATGGAAAAGGCAATTTCCTGGACAGCCTGACTTTTAAATCCAGCTACAATGGCTTGGTAAGAGAGAAATTGAACGTGAACAACCCATACATCATATGAAATCATTTACACTGGATCAGAAATGATATTTCAATATATAAGCCAAAAAAAAAAAATAACAACATAGTAATGACAACAGAAAAGGACCAAATGAACCCGTCTGCCCAGCAAACGTCTTATGGAGTATCTGCCACACCATGTAGGTTATCCCCATGTTTCTCTTAAGGGTAGCAACTCCTGCTCTGTACAGTTATTCCCAAGCCTTATGATAACCCGTAAAATATTTGCTGCTAGCAACAATTTTCCTAGGTGATACACCTTCTTGAAAATTCAGCAGTGCTGATATGTTTTGCTTATGGACTTTGCCTTAGAAGCGGTCCGTTAGTTTTCACTCATGTCTGCTTATCAGTACCCCAGACCGTGTTGGTTGTCATGTGAAACCAATTCTTCTTCAACGCCCCCCCACACACACACACTGCCATCAAAGTGGAGAGCGATGATGTAGTTGTGTCAAAAGCATCAAGGCTTATTGATTAAGAATAGTAATCTTTTGCCTTCTGTCAAGGGAAGTAACTGCTGCTCCATGCAAGTTACCCCCATGCTCATCGGTTCCACAGACCGTAAATGTCAGGGCCCTCGGTTATTATCAGACTCTTGCCACTGAAGCAGAGAGTAATGTTGCAGTTGCATCAAAAGTATCAAGGCTTATTGGTTAAGGGCAGTAACTGCCGAACCAGCAAGTTACCCTATGTTCCCTTTTCTTCATTTCCATCCTCTGGCCTTTAGGGATCCTCTAGTGTTTATCCCATGCCACTTTGAATTCTTTGTCTGTTTTCATCTTCACCACCTCCTCCAGAAGGGCATTCCAGGCATCCACAACATGAAGAAATATTTTCTGGTGTTTCTGAATTGTTATTCCCTGGAGTTTCATGTCAACTAAGATATAGCAAAACTTAACAATTGTCTGCCATGATGCAATATTATTTGCATGGCACTGATTAAGACAGACATACATATATTGAAATTAATTGGAGAAATGAGTTAAGCATGGCCCCTAATTACCACTATAAGAAGCAAAGGTTCAGGGTGCAAGTTGCACGCTTTTCAATTAGCAGACCCACCTCTTCAGTACTGGGTAGCACCTTTGACTGCCTCCTAGGTCCTGGTCTTATCCCTTTTGCCGACCTCTTCAAATATGCAATTTTTAGGGCAAGATGAACTTCCTTATCCTCTCAGGACTCATGGCTCCTTGACCATCAGGGTCTACAAACAACCTCTGCCTTATAGGTCTGAAGCAGGGGCGGATTGTTGGAAAATATTGGCCCGGGGAAGTTTTTCAAAACAGGCCCATGGATAATATGTCTTGCACCCTTGTGAGTTTTCTGTGCAGGACATGTTTCAACAACTCCCAAAACATGCCAATCCAATCCTTGAGAAGTCCACCATGTGACCTGGAACCAAAATATCTCTATCGCAAATTTAACATTTTTTCACAAATAACTAAAACGTAATGTATACTGTAGACCAGGGATGTAAAAACTGATCTTCAGTCTCCCTTCCATCAATTCAACTGGTGTCTCCATACCTGTTTGGTTAAATCTTTCATGTATATATATTAGAGATGTGTGAAGCCTGAACCTATTGGTTTGATATCCGAGGTTCTCTATTTTTGGAACAACCATGTGCCTCCTGACTGCCTCCTGCCGAGAGGCAGAGCCACGGAGGAGACGCAGCTGGGGGAGAGGATCCAGGAGAGCCGCGAGAGGACAAGGAACAGCATGAAAAATGCACAGACAGCGGAAAGGGACTTAAGTGACACTCATCCCGCTGTAATCACATTTCTGGTCACCAAGTTTCTTTCTGCCAACTGGAAACCATGGCACTTACTGCAAATGCAGCAGAACAGGCCAAATGTAAATATAGACAGCAGGTAGCTCCTACAGTGTGAGAAGCACTGGGGACCTGGTGTTGGTCGTAGAGGCTCTGCAGCCATGAGGCCACGTAATTGGGTGGACTGGCCCACCGGGGCATGCCCGAAGCCCCCAATAGGTCAATCCGCCCCTGGTCTGAAGGATGCTGGCAATAAGAAACATCATTGTTGAACAGCTTTGCAATAAAACATTTCTTCCCAGTTCTGGCCAGTATTTTCTGCCACATAGGGCCACATAGAACCCTACTGTGTAGATGATGAATTGTTATTGGCCCAGGTTTCCTAAATTCTGTAGAATTGCATTATGATAACACTTTATATCTGGACAAATGCCTGTACCCATATGGGAAAAAAATGTAAGCATTAATGTCAAGCAAAGCAAAAGGATGAGCCTCTGGCCCTGATAACCTTTCTCTGCCCTTGCCCCTCCTCCATGAGCTAAGCCTCCCAACTGTTCTCCTAATGTGATTTTTCCCACCACTGCTTAGATAGCCAGAGAGAAGAAACAGAAAAAGGATGTAAGGGTTTGAGTTTTTAGGAGTGGAGGGGGGATAGGATTTAGTTTTATAATTTTAGATGTAATGTTGTTACTGTTGTATATGCTCACCACCCTGGGCAGACCTTGTATGAGATTTGAAGGTATATAAGAAACAAAAGAAATAAAAAGCATGCCAGAGCTGATGCCATGCTATGGAACACTCTTCTTAGCTCCTTTTGGGGGTTTCTGCAAACAGTCGGGCCGATACAGTAAGGTGCGGTAGAAAGAGGTGCGTTAGGGCCGGGCGCACCCGCATTTGCCGCACGCACAGTTGGGATCACATATCGCTCGATACTCTATTTAAAGGGCATGCAAATGCAAGCCGCGTCCAACGTGCATCCATGAAGCACAATCCATTTTACTGAATAGGCGTTATACAGCGCCTATACAGTATCCTGGGCACGCTGGTACCTGTCATTTCAAATGTCATTTGAAATGACAGGTACCTCTTTGCCCTCCTCCGGAGGCGCGCACCGCGGCTCCCCTGCCTCCCGGGGGCAGCCAGCGGTGAAAGCGGCTTCCAGCAGGCCCCCGCCGGCGAAGAAAAATGAACGCACGCCCATGGTGCACGGGCGCTCAAGCCAGCGAAAGCACATGAACGGGCGTGCGTGACGTCACGGCGTACGTTCACACGCTTCACTGGCTTGAGCGGGCCCGTCAATTTGGGCGCTTCGGGAGGAGGGGATTTTAGGTTTTTAGGTTTTCTTTTGGTTCAAGTTGCTTCGGGAGGAGGGGAGAGAGGACTGGGGCTGCCCCGGAGACCGGCACTCATGGACGCGGCCAGGGCAGGTGAGCGAGGGCTGGGGGAAAGTTTGCCGCCTACCCTTACCCCTGCCTCTAATGCAGGGGTAAGGGTAGGCGGTAATTTAGCAGGTTAAAGACGCGTCTAAACTGCAGGTTAAAAAGGCGATAGTCGGGGCGCGTGTTACTGAATGGGGGGAATAGCTGATCCGATCGTTTACATCTCATATACATGCCGCGGGCGGAAAGGGTTACCCATTGATTTAAAGAGGCGGTAAGGATGGGTTAAAAGGGATAGTGAATCGCAAGTTGGACTAACGCGCCAAATTGTGAGTAGAAAGCGGGTTAGAAGCAGGGTAACCGCGGCCGCACTTTACTGTATTGGCCTGAGTTTTGGTTGGATTTACAATGGTGTTAGTGTTATACGTGGAAATGTAAAAGTCATGCAAAAGTCAATAACAAGTTCCTTTTTTTTTGTTTGTAATGATGCAAGCAAACGAAACATGTGCTGAATATTTTCAGTATCCCAAAGAATTGTGCATCTTTCTGAATCATCTGCAAACACTATATTTAAAACCATTCAGAACAAAGTACAACCGAAAATAGTCTTATAATTGAAGAATCTCTGCAACACTGTACTCAGTAGGCATGGCAATTTTCTGCTTACAATGAAGTGACAAAGAAAATTACATCTATTCTTCTGACAATTGCTCTATTATCTTCAGGTGAAGAGGTGAAAGAGCAGTGGATGCACAAGGTTCTGTTTTAGCATTTGATGTTGACTGTATTGTCCTGTTTTGCATATTAAACAGTAGATGGCAAGTGCCACCCCTGTTTTATATTGGATCAGGCAGGGATAAACCAAATCCTTGCCCTATCTGCTCAGTGGTTTACACCTCCCTCCCTCCAGCAACCCCCCCCCCGCCCCCCCCCCCCCCCCCCCCCCCCCCCAGCCTGCAGCAGGAGTTGCGTTTAACTCTTACTACGAGACCCGACCAGCCCCACAGCAGCAGGAGATGTTGTTTAGTTAAACGTGACTCCTATTGCCACCCACACCGTGACTTAGCAGGCCACAGTGGACCCCATCCTGCAGCAGCCAAAGAGAGTGAAAGGACCCAGCAGCCACCAGCGGACACCATCCCACTGGCGGCTGAAGATCAACAAGGCAGGCAGGTTGCCATTGAGCCCATCCCATGGCAACCGAACACAAAGGGAAGAGCCGGTGGCTGCCAGTGGACCCCATCTTGCTGGAAGCTGAAGAATAAGCCCTGAGTGTGTGTGTGCTCCTGTGTGCGTGTAAGAGAGAAAGAGTCAGAGAGAAAGGGGGTGTGTGTGAGAGAGTGTCTGTGTGTGTGTGTGTGTGTGTGTGGGAGGGAGAGAGAGCCTGTAGGTGAGTGTGAGAGATGGCTTTTGTGTGTATGGGAGAGAGCCTTACATGGGATGGAGAAAGCCCGTATATGAACGTGTGTGCAAGAGCCTTTGAGACTGAAGGAGGGAGGGAGGGCTGTATGTGAGCCTGTGTGTGAAAGAGAGAGACAGAGAATGTGTATGTGAGAGAGAGATATATAGAGAACGTGTATGTGAGCCTGTGTGTGAGTGAGAGAGAGAGAATGTGTATGTGAACCTGTATGTCAGACACAGAAATAGAGGATGTGTGTGTGTGTGTGTGTGTGTGTGTGTGTGTGTGTGAGAGAGAGAGAGAGAGACAGAAGGCATGTGTAAGAAAGGTAGACACTTAATGCTGTGATGTGGTTGGCACAGCCTAGGGAGCAACCTCCTAGGCCTACACTGACAGCTGACAAATATACACTGGAATGGGCCTGGGTTTGGAGCTTCACCTTGACCAGCCCTTTTCCCTGCAGGTTGAACCTTTGGGTTCTGGGGGCTGGTAGGACTTAAATGATAGTCCCACATGGCAAGGAGAGGCAGAGGGTCCAGGGCCAAGCTAGGTCGAGATAGGCAGCAAATAGGTCCAGGTCCAGGCAGAGGTTAGAGTCAGGCAGGGCCAGTGCTAGCATTTTTGCTGCCCTGTACAAAATATTGCTATACTGCCCTCCTCCTGTTCTTTTTTTTTAATACAGAATGTTTGTTGTTTTCCCCAATAACCAATACTCAATGCATCTGATGAAGTGAACTATCCTCAAAGTCCATGCGTTAATAAATTGATTAGTTTACCGAACTAAGAGTCTTTCTTCTTACCCTTGCCTTTACATCCCTTTTATAGTTTTAGCATTAGTAAGAGATTTTATGATAATATGTGGTAATGTTAGGTATTTTATTCTATTTTATAGAGTGTTGTTATAGTGATTTTAAGATTTTTTTAATGTTTATAATAATTTTTAACTGCTTTTGCTTTTAATATGTACACCGATATGCTCTTTCCTGGGTAAGGTGGTTGCTGTTTGAGGACTAGGAATTAGAGTTTTGATATGGCTGATTTGTCTCTGGGGGTAAACTATATTCTTGGCAGGCTGTGATTAGTCATAGTTTAGTGGATCTATATATGTATTCAAAAATACTATATGTGAGTTATTGAAACAATATAAGATCCATCTTTACACGTGAATGTCTTTTTTATGCAGACTGATTTGTTATATTTTCCATATAGGAGGAGAAGTATTAATGTTTTAGAGTTCAATTTAAAATTTGCAGTATTGCCTTTTCATAGGTAGGGTTGTTAAGGTTTGAGTGCTGGCAGTTAGTGCTGTTTTTGGTATGGGAGATTTACCATATTGTAATAGTTTATTCACGGCTTTCTGAGGGTCAAGCCCACATGCAGTACATGTTACAATAGGCTTAATGCCATATGAGTTCCAGCTTTCTTTTTCATATCTTGGGAAGCTGGGGTTGAGGGAAAGAGACTGCTGGAGTCATGGGGGGCAGGGGGCCTGAGAGGTGAGCAGAAAGGGGGTGAAGAGGGGGCTGAAGGAGCAAGATGGAATCCCCTGCTATAAAACGTCACTACATGCCACTAATATTAAACAAGTTATTTAACTACTTCAAGTTATATATGGCCACTTGCAAGCAATTGAGTGTAATTTGTCTCGGAAATGCTCATCTGTGGGCATCTTAGTAGGTGAATTTCTGGAAAGGCTCATTTAGAGGTGGTATGTAGTGAAATCTGTCGCATAGATTGACACGTTTGGATGTTGTGGGTTATAAGTGTAACTAACAAATAAATAAATAAATGTAGTTCAGCCATTACATGTGTTCAGAAAATCATGTAAGGCCTAATTTTAGAGGAGGACATAGTTGAGCACAAAAGTTTACTAAAAAAAGGAAACTTTTTTTTTTTTTTAATGAGGACTTGAATATGTTAGAACACCAAAAAGGGTCTCTGAAAAATCATTTTTCTTGGTTGTACTGGTGCCAATTGCTTTAATCCAGTGTGAGAACATTCTAGACTTTCTAAAGTTGAAACTACTAACAGAACACTAGCATGGAAACAGTTAAAACTCTTGACAAAAGCAAATGAATGATGCAAAGAAGATCAGAAGTCCAAGATTAACAGTTTGCTGCAGCTCCTAATTTATTTGAATAAACAAATCGCTTTCCACAACTTACACAAACTATATGTCATGCATGTGAATAGTCTTCCCCCAAATGCTGCACGTGAAAGACCTTTTTCTTAATGTCATAATGCCTCTGTATCACTCCATGGTGAGACTGCACCTTGAATAATGTGTATTTATTTATTTATTTATTTAAGTCTTTTCTATACCGTCGTTTAGTAGCTTCCGTCACAACGGTTTACAATAGGCACATAAAAATAAGGATGCTGAAAAGTTACTTTACACAAGTGCCATATCGGTCCGGTACATAGTTTTTTTAAAATAAAATAATTGTAGTGTGATAAAATACTGTACGGAAGGTTTTGTTTTTTTTCAAAATTAAAAGCAGTGCTAACTTTATCAGTGTCACTTTATCTTATAGTGATGGATGATCAGACAAAGTAATATAAAAATAAAATACAGCTACACACGTATCGCTTGTGGTCGCAATCCTAATTTGGTCAAAGAGATTTATTCCTCTATTTTCCAATTTTATATCACTACAATTTTCATACATGATTTAGTAAATTATGGGGTAGATTTTAAAACATGTGCACGCGCGTTCCCGGTGCATGCATGTTATAAAATCCATTGGCCGTGCGCAGGGGGGTGAATTTTAGTAAATTACGCATAGTGATGCAATCGGGCCTTCCCCTGTTCTCTCCCAGTCAGCTTCAATTAAGGAGTGGACTGGGAGGGAACTTCCCTTTCCCTTTCCCCGACCCCTAACCCCTACCTATCTACCTGAATTTTTTTTTATTTTTCCACTTACTGCTCCTCCTGAGCAGAAGTAGTTTACACATGCTGGCTGGCTGCTGGCATGCACTTCCCTGGGACAGCTGCTAATGGCCGCTGTCCCGCCCTGCCCAGACCACACTCCATGGCCCACCCCATCTTCAGGGCCTGGCACTTGCGTGTATATTGGGAGTTACACACGTAGCCGGGTCCTTTCAAAATGCGCGCGGCATGCACAGGGCTCAGCCACATGGGTTAATCCCGATTTTTACTCGCACGGCTCTTTTAAAATTTGGCCTTATGTTTCTCCTACATCTCATGAATTGATGAAGTTTTATAAAACAAAAGATCATTGTCTTGTCTGTATACATTTTATGAAACTATAAAACATATATAATGTGATTTACAAGCTGCATTGAATGAAGACAATTTACTATCATTTAACACATTGATATATTGAAGCACAGACATTGTGACTGTGTGAACTGCAGTTTAGGATTATGTATAGAATAGTTTTCACTCTTTTACAAGCATAGAAGGCTGGTCTTGCTGAGGGAAGTCACCCCTTAAAATGAAGAATACTTAATGCTACCTTAATACATTGTTTATGGGAGGATTCCTGTATACTTCAGTTTTGGAGTTTGATAATGAGCGAACTATCTTTTATGATAGATCAGAGGGCACCTATGTTGGAATCTTTTTTCTATTCTTTGATACATTCCAAAGGGGACATTTATAGGCAGATATCATAAACTATTATTTGTTAGATCTTGCTTGATTGCTAAAAGTTGCATAGTTGGATTGTACCCCTCCTAATATCTTGATGTGGCAAAAGCCAAACTGTTTTATTTCTTGTTCATGGAATTTCAAATAGCATGTCTAAAGACTCCTAAGTCCAAGTTATGTTTTAGCAAATATGGAGTCCTTATATTAAGAATTTGCCTGACAATACTCAACTTAAAATACAATTTAGGAAGTAATGATCCTTCTCTTTCTTCTAAGCAGACTGGATTACAATTTTACATTTTCTTTTGTTAGAGTGATGTAGAAGACATAAAATATACAAGCCCGGTAATGTATTGTTACTTTCACTCTGGACTAGATAAAGGTTCATAAGTGTATGAGAGAAAAAAGGGGGAAAATGTATTCTTTTTTTTTTATTGATGTTTCAATGTAATTATCTATACATTCAGTAAATACATTTCAAAAAAACTTTATTCATAAGTATTATTGCATTAGAATTACACTATTCCAATTATAATTTTAAAATAGGTTGCATCTTGTTTCAAATGTCATAATCTGCTATATTTATGTTCTTATTATAATATTTTTATTTATGAGATAAATGCTAATATAGGTGTATCACAGATGTATGTAGATGTGTACTTTGTTAACACATAGAAAATTGAAATATGGTGGCAGTAAAAAGACCTTATTACCTATCTAGTCTGCCCATTCTCCTAATTAATTTAGCTTTACAATTCCCATCATTTTCTAAGCGATCCCCTGTATTTATCCAATGCTTTCTTGAATCCAGATACTGTTTTTGTCTCCACCACCTCCACTGGGAGGCTGTTCCATGCATCCACCACCCTCTCTGTAAAGAAATATTTCCTAAGATTACTCCTGAGTTTATTCCCTTCCATCTTTATCCCATGACCCTCAAAATCACCCTTTTTTTCAGGTTTAAAAGAATTTCACTTCTAATACTGTACCTCTCCCTTGGGTTTTTGCAGCCTAAATGCATCACTCTGCAATTTTAGCATTAAATAGGGATGTGAATCGTTTTAGGACGATTAAAATTATCGTCCGATAATTTTAATATCGTCTTAAACCGTTATGGAACACAATACAATAGAGATTCTAACGATTTATCGTTATAAATCGTTAGAATCGTGAGCCGGCACACTAAAACCCCCTAAAACCCACCCCCGACCCTTTAAATTAAATCCCCCACCCTCCCGAACCCCCCCCCCAAATGAGTTAAATAACCTGCGGGTCCAGCGGCGGTCCGGAACGGCAGCGGTCCGGAACGGGCTCCTGCTCCTGAATCTTGTTGTCTTCAGCCGGCGCCATTTTCCAAAATGGCGCTGAAAAATGGCGGCGGCCATAGACGAACACGATTGGACGGCAGGAGGTCCTTCCGGACCCCCGCTGGACTTTTGGCAAGTCTCGTGGGGGTCAGGAGGCCCCCCACAAGCTGGCCAAAAGTTCCTGGAGGTCCAGCGGGGGTCAGGGAGCGATTTCCCGCCGCGAATCGTTTTCGTACGGAAAATGGCGCCAGCCATACGCGTATGGCCGGCGCCATTTTCCGTATGGAAAATGGCGCCGGCAGGAGATCGACTGCAGGAGGTCGTTCAGCGAGGCGCCGGAACCCTCGCTGAACGACCTCCTGCAGTCGATCTCCTGCCGGCGCCATTTTCCGTACGAAAACGATTCGCGGCGGGAAATCGCTCCCTGACCCCCGCTGGACCTCCAGGAACTTTTGGCCAGCTTTTGGGGGGCCTCCTGACCCCCACGAGACTTGCCAAAAGTCCAGCGGGGGTCCGGAAGGACCTCCTGCCGTCCAATCGTGTTCGTCTATGGCCGCCGCCATTTTTCGGCGCCATTTTGGAAAATGGCGCCGGCTGAAGACAACAAGATTCAGGAGCAGGAGCCCGTTCCGGACCGCTGCCGTTCCGGACCGCCGCTGGACCCGCAGGTTATTTAACTCATTTGGGGGGGGGGGTTCGGGAGGGTGGGGGATTTAATTTAAAGGGTCGGGGGTGGGTTTTAGGGGGTTTTAATGTGCCGGTTTTGCGATTTTTAGACTTTTAGATTTTTCACGATTTTTCACGATATTTTACCCCCCCAAACGGCAACAATACGATTCCCTCCCCCTCCCAGCCGAAATCGATCGTTAAGACGATCGAGGACACGATTCACATCCCTAGCATTAAATCTTAGTGGCCGGACTCTAGACCATTCCTCAAGCTTCACTAAAACCTTCTTTATGTTTTCTACACCTTTCTGGCTCTCTACCTAGGGCCAGATTAAGGCCCAACTGATGCCCTAAGCATAGCCCAGATTAAGGCCACCCCCCCCCCCCCCCCCCCCCCCCCCCCCGCACCTTTGGCCTTCCATTGTCTAATTGATAAAGTCATTAAGACTCAGTAAGTGCTGAAGGTGAAATAAGATTAGAATTCAGTTTTATTCTAGGCCAGGCCCCACAATTATATCAAGGATATATATTTTTTAATTTAATCTAACACTAAATATGAGTGTAAACAATATGAGTAGATTTTTACTTATAACTAGGGAATAGCAGAAAAAAAATGCAAATTTTCAACATAGTGGTGGTGGTGATGCACCCTCCCCCTTCACTTGGGTACCCTATGCACCTGTTTATTTTGCTTAATGGTTAATCCAGGGCTGCTCTACTCTGTATACTCTGTTGCAGATTTTGATGTCATTGGCAAAAAGACAAACCTTTCCCAACAATCCTTCGGCTATGTCACTCACAAAAATGTTGAAAAGAACTGGTCCAAGGACTGATCCCTGAGGTGCATTGCTAGTAAAACCCTCCTCCCTCCTCTCTTTCCTTATTCCTGCCTGGTCCTTAGCCTTGTGGCAGAGAGGAGATTGTTCTAGATGAAGTAAAAGCAAATAACTAGTCATGGTTTTAGCTGAGAGGATTAGTAAACAATGAGTAAGCCATGAGCCCAATGGAGTTATAAACCCAAGCAAAGGAAACCCCTTTAACCAAGGAAGAAAGCCTCAGACTGTGGAGAGATGAAGCTGGGTACCACCCAGGAGAACATGGACCCCAGTGGCTAAGCAGAAGGCAATATCAGGTTCTTTAGGAGGGTGTGCAACCCAGTGGTGGATCAGAAGGTGGAATTGGGTCTTGCCAGGAAGGCATGAATCCTAGCAGTGGATTAGAAAGTAGAGTCTGGTCCCTCCATCAGGAGAGTACAGACCCCAGTGGCAGATCAAAAGGCGGAGTTTAGTTCCCCAGAAGGGTGTAGACCCAAAGTAGAATGGAAGGGATCAGAAGAGAAGACAGCTCTGCCCCCCCCTCCTACCCCCACCCTCCATGACCAAGCAGTCCCCACAGCCCAGTTGCATTTTATCACATGGGTGAGACTTTGGATACAGTGGGAAAGTTAAATGGGGGAGATAACTGTATTGGATCAAGGGCAATGCAAAAGGTCCTTTCTATTCTATATGGTGGTATTTTGCAGGGACTAAAACACCAGTGCCAGCTGATAACTTTTAGAAATGTATATAGTTGCATAATCTGAGACTACTAACTACAAGTAAATAAATATGCTGCTTGATGTCCTACAGATATGTATATAGTTAGTGAACCAAGCCTCCCAGGATTGTGCATCTGCTAGAGAAACTGTATAATTAGCTTGTTGCCGCATAGTTTAACCATCTGCCACAGAATCAACATTCCTGAAATCTTTCACACCTGTTTTCAGTCTTTTTAATTGAAGTGCAGGGTGCCTGCCTTCCTTCTATCTGAACTCTCCCTCCCTCCCTCTCTCTCTCTCTCTCTCTCTCTCTTTGCTCTTGCTTCAGCCCCTCCTTTTGCAAACAGCCTGCAAGGCACCTTCTTCTGTGTTTTCCACTCCTTCCTCCTGCCCTGCAGTGAAGGTGGGGGAGGTGAAATTGGAAAAGGCAGAGAAAACCTTCAGAATGTTTCATCCTTCAATGATTTCTTAAGTCCTTATCAAACCAAAAAATGATTTTGATATAATTCCTGAATAGAGTGAATTTCATCTTTATACAAAAGTTCTTCTATCTGCATATGTGGCCAATTATAAATCATTTGCAAAGTCCTGGATGTATTATTTATTTTATTTTATTTATTTAAAAACTTTACTATACCGTCGTTAAGTTAGATAACCATCACAACGGTTTACAGCAAGGCACACTAATGAAAATGTGAGTGGTATAGATTACAAATTAATCATGTGCCATCATAGTGCGGTAACAATTCATTTAAAAAAAAAAATGTGTGTAAATTAGGCTTGTCTTTTGGGATCATATTAGGCGGTTTGAATTTAACATTGATGTGCATTTGTAGCTTACAAGTAACTACTTTGTTTGGTGTGTCCTTATCAGTCAACTGTTTTTTCCTTCTCTTTATCTTTATAAAAAGCTTGTTTAAAAAGCCAGGTTTTCAGATTGGTTTTGAATATTTTGAAATTACTCTGCAGCCTTAGTTCGAGTGGCATGGTGTTCCATAGCACGGGGCCTGCCAGTGAAAGTGCTCTCTCCCTCACGCGTGAGGCGTGCTGTTTTGACAGAGGGGACAGTTAGTAGAGCCTTATTAGCAGATCTTAGGTTTCTTTGTGGGACATGTACGCGCAGTGCAGTGTTAAGCCATTCAACTTTTTCATTGTGGATTAGTTTATGTATTATGCATAATGCCTTATATTGAATCCTTTGTTCAATTGGGAGCCAGTGTAAATCGGCGAGCGTTCCTGTAATGTGCTCATTCTTTTTTTTTTACCAGTCAAAATTCTAGCAGCCGAGTTTTGTAATATTTGTAGTGGCCGGATTGTAGATTGTGGTAGTCCTAAAAGTAATGAGTTGCAGTAGTCTGTGCTTGCAAATATCATGGCCTGCAGAACTGTGCAGAAATTGTTTAGCGTTAGTAAAGGTTTTAGTCTTCTCAGGATCATTAGTTTCGCATATCCTTCCTTTATTTTCAATGAAATGTGGTGTTTCATGTTTAGTTCAGGGTCAATTATTACTCCTAGATTTCTTACTTTTGTTGCTAGCTCAATGGTTTGGTTGTTTTTAATTGTGACTGTTGGTTGGATGTGGTGTATGTTTTTACGTTCAAGGTGTAAAAATTCCGTTTTGTCGATGTTATTACCAGTTCCATCTGATTTATTATGTAAGTCTGCAACTGCTGGTGTCCCACAGCTGGCAGAAAGGGCATTAATTTCAATTCATAGAAGCTCTAATGACTGACACTATCACTGACAAGTTTCTGTTTGTGCTAATTCAGCCCCTTTTTGTATCTTGTTATAATGCTTCCAATATATGTGCATACATCTTTCTGTGTAATTATTAACAGCATGGCAAACGGCTGATGTTCAGCACATTTTTAAACAGAAACTAATATGCTTAGAAAGATAAGGACTTTCTCAAGAAGAATTTAAATGAATGGTTGCAATTTTCAATTCAATTCAAAATGAACATGTCCCAGTTAAAAGTTTGCAACTTTTTATTTTGATGATAAAATGTTGATTTTTTTGTACTTGGTAAATGTCTTTTATTTGTATGTAAGGTTAACTTACCAATGTACATATTTTTTTATTTGTATAGAAAATTGTATTGGTTTTCTTACCAAGTGAACCAAGTTCTAAGGGAAGAACAGAGATTTGTAAACAGAGGTTGGAGTCTGAGCTCCCCCAAGTGGAGAAAGAGGTGGTATGTACTTGAGCCTTTATAAACCTCTGCCACCATCTTAGGGAGTGGATTCTTAGTTCAGAAGTTGCCTTAGTTGTCTTGTTGAGGAACAGCCCTGCTTGTGCAGGCCGTCTTTTGATTAATTTTTTGGGAAAAGAACTCTTCACAGAGACCTGGGTAAAGAGAGTGGAAACAGTGTCTGAACCCTGTTTTTGGTCCTATCTGTTTGGAAAAGGAAGTTTCCCCCCCCCGTTTCCTTTCTCCCTTTTGGTTGCCCCACTTGAATATGTGGGTTTTTTTTTTTGTTCTCTCTAATTTTTGTTAAATTGGTACTGAGTGCCTTTTGGTACCAGGGGCTCGGGTTTTCAAAACATCTAGAGGAGGAGGTGCCTTTCTCCTGGAAAGAACCTGAAGCGAAGCTGTATCATCCAAGAACAGATTCCCATCCATTACAAGAGGGGAGATATTAAAGCATTTTTCAAAATAGTTTTTACTATTGACTCAGGTGTGCTACATTCGGAAGGTGAGTGCTCATTTGGATCTACCAGAAGGAGATCTGTGAGACAACTTCAGAAGAGGTATGAGAATTGGATGTTTTGCTTTGTTAGGTAATTGGAATTTATAATCTGACCGCTTCATAATAGGTACAATCTAATATACATTTGGGAGTTGGAAGAGGGCTATGCTTTCTTTAATCAGTGTAATTGAAAAGGAGATAAAAATTATTAATGAATTGGCTTGATCAAATTAAGGGCCTAATTCACTAAAGGACGGATTTTCAGCCAGGAGGCCATGAGCATAAAATCCACAGCCTTTACGGCCGTGGCTGGGCCTAGCGCGCACCGAGCCTGTTTTCGAAAAGGCCCTGCCACAGGCATAAAGGCCCGGTACACACATAAGCGTGGGCCTTCCTGAAAGAGGCAGGCTGGGGGGGGTTTCTGAGCAAGGTTGGGCTAGAGGCGCCCAGTACAGCGGCTATTTGCCGCTGTGCCGGGGGATCGCGCACCTTGCTCCTGCTCCTTGGCAGGAGCAAAAGGTAAAATAAAAAAAATTGGGGTAGTTAGGATTGGGATAGGGGGAGGGCAGGATAGTGGAAGGGGAAGGGAGGTTAGGGTAAGGGGGTTGGGAAGTTCCTTAATTGGAACAGACTGGGAGAGAACTGGGGAAGGCCCTGATGCATCGTGCATGCATATTTGCAAAATTATAACCCCCCCCCCTTGCGTGCACCGACCCAAAATATTATAACATGCGCACACACATGGACGCACACGCATACGTTTTGAAAATCTACCTCTATGGCTTTTCTCCCATTTTGTGTCTATAGGAAAAGACCTTGATAAATTAGCCCCTAAGAATAATGGAAGAGTAAGGTCACAAATTTATTACATTCTATCAATGATATACCTTAATTTAATTTAACATCAAAGAGCTGTAAAAAATGTTCATCCCTTTGATCAACTATCAGTAAAAGGAGTCTGAAACCACTCAGCTTCTAGCATGATTACTGCTATCACAGACTGTAGAGATTATCAGTGCTGTTTACAAAAGGACAAGGGGCTGTGAAACAGTGTTGCATGCAAAAGGGCCTTGAAGCTGTACTTTTCCCTCCAGGGAGCCCTGGACCCCTCAGAAGTTAAGCTATCCATAGATAACTGGGCAAATAGGGTCTATTTTATTATTGTGTGCCCTTGGGGACAGTTTACAGGCTGTATCCCGCCCAGGTATTACATGTAGTCAATTTAATTATTGTTTACAAAAAAATCATATGAATGGTTTTCAATAAAAAAAAGTTAGTGTGAATCTTTATGCAAATTTTCTACATAATTGTTGTATAATTTTGAAAAATCTGCTGCAGGAAACTGGAGGCGTTATATATTGTCATGCAGAAAGGTTTATAATCAAAGTCTAACAGTACATATCTGAAAATGTCACCAGCCCTGTTTACAGTCCCGTTTCTCGGGTTTTCCTGGGTGAAACGAGTGAAATCCCAGCTACTAACCTCTTCTTAAGCACACAAGAACCAATGGAGTCTGCAGATGGGGAGGTGAGGGCTCCTGCTGGATGGTTCTGGACCTAGGAACGCCTCTACAAAGTAATCGAGCATGGGGGCCTTAAACGTATATAAATCAATAAAACAGAAAGCAGGCAAACACGCTGGGGTAGATTTTATAAAAGTACGCTGGATTTTATAAGATACGCGCGTAGCTTATAAAATCCGGGGTCGGCGTGCGCAAGGGGGTGCACATTTGTGCAACTTGATTGCGCCGAGCCCGGCACGCGCTGCCTATTCCCTCCAAGGCAGCTCCGAAATCAGAGCGGCCTCGGAGGGAACTTTCTTTCCACCCCCCCCCCCCCGCACCTTGCCCTCCCTTCCCCTACCTAACCCTGCTGAAAGCAAGCGTAAATCTGCGTGCGCCAGCGGGCTGCTGGCGCGCCATCACCCGACCCGGGGGCTGGTCCGGAGGCCTCGACCACGCCCCGGGCCGGCGCCACACCCCCGGTCCCGCCCCGAACCACTTCCTGACCCCAGACACGCCCCAGGCATGCCCCCTCCCCGCCCCTTTTACAAAGCCCCGGGACTTACGTGCGTCCCAGGGCTGTGCGCGCGCCGGCGGCCTATGCAAAATAGGCGCGTAAATCCGGCCAGATTTACGCGCGCAGGGCTTTTAAAATCCCGCCCACTGGGAACAATTTATTTACAAAAATTTCTAACCCACATATTCCAATATTCTAAGCAGGATACAATAAAAAAAATTAAAAAATCAATACAAAGGCATCCAACAAAACTTTGAACCTGTGACCTATCCAGTGTATAATCCAGAGCTCATGCATCTTTCTGAAAGAATGCAAGAGAAATAACCTGAGCCAAAGCCAGATGATTTATCTTTTAAACAATGCAAACTCCACTCTCTAATTTACTGACTCTGAATCAACACAATGAGATTGATCCCTGCTAGGGGTATGGTTTCTTTTGTTTTGCTTCGTTTTATTTAAAGAAGAACAAAAAACAAACAACAACAACAAAAGTCAGGCCCCCTGCTGCAAAAACAAAATCTCTCCCAGGCTCTCCTTCATCTTCTCTGATTCCCACGCCACTGGACCCTCTCTCCCTGTTTTTCTTTTTTTCACGAGGCAGGCGCAGTTCCCGTTCACTCCTGTCCCACCTGTACAGCTAAGTGCAAATAGCTCTGGCAGACCGAGGCGGACGCCATGGTTCATTTCTGCAGTACATGAAAACGATGCTGGAAACTGCTGCCATTTTGTGCAGCAGGAACCAGCGATAGCTCTGGTCTCAGTCTGCCGGCAGCATTTGCATTAGCTGTACCAGCGAGACAGGAGTAACCGGGGATCACCTTTTCCTTATGAAGAAGACAGGGTTAGAGAGTTTGGGTCAGGGGTGGGGAGGAATCATAGGATGCCAGGCAGTGTCTGGGAGGTTTTCTATTCTTTTCTTTTTGCGGTGGTGGTGGCATAATTTTGAAAACAACACAAATCAAATGAAAACCAACAATTTGGTTCAAACTGAACAGACCTGAAAACTCATTAGGCAGAGCAAAATGCTATAAGTAAGGAGAAAACAGAAATTTACCCTGATTGAGGCAAACAAAATCATTTGGCATTGTATTTAGTGTGACGCCAAGCGGTAGCTTCCTCATTAACTGAGTTCAAAGTTTGTACTCCGCCTCTTACTTTATAGAAAAGACTCTCCTCTATCATGTGCAACTTAGCTTCTGCCTCTCCATGAGTGCACAGTGGGTTGGCCCTGAGGCTCCACAATTAAAGCTGACTGCACATTGGCTGTCATCTGTCCTGAAGTGTTCGGCAGGGACCAGGGATGTGCATTCATTTAAAACAAAAATGGGAAGCGTTCATGAAATTTCCCATTTCCAAAAAGGAAATGAAACAAAACTGCTTCTCTGATTCCACTTTTGGTTTCTGGATATATCATTGTTTTATTTGTGCAGTTTTTTTTTGTAAATTTTTGTGTTCTTACACTGTTGTACACTGCCTAGAGCCCTCACCAAATTAGGCAAATTATACATGTACTGTAATATAATAATATAATTGTCTTCTTGGCAGACTATTTTTCTAGTTTGAAGTGGAATCCTTGTAAGTTGAGAGACCTTTTACTGGGCCAACCAAAAAGTCCCTTCTTCAGATAGGCAGCACATAGGCTTTCAAAACCACCCAGACCCCAGATGCCATCTGAAGAAGGAACCTCATGCACCCTACATTTAAAGAACAGGCTTCTCGGTTGGTCCAATAAAGGGTATCACAACCTACAATGATTCCAGTCTTCTGCCACTAGAAATTTGATTTTAAGTAAAACTTTGCTTGTTTTAGGTGCAGCATGAGCATGCATTCTATCTGGACTGTTATGAGAGAAACGATTGAGGTGTTCTTGCACATATCTTTGTTAAATCTAATACAGTTTTCAGAGTGCAGACTTTTTCTTCGTTCACCACATGATGGCAGAGGCATGCAGCCTCCAGCTCCTCCATGTACCTGACAAATCTACTGCAGCACATCCATGTATTAAGCTACTTTTACATAGCACTAACTTTTTTTTTTAGTTCTGGACTATAAATATATTCAATAATTGAAATATCTACAAAAATTAAGCAGGACGGAATCTGGAGCAAGCATTTTGTTTTAGCAAAATAAAATTTCCAGAGTTGGGACCAAGAACGCACAGCACAATTCAGACATCCAAGATATAATGCAGGCCAGATGTCCTACAGAAGCTTGGCAATTCTTTGGCATGACCCAGTACTTTTATTTTCAAAGTAGAACACTGTTTTCAATGTGGGTGAGCTAGAATTACCATTGTTTACTTTACATTTAATGTAGCTTTGTATGTCTGCTAGCAGCAGTAATTTTAGCTGCCTGCTGGGAACGAGCAAAACGGAGATGTCGTGGCAAATTCAAGACAATTGATACTTGCATGTGGCCTTCAACTCAAATGACCTAGAACTAACATGGCACACCACATATCAATCAGGATAGCATGCACATAGCCTACTCGCCACCAAATAACAATCTTTATGTTTGAATCAACATTGTAAGATTATTAAGGGCCTTTCAGTGACCTCTTCCAGCCCTTTTAAAAGTTTAAAGTTGGAATCATTTGTTAAGTGTTCTTTTCAGACTTTACATGACCTGTGCCAGGGGTTCTCGACCCAGACCTTGAGCACATCTAGCCTGTTAGGTTTTCAGAATATTCACAATGAGTATGCATGAAACGCATTTGCATACAGTAAAGACAGTGCATACAAATTAATCTCATGCATATTTATTTATTTTATTTTATTTTGTTTTATATACCGGCAACCGTTTGCACATCGTGCCGGTTTACAGATAACTTACAACCAAGGATATATAGGCAAAGCCTTTACATGGAACATTGTGTAACATAAACAAAGTGACATAGTAAATAACTATAAAGGTAAAATACAATAAATGAGTAGATAAGGAGGGGAGGGATCGGGGTAGACGAGACAAAGGATAAGTGGAGGGGGAATGGTGGGTGGATACATAAGGAGAAGTTATGTACAGGGGTACCAGGAACAATTGATGTGTACACAGGTTATATACCGGGGTACAAGGAACAATTGATGTGTACACAGGTTATATACAAGATTGTATAAGCACAGGATGACAATAGTTGGGGTGGGAAGATGTAAGCGGATGTGCTGAGTGGCAATTTTTTAGGTTTGTAGTTCCTTAGGGGGGAAAGGTGTAGGGTGTAGGTCCTGTGGTGGGGTGTTGGCGAGAGATGGTGTGTGGGTTATGGTGTTAGTAGGAAATGATGATATATTGTGAATATCCTGAAAACCTGACTGGGTAGGTATGCCCTAAGGACTGGGTTAGAACCATTGACCTTTGTCATGTAGGCTTTGAAAATTAGGTGATCATAGCATAGATTAATTTAAAGAAATTTCATTTTACCCAAAATTGCAAACTAACACTAGGCATAACAAAAGATTATACAAAAAACTGTAGTTTTGTATTTGTGGTGGGATGTGTTGACCTAATGCAGTGTTTTCGAACCCAATCTTGAAGGCACACCTAGCCAATCTGGTTTTTAGGGATGTACATTTGTTTTAAACAAATTACAATAAGTGCAATTTTTTCATTCAGGGGGGCCTCAAAAGAAAGTGAGGACCCCTCCAGAATGAAACAAACCAGGGGTAAAACCCAAAGCAGGGACCATGGCCTAGGCCTGAGCATGACACCAGGGGCCTGGTCTGATGCCAGAGCCTCGGGGGGGGGGGGGTTCAGGAGGGGGGGGGTTGTAGTTAGTTGTTTTGGGGTTTTTTTATATTCACTCCATAAGATGCACAGACATTTTCCCCCCACTTTTGGGGAAAAAAAAGTGTGTCTTATGAGTGAAAAATACGGTTATATGATATAGATGTGGGAGTATTGACTATTTTATGCAAATCTATCTCATGCATATTCATTATGGCAATCCTGAAAACCTAACTGGTTAGGTATGCCTCCAGGACATGGTTGGCAAACACCTTTTAGGTCAATATATCCCACTACAAATATAAAAACACTGACCTAACACATTTTTATTATTTATTACTCTTGATATACTGCTTTTCAAGAATAATCAAGGAGGTTAACAATAAAATAAATTTCCATAAAACACAGATAAAATACATAATCATACTGCATGGGCAGTCCCCAGTTTCCTGCAGCATCTCAAGGGTAAATTATTCAGCAAAAGTAATTAAATTATATTGCAATATTTCTGCAATTCTGTGGCAATTTTGTGCTATGTTTGCATAAATTTGCATACAGCTCCTCCCATAATCTTCATTCACTGCTCTCCTCAGGCTAATACGCACCACCCTTTGAACCAGCTTTTGCTGTAGACAGAGCAGCACCTCTGACTGCATCCTTTTCCTCTCTTGCTGGGACTGGAGTGTTGCGTTTTGAGCTGTGGAGCACGATGATGTGTGTCCTGCACTTCAAACCTCCACACTGTGGCCCGATCGGCTGCTCTACTGCTGTTTTCCTCCAAAAAAAAAAAAAAAAAAAAGCCAAATCCTGGATCAACACAGGCCGCCACTGCATCTGCTCTGACCTGGCCTCCTGTGGTGATTCCACAGGGATTTCTTCAGAAAGGGCTGGAGTTGGAAGTCCTTAACATGGCCACTGAATAGCAGGAGATCGGGGGCCCTGCTTAAACCGCCAATGTTGCAAAAACGTGCACAAACAGGAAGGCAGCATTAATCAGTGGGCCCAGGTGCAGTCGGGCACAGAAAATGATTTCTTCCCCTTTCGGGCTTTTTGAGAGAGTTCCCAGGAGAGCTCAAAGAGGATAAGCTGTGTGCTCTTTCTAGAGGCAAACTGTAATGCTGGATACGAGGGAAGGCAGGAAGATCTGCTTCAGTAAGGTAATAGAAACAGGGGTCTCCAGAAAAAAAAAAAAAAAGAAAGTTCATCTGTGGATTTAAATAGATCAAGGATACCTGGACTCTGTTGCATAAGTACAGATATACAGTGTGTATGATCTCAAATATAATTATCACTTAAACCCTGATAAAAGACTTACTATTGTTTTGTTTTTTTACAATGTTAGTAAATCAGAAAAACGGATTGATATTTCAAATCAGAATCAGGTTGGAATCTTTTACAAGATCCGCCGTTCCCACACCTTTATTTGCCCTACTTCCTGTAGCTCTTTATGAAGGTGGCTTTATTTTACAAGCTCCTTTCAGAGCAGAACAAGCCACACTCTGTGTTTTGCTGCCTTGGTTCTTGAAAGCAGACCTGTCTGGAAAGTTGGCTCACAACAACCGCTTTCATAGAGCACTGGGGATTTTCAGAGGCTTTTCACCTTATTAGCACAGAAAAAAAAAAAAAAACACTCGAGCGAATGTATTTGCAAATACAGAATTTTACAAATGTCAGGGTGACCTTTGTGGTTTTCCAGGTTAGTGCTCTTTACATTTGAAACCCTGGCTTGAGAGATTGTAGGAAGCATGGCCCATGTACACACGGCATGATAGGCTGACACATTGGGTCTTCTTTGGATTCAGGAAGGCATTATATAAAAGTGAATGTTATGGTCTTCTCAAATATTTTCCCATTTATTCTTTTTGTGGGAAACGTTTCTTTTTTTTTTTTTTCTGTTAGTTTTGGAAAATGTGCATCTCTGATATCTTTTGTATTTTGCATAGTACGGAGGAAATGCACTTCTTTCTTTTCTTTTCTTGCTAATGTTGGCCATAGACTAGTTTTTTGGAGTTTTCACTTCAGTTTTTGTCTGTGTACTTCTATTTCTAATTTGTGGTGTGGGTCTATCTGTATTTTGCATGTATGACCATGATAAGTTATCTGTAGCAGTCTTATTCTGTTTTCCAATCTGTACTTCCCAATAGAGTTCTAGGACATTGGTTCTCAACTTTTCATGAGTCCTATATCCCTTTACCTTGTGGGCCGATTTTGATAAAATCCACCGGTTTGATATTTTCCTACAATCTGCCCCTATCTAAATCTGCACTATCGAGAGCAGTAACTTCATTTGCAGGAGGAAAGAATAAGCTAATGCTTAAAAAATATACAATTTCCAGAAAACACAATTTCATAATTATTGTTTGTACTCACCACATGTCTAAGGAACAGTTCAGTTTAAGCGGACCACCAGGTAATTTTAAAAGGTTTTGGGGGGGTCGGGAGGGGGGGGGGTCGATTTAAAGGGGCGGGTGTGTTTTTTTTATCGGGCCATCGGTGCCATTTTAATTAGTGGCAGCCAAAATGGTGCCGATGGCCCGAGAGCGGGAGATCGCGCTGGGACCCCCCCCCCCCCCCCCCCACTGGACCACCAGGTAACTTAACATTTTGGGGGGGTTCGGGAGGGTAAGGAATTGGTTTTAAAGGGTCGGGGTGGGTTTAGGGGTTGTTTTGGTGAGCTGGTTTTCCCGCCCTCCCCCAAATAATTCCCGTGCCCTATTTAACGATACAATACAAATGCCCCTGACGATAAATCGGGGACATTTGTATTGTATCGTGCACTCTAATGATTTTGGACGATTTTAAAATTATCTGACGATAATTTTAATCATTCAAAAACGATTCACATCCCTACTGTGTGGTCTAAGGTGGTTGCAGATGATAATCATACAAAACCATCAATTTCTGCTATAAAAGGGCAATGGTTAAGATTAAAGATCCTGCGGAACTCAGTAACTCAGTCGAGAATAAGCAATGAATACAAGTTGCTTGTAACCAGCCACCCTATATCACTTGTGACACCTTTAGAAGCTGATGTACTAAGCCAGTGGTATTCACTCCCAAATAGGTCAAGTTTTCAGGAGATCTCTTATCAATATGCATCAGAGAGATTTGCATGCACACTGCATATTCATAAGGGATATCCTGAAACCCAACCTGTTTGTGGCCATTTGAGGGCTGGGAGCGAATACCACGAAAGGATGAAAGCATCAAAAGGTCCATTTCTGCAGGTAAAACAGTTAGTGCTTTTTAAACTCATTTTTGGTTTGTTTAATTTTTGTTTGTTTACTGACCTGAAATAAACATTAAATTAACTGCCCCCCCCCCCAAAAAAAAAGAAAAAACTGCTCCTCCACCCCCAACCCCCCACTCCCCAGTACCAAAACAGCAAAATTCATACACCCTTTCCGGGCTTTATACTTCTCCTCCAGTGGTTTCCTACCTCTTTTGTGTGGGATCTGTGAAGTCAAAAGGGGCAGGCATGATTCCCAGATGCTCCTGGTCCGCTCGACCAGCCAACCATTCAACAAAATGGTGCCATCATCAGGATTAGCCCGCACCATTTTCAAACTGGAACCCAGTGGGCCTGGAGTGACTGGGAATCATTCCAGACCCTTTTACTTTACAGACCCCAGGAAAGGGGACAGGATTATGGGGAAGGCCTGGGTTGGAGGTAAATTTTGCAGTTTTGGTGGTTCTCAGTTCTTTTGTTGATGTTTCAAAATGAATAACAAAAAAAAATATTTTGGAGAGCTTTTTTGTTTCACTTTTAAATGCATTGTGGGCATTTCATCTCGTTTTTCATTTTGTTTTAAAATGAATGCACATCCATATCAATCTACAAAAGAAATTAGTTAAAGAAAGTGACACTGTATGTATAAAAAGAGTATAGAACCACACATTTTTTTGACCTGTATTTACCCTTGCCCATAAAAAAGTTTGATGTGCAACAATTGTATGCAGTTAAATTAAAATGGACCCCAAGAAGAATACCCACACCATCAGTCTCAGGAGAAAGCGTTATAAAGAGAAAATCATATGAGACATCTTTTTAATAAGATAATCAGTACCATTTGATGAACATCTCCCAACCTTTCATGCTACTGCCACATGGTCTGTTTTATCCTTCCTATATCTACATTATTCCTGGAGAAAGTGGAAGTAGATAAACATATCTTTAGTATTTTATGTCCTCAAAAATTTTTCTTCTCAGGAGCTGTGCCCTAGTATATAACCAGGCTGCAGTCCACAACTTGACCTCAGGGCCCAGCCTAGAAAATGGCTACTACTCCAAGGCCACTCTGGCTCTTCCCCTCATCTTCTGATGTAGTGTGACTAGGTGGGCAACACAGCCAATGGTAATTGGAATCCTATCTGCTACCACTGGTTTGCTCAGTTGGGTAGGGGACATGTCAGGAATACAGCTGGTGATCTGAGAGTCTTTTTAGGCTGGTTTCCAGCTGATCATACCATCTTCCCCTGAATCAGTGAGGAGCTTCCCACCTACCGTGACCTGCTTCTACGGATTCTCTACTGGAACAGCAGAGTCATCTGGAGGGTTGGTGGAAGTTCTTAAATGTAGAGCAGTTTGGGGGCGTTTGGTCAGGGTACATAGCTGAAACCAGTGGCATTTGGTGAAAGTACAGGGATAAGTTGGCCTAGAAGGCTACTTCTGATCCCTTGCACCATCAATATGGTTGCGCTATTTGGTTGCAGAGGAAGAGTGATTATCTATCCATACTTTGGCTTAAATGGTCAAGATGGGGGCCAGCCCACCCATCAATTAGGTAAAGGCAAAATTGCATGGAGATCGGGCCACCCCCTCTAACAAATGTAGTGAGGGTTCCTTCTATTCTACAACAGTGTTGGTGCTAAGTTGTGATGGAAAGAAGATGGAGAAACAAGGGAAGTAGCTTCTGATAACATGCCCCTACTGCAGACAAGAGGGATAAAATTTCCCTCTTGTATTCTGCTTTTAAAGACTTGATTATTGATGCCCTAGTGCAATGCTAATGTATATACAGTGACAATTTCTTAATAACTATTATGTATTTACAATTGTTATTACAATAATGTTATATCATTAATTTGGGAATTCTGTTCTTATGCTGCAGCCATGTATTTCCAACATATTCAGGAGATGATGGGACTTGGGGCAGTGGGGATTTGGCAGGACTAAATGGAGATTGTTTGGCTTGCCTAAAATTGTGCAGCTGGCAAGAGTTGTGATATATTATTTGATTTATTCAGAATCTGTAAAATTATAATTTGTATCAGTGGGAGAAACACCTAGGCTGAATTTTTGAACTGCCTGAGACATTGAAAAAATATTTTTAGTTGTCCTTGCTTTGTATTATATTTTGAAGTCTATGCCATTATCTATTTACTCTAGACTAAAGCAGCAAAGAATATAACCACAGACGCAGAAAGAAAAAGCAAGTCTACCATCCGACTAGTTAAGAAAAACTGATGGAGGGGGGGGGGGGGAGGGAGGAAACTGTTATTGCTCTTCAAAGAAGTAACTAAAAAATTAAGAGCAAAAAGATTAGCATTCAAAAAGTACAAAGAATGCATGAAAGCATATCTGATAAAGTTGAAAGAAGTGGGAAAAGAAGTCAGGACAAAAAATACAAATGGAAGAAAAAGATAGAGGCAAAGTGAGGTGATAAACTTTTTTCAGAAAAGTCCGTGAAATGAGGAAGACCAGAAGTGGGATCATAAGACTGAGAGGAGACAAGAAGCAATGTGTGAAGAGAGATGAGAAAATATTAGAAAAGCTAAACAAATACATGTGTATTGAAGAGTAGGGATGTGAATCGTATTTCTGACGATTGAAAATATCGTACGATATTTTCAAAGTCGTCAGAAATCGGGGGCTCTCCGAAACCGATAGGAAAACCCCATGAAATTGTTCGTGGGGTTCTCTTATTGTTTTGGGGGAGGGTGGTAAAAACGGCACACAAAAACAATCCCTAAACCCACCTCGACCTTCAAAACAGCTCCCTTAGCTTCCCCCAACCTCCTGACCCCCCCCCCCCCCCAAAAAGTTTTAAATTACCTGGTGGTCCAGTGGTGGTCCTGGGAGTGATCTCCCGCTCTTGCGCCGTCGGCTGCCACTAATAAAAATGGCGCCGATGGCCCTTTGCCCTTAACATGTGACAGGGTATCCATGCCATTGGCCAGCCCCTGTCACATGGTAGGAGTAATGGATGGCCAGCGCCATCTTTAAAAATGGTGCGAGCCATCCAGTGCTCCTACCATGTGACAGGGGCCGGCCAATGGCACAGATACCCTGTGAAATGGTAAGGGCAAAGGGCCATCGGCACCATTTTTATTAGTGACAGCTGATGGCCTGAGAGCGGGAAATCGCTCCCGGGACAACCACTGGACCACCAGGTAATTTAAAATGTTTTTTTTGGGGGGGGGGGTCAGGAGGTTGGGGGAAGCTAAGGGAGCTGTTTTGATGGGGTCGGGAGGGTGGGGGAAGCTAAGGGAGCTGTTTTTATGTGTCGGGGTGGGTTTTTTGTTTATCGGCTCGGGTGCAGCCGATTAAAAAAAAAAAAACCCCGATGGGCCACATGAAAAATAATTCACGATGTGAACCGGAATCGGAACCGATTCCGGTTCCGATTCACATCTCTATTGAAGAGAGGATTGTAAAGACTGCTGATGTTTGCCAATAATACAAAGGAGAGTACGGTAGATTCAACACTATTTAATGAAGATATTGTTGTGTGTAACTAGTAAAACAAAGTAGACAAAGCCATGGGGCTGGACGGCATACATCCCAGGATACTAAAAGAGGTTCTGGGCGGTCCACTGAAAGACCTGTTTAATAGATCTTTGGAGACTGAAGTGGAGAAAGTGAGTTTGTTTATTATAAACAGGGTTCTCTGTAGGGATGTGCAGAAGGAAACAATTTGTTTCGATTCATTTTTCATTTCACCGGGACCCAAATTCGTTGCATTAGTTTCATAGGGGGAAAAAAACAATTTGTTGATTAGTTTTATTCATTTTCTGTTTTCCCATTAAAGTCAATGGGGAAAGTATTGCAGCCTATTTTTGGCTGCAGAATTGGGGTTTTCTTATAAATTCTGATGAAACTTCTGGGGAGCAATCATCAGAACGCGAAAAGAGCTCCAAGATACTTAAGACTGTGGCAAAGTGGCAGCAAAGTAGCATGAACAGCCTAAGTCATTTTAAAGGGGCAAAGGGGTACCAGGAGTGGCAAGAGTGCTTTAACAGAGGTGCAAAGCAGCAGCGAGAGTGTCAAAAACACACCACAGCTTCAAAAGAGAGCACCGATAACAGCTGCATGAACCCTCGAAGGCAGCACGAAAGGCAAAGTGGCAAGACAAGTGGCATTAACATCCTACAGCACAATGAAAGGGGGAACGTAGCAAGCAGAAAGAGTGTCAGAAAAAACCACAAAGCGCCGATAAAGGGACAAAGCAGCAGAAAGACTAGCACAAATACACTGAGGAACCATGATAGTGGCACGAACACCACAAGGGGTAGAGTGAGTCGTCTGGTGTATGGCAGCAAGGCAGAGTAGCAGAAAGTTGATAGGGGCAAGACTGGCTGGCAGAGCTGAGGTAGTCAGGTCCCTGTGCTTTTGATAGGGGCAAGACAGGCTGGCCCCGGGGAGAGTTCCCTTTCCTTTGTGCAGGAAAGGGCTCCTTGAATGGGTTCGCCCCTAGAGTGGGGTGTTAACGTTGGTGTCTAGCGAGCTCTTGCTGGTCTTTTAAAATCTGGTGGACGTAGCAGATATACAAACGAGAATTTTGAAGGTCAAGGTGGAGGAGGTTCCATGTGAACAGTGGTTCACATGGAAAGGGCTCCCTGAAATGGGTTGGCCCCTAGAGTGGAGCCCGAGCTTTCAAGCGTAGCGAGGCGACGTGGAGGAGGTTTCCATGTGAACAGCAATTCAACATGGGTCAACGGGTGCTAAGAGATAGGCTGGCTACACCAGGGGAAAGTTCCCTTTTCTTTTGTGCAGGAAAGGGCTCCCTAGAAGGGGTTGGCCCCTAGAGTGTGGTGGTTCTGTTGGCGTCTAGTGAATACTCAGAAGCTATTAACTGTACTTATGCACTTTAGCTGATGACAAAGGAACTTGAAGAGCTCTCAGAAATAAGAAAACTGCTACTCAAGTCCAAATCTACAATATCAACCTATGTTGAGTTTGTACTTTATAATGCCTCTGTAAACTATGGGAACACAGAGGATGAACTAGAGTACAACTACCATCGGTTTTCTATAGTACTAGAAACATTAATGTTGGCACCTAAGAAACATCTAGGGAAAATGGCCATATTATGAAGGTCATGAAAACTGTTGAGCATATGAAAAATCCAAGCTGCAAGTTGGACAGACAGGCACAGCATTTGAGGTCAGGTCCTTGTAGGGACGTAAGGCCTGGACAGTGGATGGACAGGCACAGCGTTTCAGGTCAGGCCCTTGTAGGGACGTAAGGCCTGGACAGTGGATGGACAGGCACAGCGTTTCAGGTCAAGCCCCTGTAGGGATGTATGGCCTGGACAATGGACAGACTGGCACAGCATTTCAGGTCAGGCCCTTGTAGGGACGTAAGGCCTGGATGGACAGCCACAGCATTTGAGGTCAAGCCCTTGTAGGGACCTAAGACCTGGACGTACAGGCACAATGTTTGAGGTCAAGCCCTTGTAGGGACTTACATCCTGGATGGACAGGCACAGAGTTTGAGGTCAGGCCCTTGTAGAGATGTAAGGCCTGGATGGACAGGCACAGCATTTGAGGACAGGCCCTTCTAGGGACGTACGGCCTGGACAGTGGATAGACAGACACAGCGTTTGAGGTCAGGCCCTTGTAAATACCCAGAAGCTATAAACTGTACTTATGTACTTCAGCAGATGACAAAGGAACTTAAAGAGCTCTCAGAAATAACAAAACCGCTACTCAAGTCCAAATCTACAATATCAACCTATGTTGAGTTTGTACTCTATAATGCCTCTGTAAACTATGGGAACACAGAGGATGAACTAGACTGCAACTACCACAAGTTTTCTATAGTACTAGAATCATTAATGTTGGCACCTAAGAAAGATTTAGGGAAAATGGCCCATATTATGAAAACTATTGAGCATATGAAATATCCAAGCTGCAAGCTGGATGGACAGGCACAGCATTTGAGGTCAGGCCCTTGTAGGGACATATGGCCTAGAAGGACAGGCACATCTTTTGAGGTCAGGCCGTGGTAGGGACGTATGGTCTGGACGGACAGGCACAGCATTTGTGGTCAAGCCCTTGTAGGGAAAAAGGCCTGGACAGTGGATGGACAGGCACAGCATTTGAGGTCAAGCCTTTGTAGAGAAGAAAGGCCTGGACAGTGGATGGACAGGCACAGCATTTGAGATCAAGCCTTTGTAGAGAAGTAAGGCCTGGACGGACAGGCACAGCATTTGAGGTCAGGCCCTTGTAGGAACCTATGGCCTGGATGGACAGGCACAGCATTTGAGGTCAGGCCCTTGTAGGAACCTATGGCCTGGATGGACAGGCACAGCATTTGAGGTCATGCACTTGTAGGGACGTACGGCCAGGACAGTGGACAGAATGGCACAGCATTTCAGGTCAGGCCCTTGTAGGGACGTAAGGCCTGTACAGACAGACACAGCGTTTGAGGTCAAGCCCTTGTAGGGATGTAAGCACTGGACAGACAGGCACAGCATTTGAGGTTAGGCCCTTGTAGGGACGTAAGGCCTGTAAGGACAGGCACAGCATTTGAGGTCAGGCCCTTATAGGGATGTAAGGCCTGGACAGTGGATGGACAGGCACAGTGTTTGAGGTCAAGCCCTTGTAGGGAAGAAAGGCCTGGACAGTGGACAGACAGGCACAGCATTTGAGGTCAAGCCCTTATAGGGACATAAGGCCTGGACAGTAGATGGACAGGCACAGCATTTGAGGTCAAGCTCTTGTAGGGAAGAAAGGCCTGGACAGTGGACAGACAGGCACAGCATTTGAGGTCAAGCCCTTGTAGGGAAGTAAGGCCTGGATGGACAGGAACAGCGTTTGAGGTCTGGCCCTTGTAGGTACGTACGGCCTGGACAGTGGACAGAATGGCACAGTGTTTCAGGTCAGGCCCTTGTAGGGATGTAAGGCCTAACAGACAGGCACAGCATTTGAGGTCAGGCCCTTGTAGGGACATAAGGCCCGGATGGACAGACACAGCGTTTGAGGTCAGGCCCTTGTAGATCTGGACGGGCATTGGCTTTACGCTAAAGTGGAGGTCAATGCCAAAAGTTTTATTTTCTTTAACATTTAGCCCCAACATAGATGACCCAATGTTTTTCCAGAATATCTTTTCTCACTCTCTAGATGTTGGCACATCTCAATTAATAAATGGGGGAGACTTTAACATGCCATTAGACAAATTTCTTGATAGGAAATTGCAGGCCAAAATGTCTCAGCCCAGAGCTCACAAAGTCTTACTTGACTTAATAGGTTCTTCTGATCTTATTGACCTTTGGAGGCAACTGCACCTCACGGATAAGGACTATACCTTTTTTTCACATCCACGCTTTACATACTGCGGACTTGATTATTTTTTAACCTCATCTAAGTTGATTCCCCAGATTTTAGAAGCACATTTATTCTAATTTAATATATGATCATGTGGCTATTTCATTCACAATATTTCTTACCTTTCACAGGCAAGAGGATCATGTTTGGAGGTTCAGTCCATCTCTCTTAGAAGATCAGGATTTTCTTATATTCCTTAATACCAAAATTGCAGAATATTTTTCTCTTAATGTCACCCCAGAAGTCTCTACTTCCACACTATGGGCAGCTTTCAAAGCCACTATCAGAGGTGATATCATCAGCTATAATATTAAAAGTCATAAGAAACAATAAGCTGATCTTTCTAAATTGCAATCTGAAGTAGCTCAGTTGGAATAAGCTCATATTGCTGGCTCATCCACTGATACCTTATCAGCTTTTCAAAAAGCCCATTATGAATACAATGTTACTAAATCTTCAAGCTGGGAAGGCTCTTTTTTTGTACAAAAAGCCCATTATTATGCAGAGAATAACAAATGTGGGCATTTATTAGCTACCTTAAAAAAAAGAGAGAGGAAAACAAATCCATGCCAACAAGACCTCCTCAGGGAATTTATTGGTATCGACAGTGATATTTTACAATAATTTTGCAATTTTTATTAAGATCTATATAGCTCTGAAATGCCCTCCTCTTTTTCTGATACTCATAAGTTTTTTTTCTCAGCTGCAACACCTCACATTAACATCTGAACAATTATCCAGGCTGGAGCGCCCAATTTCCACTGCAGAAATTTCCATGGCCATCTCTACGTTGAAGACAGGGAAGGCTGCAGAACCAGATGGTTTCTCCATGGACTTTTATCAGGCTTTCAAATCTACATTAACACATTAATTGCATAAGTTTTTTGCTTTTCTGGCCTCCAGATACAGAGCCTCTTTTCAATGAAGCATGTGTGGTAGTTCTTCCAAAGCCAGGTAGAGACCCTCAAAGTGTTTCTAATTACTGGCCAATATCTCTACTCAACACCGATTATAAAATTTTCACCAAAATTTTAGCTACTCAATTGGCTTTATTAAACCAACTAATATCTAATAATACACACTTATTTTTGCATATATCCGGTGATAGCAATGTCTTTAGATGCTGAAAAGTTTTTTGATAGAGTATAATAGGAATATTTATTTGCTACTCTACAATGGTTTGGCTTTTGCTCTAATTTTATCTCATGGGTTAAATTATTCTATCATGCTCCTATTGCCTTCATATATTTAAATAGGATCTCCTCCCATTTTACGCTTTACCGTGGCATAAGGTAAGGCTGTCCACTATCCCTTTACTTTTCAACCTGGCTTTGGAACCTCTATTGCTTTCTATTTGACAGGATGATGCGGAGCAAGGTATCATGCATGGAACAGAGGTGTATAAATTGTCAGCATATGCTGATGAAGTTCTCCTCTTTATGGCTAACCCAAACTCCTCCTTGCCTTTTTTAAATTATTTCTATGTTTTCTTCTCTTTCTGGGTATCGGGTCAATTGGCATAAAACTGAAATATTGTCCCTAAATTTTCTAGGAGCATAAGAGTATTTAACAACTTATCCTTTTCAGAATCAATCACAGGAGATTAAATATTTAGGTATCCGGTTTTTTAGGGATATCCCTTGCACAATCTCCCACTGTGAAACTTCTCTTCTACAAATGTTGCAAGATGCCATTGGTCCCCTTTGCATTTAACCTGGTGGGGAAGACTGGATTCTATTAAAATGGTTTAGATCCGCGTCTGAATTTTGCATTATCCATGCTCCCTATTAATTTTTCTAGGCCTTTTATAAACAGGTAGATCATTTGCTCTCCCATTTTCTTTGGCCCAAAAAACCTCCTCCCATTTCATTAACCAAATTGAAAGTGGAGAGACACTCCAGCGGAGTTAATTTTCCAGATTTTTTCCAATATCACCAAGCACATATTTTGCAACAGGGTTATCACTGGCTTTCAAATTTGCTCTCCTTGAAAAATTTACACAGATGGGTTCGCTTTGAGTGTGATGTGGTGTCTCCCTTTCCTTTAGAATGCATTGTGGGGATGTGCTCGCCAAGGGTGATAAGAGACAACCCCATTATCTCCTCAAACTTATCAGCTTTTCATGAATATGACCATAATTTGTCATCTCCTGCTCCTCCTTGACATTTTTCTAAATTGCCTTCTGTGTGGTTTCATCCCTATTTAAAGATTGGTGGCCACAACCTGAAATAGAAAACATGGCAAAATTGTGGTATTTGGTACCTATCTACACTTATCCAGGGGAAATCTCTCTCTTCCTGTTCCGACATTGGGGCAATGAGTAAGATGCCTTAATCTCAGTTTTATTTATGCATGGCTTCAACTCAGAGGAGCCTCGTCCTCTGATTTCTGTTTTAATCTGCACCTCTCTGTCTTCCCTGCCCTATATACCTTTTATATTGAATATGGTCACAGGGCCATTTAGCTTCTTGAATATATAAAACCCTTAGGGGTACCTTATATAAGCCATCATTGGGTTTGCAGAAGTTGTGGAGCACTGAGTCGGAAACCTGTCTCACTGAAATTAACTGGAAGTCCTTCTGGGATCTTTCTATACATATTTCATTGTCTTCTAGCCTCACTCAGACCTCTTTTTTTGTGGCCCATAGGGCATTTTGGACTCCATGGAAATTATACAAGACAAGCTTGATAACCTCCTCCACTTATTGGTCGTGGTCTGCACCCAAAGCTTCCTTACTTCATATGTTATATTACTGCCCTTTGGTATCCGCTTTCTGGAATCGGGTTTGGAACATCATTTCTCAAATGTTGCATATCACTGCTCCACTAACTTATCGTATAATAATCCTTTGTGGTTCTGCTTTACCCTTTCAGCTTGTTTTCTCATAGCATAAGCTCCTTGACTTTTTGCTTGCTATTACTGTACATCTAATACTTTCCTTCTGGCAGCATAGTGAGTTGCTTAATGAGCATTTTTGGTGGAATTCTGTTTGCTTATATAGTAGATATGAAAAAACAGTCGCCATTAAATTCCATAGGTTAGCCTCATGGTCTCAGGTTTGGAAACCCCTTGATGATTACTTTGCACAGTTGAATCCACCTATCTGAACCCTTTCCCATTGGTATGTAACTTGTGCTAAAGTTTCCCTATGACTTAAATCTCTATAGCTTGCAGCTTTACCCATTATATTACAGTGGCAGTGGGATTTATGATTTGAACTTTTTAATATTTTGGTTTATTTATGTAATTGTATTTATTTTTTGGTTTGGCTGTGTCATAGGTGTACTATGTTATAGTATATATGATATACAATCCATTTTTTGTTTTTACCAATTTTTGGTATATTCTTCTTTGTACTAGAAATAATAAAAATTTCATGAACAAAAAAAAAAAGAACTAGAAAAGGTAAACCGAAGACCAACAAAAACAATAAAGGGGATGGAACAGTTTCTTTATGAAGAAAGGCTATAAGATTCTTAAATCTGGAGAAGAGATGACTGGGATATGAAGATATTTATAAAATAAGTGGAATGGACAAGTAAGCAGAAAACTTTTAGCATTCTAATCTATAAAATTGATTGCCCAGCACATTTGAGTTCAATTTTAACTTGCCGAGTTAAAATTTTACTGAGTTGCATGGTAACACCTCTTTAGTGCAAGTTTTATTGCACAGGCTGCTTAGTCTGGATATACCTTTGTAATTTGGGATGGTATGTGGGAATATCCATTTGAAAATTTACTCCCACACAGCTGCTGAAAAAAAATTACACATTTTACTACAGGCATACTTTTATCTGCATTAAAAAGAGGTATTCCTAAAGATGTTGTGTGGTTAGGAGGTGGAGAATACCTGCGCATGGCAAAGTTTCAGATCAGTTTGCATTTTCTGGCACGTAACATATATAGCAGGTGCAAGCATACACATTTTTTTTTTTTGTACCATGTAACTTTTTGCAAACTTTCAAAGGGGAACTACCTGGGTTATTTCTTTTTCAGAATTTGCTAGACGTTGCACGGTTACTTGCATATCTTGTTGCTAGGTGGCAAAATGAAACTCACCCCAATTTTACAATAACAAGCCCTTATTTTATAATATGCCAGTAAGAAATGAAGACCCTGATACAGAGGGCTGCATATGAAAAGCTGAAGTGAACCATGAGGTGTATTATAGCTTGGGCCAGCATAATCTGCTCCATTCTAGCCCAGGCTTGACTTGCTGGGGAAAGACCATGTAGGAGAAGAAAGGCACCTTCAAGATAGTTTCCACTGAGTATGGCAGTATAGGTAGGAAAAATATTGTGTAAAGCTGGAAAGAAAAGGAAGCTATGAGAAAGAGGGATCAGATGACACGTTCTACATAAAAAGAGATGACACTTGTCTACAGTCTGATCATATTCAACATATTTAGAAGAGCAATCACAAAAGAGACAGAAAACCTGATTACCGTACATAATGTTCTTTAAATTACGTTTAATTTTATTTTTTACAATTCTTGACACACTGCCAGCATTTCGGCACTTTAGGACTCCCGGCTTAGCATTTTCTTCAAGTTCAATCTATAAATTGCTAACAGTAGAAGTCTTAACATCAGATTCCTTAAAACAGATGACTAAGGGCCTGATTCATTAAGTTTTATCTCCCCATAGGCAGAGACTGGGACAAAAGTCTTAGTAAATCAGGTCTTAAGTCAGGACATCCAGTTGTAAGAGGGGACTCAACAACTTTTACAGTAGGTTACTGACACAAAATTCAAGTAGTTTTAAATAAGAATATAAAATTGTATTTAAAAAATATCTTGATCTTCAAATTTACCAGTGTTCTTAAAATAGGAATCTAATTTCCAGTATTTCATTAGTGCATCTTAATAACACATGCAGAAAAAATTCAGCCAATTGAAGAACTGCAATTTGTGGTATGCCAAAAAAAAAAAAAAGTTCACACACCTTTTATTTCCAAATTCCTCCCTCCAAACTCTTCATAAAGAGCCAACCATGGTCTGAAGCAACACCCTCCTGCTTCTGGCATGAGCACAACCCTCAACCTTCCTGGCTCACCCCTTCAGCTGGAGATCCTCTCAGAGGTGTCAAGAAATTCCAAGTCCTGATGTTCCCCCTATCCCAAGAACTAAAAGGAGATGAGGAATCCCAAGATTTCTCCTAATCCATCCAAAGTAGTGACAGGGCAGGTGGGAGTACAAACAATCCCCACTCACGCTCAGGCTGATGGATGCTCTCCATTTCTCCATGCAAATGGAGGAAAGGAAAGCATCAAGTCAGCTAATGTCATCCGCTGCCTTGACGTGTGCGAGGGAAGAATGAGAAGGAATTGCTTCTGTCGCACATCAGACTATAACTACATCAGATGGGCCAGTGGAAAAAGAGAGAATGGTGGTCTGGGGGGGGATCAAGGGCAATGTTCCCTGAAAATTTTGAAAGGCTATGTGCACAAAAATGTTCTTTTGCGCAACTTTATATGTTGAGTTCAAATTTGTGCACTACAAGCCAGTATAATACAAATATAATATTGGGATTGATTGTGCGCACTATGGGGCAGATTTTAAAAAAGTATGCCAGATTTTAAAAGATACGCGCATATCTTTTAAAATCCGGGGTCAGCGCGCGCAAGGCTGCACAAAATCGGCAGCCTGAGCGCGCTGAGCCACGCAGCCTGCCTCCGTTCCCTCCGAGGCTGCTCCGAAATTGGAGCGGCTTCGGAGGGAACTTTTTTTTTGTCCCCCCCCCACCTTTCCCTCCCTTCCCCTATCTAACCCACCCCCCAGCCCTAACTAAATCCCCCTCCCCTACCTTATTTCGTTGAGTTATGCCTGCCTCTGGCAGGCGTAACTTGCGCGTGTCGCCGGCTCCCTGCCCCGGCATAGGCCGCTGTGCAGGAGCACTCGGCCCCGCCCTCAGACCGCCGCCACACCTCCAGCCCCGCCCCGGACCACCACCATGCCCCCAGACATGCCCCCGAATGCCATGCCACCCCGACACGCCCCCAAGCAAAGCCCCGGGACGTATGCGCGTCCCGGGGCTTTGCACGCGCCGGCGCGCAGGGCTTTTAAAATCTACCCCTATATATTTATGACCTGTGTGCATGCACACATCTGCACAGCTTAGAGGGAACAGTGATCAGGGGGCTTGAAACCCTTCTCTCTTTTCATGGGGCGGTGGAAGTGAGTACAATGCCATTTGGAGGCCCTTGACACCTTTTGAAAGTCTGCAGCCATGGGAGGGAGGATGTCTAGAATGTTCTTGCCAGAGGAGGGCTGTGTTCATGATGGCAGATGGGATGGTGGTGAGGGAGAGGGTGTTACTTTGAGCCCCAAGCTGCCCCTTATGCAGAATTTCTTTTTTTTTGGGGGGGGAAGGTAGATCAGGCTGCTGTTATTGTGGTTGCTAACGCTGATGTATTATTGGTGACAGCAACACAGATGCATTCCCATAATGGTAAAACTGCATTTAATGCTGTAGTTATTAAAGGCTTAATGACCTTTAGTAAATAGCACATTAAAAGCATAACATGTTAAAATTGTCTGCTAACATACAGTTTTAGTGCATGTTAGTACAAAGGCCCCCTTGGTGAGCTAAAATAGTAAAGTCTGAATATACACATTTGTAAAAATAAAGGCACTATTTTTTCATAAACTTATCAGTCTCTGCTTTAACACAGAGTCTTGCACCTTTGCTTTGTGGTGGAATCTCCAAGAAGAGTAAGAACTTGACAACACATAATCTGTGTATGGCATCTCTATATAGACAATGTCTGTAGGGTTTAAGGATTTTTTTTCCTATGAAGTATAAGCAGCATTCTCATCTGGTAGGGGATATAAATCCATTTGATACCTTTTTTTCTATGTGCACTATAAACACTATGGTTACAAAATGCCAAATGCTATTAAAACCTCTTTGAACAGGAGTTTGCGCTTTCAATCAATAATTTATTTTTAACAAGTGAAAAAGATTTTGCTTTTCTGTTATTTTGTTGAATCGATACAGTGTACCCTACTCACAGTCACTGTCTCACGATAAAGTTCACTCAGCAAGTATTTACCTTTTTCTTTGTCAGCAGATACTGCCTATGACACATTTTCATTTTGTGACTTGTCGGATACAGTTCAGAGAAAATGTACACCAACTTGTATTTAGCTCAATGTAAAGTTGCTGCCTAGCCGAAGTATTTAAATGTCCCTTTCATGCCAGAGCACTGTTTTAACAATAAAACAGTAACACAGCTTAGCACCATCTTCTGGGAGAGGATCTATAAATAAAACATTTTTTTTTCTCTTATTTAAAAAAACAAACTATTCTTCAGGTTCGAAACTTGTGGAGTTTATGGATCGATGAAAGATACTGCAATGTATCTTGTTCCATTTGTGACAGGTAGTCCTTCATGCAAATGGGTGAGTCTTCCAGGGTGCATGAAGCTCCAGCCTTTCCTGGGAGAGTCGATGGAACAGTTGTACCTGTGAAATCGGCAGCCACCTCCCTGTATCACAACCAAAATACATATTTCAGCCAGTCTGATCAGCGTACCTTACAACAAACACCAGATATTCTGATGAACTGCTAGGAATTTGCATGCAAGATGGTTATTTATCCTGTTCCTCTTAATACAGGTTTATTTATAATGGAGGCCATCTGAAAACTATCCACTTTGGTACAACATCTGCGAGTACTTTATGCTCATGGATTTTGCACCAAATTTCAAAAGGAAACCGTGCACGTGCTTTCCCTTTGAAAATTGTCATGGGTACTTTTGCGCGTATTTTCCATAAAAATGCAACTCGTACAAAAAGTAACATGTGCCCTCTGGGGATAGGGAAATACCTACAGTACCTGAATGTAATCCACTCTGAAGTGCTGAAAAAAAGTACCAAAAGCGGAATATAAAAAATTTAAATAAATGGGTATATTTGGAAATACCATCTTCATGTTATTATCTGATTCCTGTTCAAAACATATCACTGGGAATGTCTCACCGTAAGAGGACAAAAGTACGCACATTGTGGAACTCTCACATGCACTTTTAACCGGATTGAGGGAGGGAAGTTTTCAGGAAATTTACCCATATAAAAGACTTTGAAAATTGCACTCCCCGATGGTGAAGCACTTTTCTTCCACATGGATCCCAATTTACTTTACAGTGGAGCAGAAGCACTCATGCAGCAGACTCAGAGGTGCATAGCTGGCATCATTTTTTTGGAACAGAAACTGCATAAAAGTTTCCTCATGGACAGAGAACAATGGGGGTTATTTTCTAAAGAGTTATCGCGTGCGTTAGGGCCCAACGCACACGATAAGACCATATTGCATGCGAAAAGGGCCTTTTCGCATATGATATAATGCAAATTAGGGGGAGGGGAGGGGCGGAGTTGGCAGAGTCTTCGCAGTAGCACACCGAATAGCTCCACCTTTCACGGTGGCACTATTCGGTGCGAAAAGCTGGCAGCCGGTGCACCGCCATAGTGCGAAGGCTGCAGGCTTTCGCAGGCCCGCCCCCCCTGTTTTCGCAAGATTCATCATTCTGCGAGGAATGATGAATCCTGGCCAATGTTAGTAGTATTACCCAATTACAGCAAAATAATTGAGGCAGCAGGAGGTGGAAGATCAATTTTCAAACTCACCATGGTGTTGCAGGCCCATGGGTACATTTGTACTCGTGAGCCTGTGTTAGGCTGCTTTCAAAAGGTTTTTCCTATAAATATATTATCACTGCACTGTGAATTTATACTGATTAGACTTGTAGCATTATTGAAGGTTGCTGATATGATGAAATATGCTGAAATGCTAACATGTAGGTCAAAAGTAAAAAAAATAAAATATGTTTAGTTTAAAGTTTCATTCCTGTCATCTGGACTGAATTTATGGCCAAGAGGGCAAAGAGTCCAACAGGATAAAGATCATACAAGAGACTAAATGCACAGTACAATCTATGGGGTAGATTTTCAAAGGGTTGCGCACGTAAGATACGCGTGCAACCCCCAAAAACCTATTCCTGCCTCCCCCTGCGCATGCTGAGCCTATCAGAGGCGCGTGCAAGCCCCGGGACGCGTGTAAGCTCGAGGCTTTGAATAAGAGGCGGGCCGGGGGTGGGGACATAGGCGTGGCAGCGGTCCGGGGGCGGGGCCGAATGCTCTGGCACAACGGCCTGTGCCAGGGCAGGGAGCCAGCGGCATGCGCAAGTTATGCCTGCTTTCCCCATTCCCGGTGGGAATGGGGAAAGCCAGCAGGGTTCCTGAGGGCTCGGCTCGCATGTTATAAAATCGGGCATGTTTTAAAATGTGCCCCAATGTAATCAAATTTGAAATAATGACTGGAAGGGGGACAATATTTAAATCTACAGCTCTAACACTAATGGCCGAATATTAAGAGGCCCGTGCATGCAAATACTGGTGGTTATGCACATGGTCGAGCCCTGTGTGTGCCGCTCACATTTTCTAAAGTGCCAGGCCATGTGCGTAACAACAGATACGTTTTGAAGTGCTGAGCCTAAAGAAAGGGCCAGATGGCAGGGGGCAGGACGGGACAGTGCCATTGTCCAGTGTCCCGGGTAAGCGTGTGCTGGCAGCTGGCCAGCATGTGGGGTTTACTTCTGCTCCTGAGGAGCAATAAGTATAAAAATAAAACAATTAGTGATAGGTAGTGTTAGTGAAGGGGTTGGGGAGGAGAGGGGAAGAGGGAGAAAGGATAGGGTTAAAGGTAGGGAAGTTGCATCCCAGTCCACTCCTTATTTGGAGCAGACTGGGAGGGAACTGGGGAAGGCCTTGTTGTGTTGGCGCACGTTTCTTTCTAATATTCCCCCATTGCATGTATTAGAGGAAACCTGCCCCCACATGCGCATGCAAATTTTAAAATCCAGGCACATATGTGCACAGGAATTGTGTTTTATAATATGCATGCTGAAGCGCACATGCTAAAAAATAATTGCATCCAAGACTGCACGCCGGGAACTGCGCGCACATAGACGCATGTGCAGACTTTTTAAAATTGACCCCTACATTTTCAAAAGGGAAACTTTAAAAAAAATGAGGAAAATAGAAAAAAACTGAAAGGTGCAACTGTAATGGTTAAAATTGTTCAACAGGTGTGGACATTGTTTAACAATACTATCTTAGATGCGCGGTCTAGATATATTCTATGCATTAAGAAAGGTGGAAAGAAGGCAAAATGATTACTAGCATGGTTAAAAGGTGAGGTGAAAGAAGCATTTTAGCCAAAAAAAATCCTTCAAAAATTGAAAAAAGAATCCATCTGAAGAAAATAGGAAAAAGCATGTCAAGTTAAGTGTAAATCATTGATAAGGCAGGCTAAGAGAGAATTTGAAATGGCCATAGAGGCAAAATCTCATAATAAAAACTTTAAAAAGTATATCCGAAGAAAGAAACCTGTGAGGGAATCAGTTGTACCCTTAGATACTGAGGGGTTAAAGGGGCTCTTAGGTCAGATAAAACCATTGCAGAAAGACTAAATGAATTATTTTCTTCTGGGTTTACTAATGAGGATATTGGGGAGATACCAGTTCCAGAGATGGTTTTCAAGAGTGATGATTCAGAAGAACTGAACCAAATCAATGTGAACCTGGAAGATGTAGTAGGCCAGATTAACAAGCTAGAGTAGCATAGCACCTAGACTGGAAGGTATGCATCCCAGGTTCTGAAGGAATTCAAAACTCAAATTTCAGATCTATTAGTTAAAATTTGTAATCTATCATTAAAATCATCCAAGGTGTTGCACATAGGGAAAAATAACCCATGCTGTAGTTACAAGATGTTAGGTTCCATATTTGGAGTTACCACCCAGAAAAAAGATCTAGGCATCTGTTGGATTTGTGGCATATTGTGAACCCTTGGTCGAAGTGGAGATGACTCCTCCCTCGGGAAGGAGCCCTGTGGGGAACCACTACGATTGGCTAGACTCTTAGTAAGCAGACACTGAGGAAAGAAAGCTTTATTATACTGATGTTGATGAGTTGAATCTTGCCCAAGGAACGGACAGTGCTGTAGTCCAGCGTTATCACAGTAAAGCTCAGACTCTGCAGTTGATGGTCTCACCCAGATGTAGCAAAGGTCCGGTAGTGTTCCGCAGTGCAGGATAGGCTGTGAACCTGAAGGGTGGAATAAGGAGAGCTGGAGCATAGTGATACTCACAGAGTAGCAGTGCTGATAACTTCCTTCAGTAGTTGAATGAAGAGAGGGACCCGAGGTCCGAGGTGCAGGAAAGCCTGAGCAGAATAGGCACTCGAGGATCGAGTCCCTAGAGTTCCTACGGCTTGCAGCTTTACCTAGAGGACCTAGAGTACCTAGAGTACCTGAAAGAAAGCAGACAGGACCCCCGAGGGGCGGTTGTCCTTAAGGTTAGGCAGATTAACTCAGGAGGGTGAGTAGAAGTGAGAGGCCCCCGAGGAGCAGGTACCCAGGGCTTCCGTAGGTGCGAGATACCCCAGAGGGTTGTGAGGAATCCAAGCGAGCAGCTTAGAAGTGGTCAGAGTAGCAAAACCGAAGTCCTTGCTAACTCGTTGTATTGGAGCGGAGCGGAGGTTTAAATACTCAGAGGTACTGACATCATGGGGTGGGGCCACCCCCGAGGTTCCCACCATGACATATTAAAAAACATAGGCAGCATGTGCGTGCATGCCCTAGGAGGCCTCAGGAAGAAGCATGGCAGACAGGGACGCCCATGCTTGCTCGGAGAAGCCGAGGGTTTTGGCAAACAGCAGCGGAGGCAGCCATCCTTCCAAGCGAGGAGGAAAAGGGTAAAAGAGAGGTGAGGCAGAGCGGTCACAGCTGCCTGCAACCGATGGACGCAGGAGTACCCCCCTTCAGGTCCTCTTCCTGATGGTCTTGGTTTTCGAGGGTGTGCGAGATGAAATTGACGTACCATGTCTTTGTCCATGATGTTGGCCAAAGGCTCCCATGAGTTTTCTTCTGGTCCTTAATCCTCCCAGGAGATGAGGTATTCCCACGTCTTGCCTCTCTTACAGACATCCAAGATGTCATCTACAGCATACTCAATATCGTCCTCCGTGTCCAGGTTAATGGGTTCTGGGGTCTTCTTAGAGAAATCTGAGAGCATCAAGGGTTTTAACAGAGAGACATGGAAGGTGTTATGTATTCTCATTGATGGGAGTAGCTTCAACTGTACGTCAGATTTCCCAAGCGCCGAAGAATAGCAAAGGGTCCTACATAGTGAGGTGCAAAACGTGCTGAAGGTAGTTTAAGATGGAGGAACTTGGTACTCAGCCAGACTTTGTCTCCAGGCTGAAACTGAGGCGCCTCTCGATGGTGAGCCTCATAGATCTTTTTTGCTTTCTGTCCTGCTTTAAGGAGTAGATCCTTCATTTGCTTCCAAAGCTGAGATAACTCTGTTGCAGTGGCCTGTGCAGCAGGAGAAGCCACTGATAAAGGAATTGGCAGAGGAGGAAGCGGTTGTAGTCCATAGATGAGTTGGGAGAAGACCCCATAGCTTTAGCAGGATGCAAGTTGATAGCAAATTCTGCCCAAGGCAGCAGTTCAGCCAGGTCACTCTGTCTTGAATTAACGTAGGACCGTAGAAACTGTTTAAGCGTTCTGTTCATTCTTCCAGTCTGTCCATTAGACTGAGGGTGGTAAGTGGAGGTCAAGTCCAAGGAGATGTCAAACTTTTGACATAGGGCTGTCCAGAATGTAGCAGTGAATTGTACTCCTCTGTCGGACAAATATGCTTAGGCATTCCATGAAGATGGAAGATATGTTTGCTCAAGAGTCTCGCTAACTCCACGGCTGAGGGTAATCCAGGTAAGGCTACAAAACGTGCGATCTTGGAGAAGTAAACAACGGTGACCCAAATGGTATTGTTCTCATTGGAGAGTGGTAAGTCTACCACAAAATCAGTTGCTATATGTGTCCAGGGTTCATCCGGCGCTGGCAGGGGTTGAAGCAGACCCCAAGGACGTCCAGCTGGCAACGTTTGGCGCAGACAGTGCAGGAACCCACATAAGCTTATACATCTTTTTTCCTGGTTGGCCACCAATAATACCGCTGTAACATGGCCAAAGTACGACTCTGACCAGGATGGCCAGTCAGGTGGGAATAGTGCAAAGAAGGTACAGAGAAGGGCTACCAAAATGATAAGGGGAATGGAACAGGTCCCCTATGAGGAAAGACTAAAGAGGTTAGGACTTGTCAGCTTGGAGAAGAGATGGCTGAGGGGGGATATGATAGAGGTGTTTAAAATCATGAGAGGTCTAGAACGGGTAGATGTGAATCGGTTATTTACTCTTTCGGATAATAGAAAGACTAGGGGGCACTCCATGAAGTTAGCGTGTGGCACATTTAAAACTAATCTGAGAAAGTTCTTTTTCACTCAACGCACAATTAAACTCTGGAATTTGTTGCCAGTGGATGTGGTTAGTGCAGTTAGTAATGCTGTGTTTAAAAAAGGATTGGATAAGTTCTTGGAGGAGAAGTCCATTACCTACTATTAATTGAGTTGACTTAGAAAATAGCGACTGCTATTACTAGCAATGGTAACATGGAATAGACTTAGTTTTTGCCAGGTTCTTATGGCCTGGATTGGCCACTGTTGGAAACCAGATACTAGGCTTGATGGACTCTTGGTCTGACCCAGTATGTCATGTTCTTATGTTCTTAACAGTTTCTTCCTTTGATTTCTAGCCACAACCGTCTTCCCAGCAGGTACCACATGAGTGGCTGCAAGAAGCACCTTCCCAGGATCAATAATGTGACGGGGTTCGTCAGGCACATCCTGAGGGGATAAGGATCGTGACAAGGCATCAGCCTGAATGTTCTTCTCTCCTGGACGGTATTTCAAAAGGAAATCTAATCTATTAAAGAACAGTGACCATCTTGTTTGATGGTGATTGAGTCATTGTGCATGTCTGAGGTACTCCGTGCTTGTGATCAGTGTACACTACTATCTAATGTTGTGCGCCCTCCAGCCAAGGACGCCACTCCTCAAAGGCCAGCTTAATTGTGAGTAACTCTTTGTCTCCAATTCCATAATTTCTTTTGGCGGGCGAGAACCGCCATGAGAAGAAGGAGCTGGATGGAGCACATTGGATTTGCTGTACTGGCTCAAAACCGCTCTCACGCTGACGTCTGATGCGACGACCTCGACGATGAATGAGCGATGCGGATCTGGATGGCGGAGGTACGGCTTCTTTTGAAAAGCCTCTTTGAGAGTCAGGAAGGCTGATATTGCTTAAGGAGACCAGTTGGCAGGGTTGTCTCCCTTTCTGGTCATTGCAGTGAGAGGGACTGTCAATGATGAATAGTTCTTGATAAACTAAAGTTCGTGAAGCCCAAGAAATGGCACAGTGCCTTCAGGCCTGTAGGTTGGGGCCAATCTCGGATGCTTTCTAGTTTCTTGGGGTCCATCTGAAACCCTGGGATACATCGTTTTTTGAAACGATGTATCCCAGGAAGGGTACAGATTTCTTGTGGAACTCACACTTCTCGAGTTTCGCGTATAAGTGGTACTCCCATAGGCATCTTAAAACCTTTTTGACATCCTCTTGATGTGTTTGTAGATCCTGGGAGAAGATCAGGATGTCATCAAGATATACTACTACACATTGATATAGTAAGACCCGTAAGATGTCGTTCATCATATTTTGAAAGACTGCAGGTGCGTTACTTAGTCCAAAGGGCATGATGAGATATTCAAAGTGTCCATCGTGGGTGTTAAAGGCTGTCTTCCATTCGTCACCTTCATGAATGCGCACCAAGTTTTAAGATCCTTTGAGATCCAGTTTAGAAAATATCTTGGCTCCCTGGATGTCAAATAGTTCAGAAATTTAGGGCAGGGGATACCGGTCCTTGATGGTAATTTCATTCAGACCCCTATAGTCGATACAGGTACATAAGGTGCCATCTTTTTTTCCCACAAAAAAGAATCCTGCACCAGCCGGGGATTTGGAGGATCTGATAAATCCTTTTTGAAGGTTCTCTTGTATATAGGCGGACATGGCCTTAGACTCAGCTGCAGAAAGGAGGGTAAACTCTCCCTTTTGGAGGCTCCGTATTAGGTTTCAGGTTTATAACACAGTCAAAACCTCTGTGAGGTTGAAGTATATCTGCTGCTTGTTTAGAGACGACATCCTGGAAGGAGGCATATTGTGGAGGTAAACCTGGTAAAGATGGTGTAGTGGGCATGCATATTAGCGGTGAGACTTCCGCGAGACATCGGCCATGACAGCCAGGTCCCCACCGGGATAATTCCAGCATTGTCTTGTTAAACTGTGGCATATGATCTTGTAGTCAGGGTAATCCAAGTACCACCGGATGCATGGCCTTTTCCAATATGAGGAAGGAGATGGTTTCAGAGTGTAAAGCTCCGGTGCGCAGGCCAATGGCCTGGGTAATCAACAAAACTTCTCCAGGCAGTGGTTCCCCATAGATGGAAGATAATAGCAATGGCTTAACTATTGGTGTGGTAGGAATCCGTAGATATTCTACTAAGCGTTTTAAGATGAAATTTCCTCTGGCACCCTTAGCAGAATAGGCCCTATGAGGGCAAGGGTCTGAAACTCAAGTCCTCTGCAGAAGAGTGAGACTGGTAGAGACAATGAAGGAGTTGGAGCGGTGAGGCCTAGGAGTCTTCCTCCTGCGGATCCTAGGCCTGCCAGTTTCCCGGACAGATGGGACAGGTTTGGATGACGTGGGTTGATTGGCCACAGTACATGCATAACCCCATGCGTTTGCGGAATCATCTTTCTTTATAAGTTAAATGACTTCTTCCTAGTTGCATAGGCTCATCTTCTTCTAAGGGTGCAGACGGTAGGCTTGAGGCCATTGGCACAGGTTTAGGGACGGGCTTCCGAGGACTCTTAACCTTTTGAGCCCGGTCTCGAATCCGGCGGTCTATTCTCCCAGTCAGTTCCATGAGAGATACAAGGGTATCAGGCAGATCGCGAGCCACCAGTTGATCCTTTAAGTGAGAGTTGAGACCCTCCATGAGGATAGCATGTAAACATCCTATGTCCCAGTGTAGTTCGGATGCTAAAGTCTTGAATTTGATCACATAGTCTGCTAGCGGCTTATTACCTTGCTGGAGATTGAGCAGAGTGGATTCAGCGATGGTGTGGCGAGCCAGGTGTTCGAAGACAGATTTGAAAAGTTTCAGAAATCCTGATAGGTCATTCAGGATAGGATCTTCACGTTCCCATAATGGTGAAGCCCAAGCCAAGGCTCTTCCGTCAAGTAGAGATAGGATATAGGTGGTCTTGGAGGCTTCTGTGGGAAAGCGGGTAGGTTGGAAAGAAAAATGCATATTGCATTGCTTAACAAACCCTCTATACATCCTTGCTTCACCCGTGAAGCAGGTAGGCATGGATAACGGTACGGTGGTCTTGACAGTCACCACCGGAGATAGCAATTCTTTCACTGGAGTTGCCGAAGTATTCAGTTGTGCATGTAAATGATTGAAGGCAGCAGCTAGGCTTTCCAGAGACTTTTGTTGTTCAGTGATCCGCTGGGCTAGGCCAGGAATGGCCTGCAAGGCTGCGAGCTGAACCAAGTCAATGGAGTTGTGGCATATTGTGGACTCTTGGTCGAAGTGGCGATGACTCCTCCCATGGGAGGAGCCCCGAGGGAAACCACTATGATTGGCTAGACTCTTAGTAAGCAGACACTGAGGAAAGAAAGCTTTATTATACTGCTGTTGATATCGCTGTAGTCCAGCGATATCACAGTAAAGCTCAGACAGACTCTGTAGTTGATGGTCTCACCCAGATGTAGCAAAGGTCCGGAAGTGTTCCGCAGCGCGGGATAGGCCATGAACCTGAAGGTTGGAATGGGGAGAGCTGGAGCGTAGTGATACAGTGCTGATAACTTCCTTCGGTAGTTGACTGAAGAGAGGGACCTGAGGTCCGAGGTGCAGGATACCCTGAGCAGAATAGGCCCTCAAGGAGCGAGTACCTAGGAGCGCCGAGGGTTCCTGAAAGAAAGCAGACAGGACCCCCGAGGGGCGGGTTTCCTTAAAGTTAGGCAGATTAACCCTGGAAGGTGAATAGAAGTGAGAGGCCCCCAAGGAGCGGGTACCCAGGGCTTCCATAAGAGCGAGATACCCCGGAGGGTAATGAGGAATCCAAACGAGCAGCTTAGAAGTGGTCAGAGTAGCAAAACTGAAGTCCTTGCTAACTCATTGTACTGGAGCGGAGTGGAGGCTTAAATACCCGTAGGTACTGACGTCATGCGGTGGGGCCGCCCTCGAGGTTCCTGCCATGACGTATTAAAAAACATAGGAAGCATGCACGCGCATGTCCTAGGATGCCTCAGGAAGAAGCATGGTGCACGGGGACACCCATGCTGGCTCGGAGACGCCGAGGGTTTCGGCAAACAGCAGCAGAGGTAGCAATCCTTCCAAGGGAGGAGGAAAAGGGTAAAAGAGAGGTGAGGCAGAGCGGTCGCAGCTGTCTGCGACCGACGGATGCATCAGCATCAGAGTAGATAATACATTGAATTCGTCAGCTTGGTGTATGCAGCAGTCAAAAAAGCAAGCAGAATGTTAGGAATTATTTGGAAGGGAATGGTGAATAAAATAGAAAATGTCATAATACATCTGTATCACTCCATGGTGAGATCGCACCTCGAGTACTGTGTACAATTCTTGTCTCTGCATCTCAAAAAAAAATATGATTGCACTGGAGAATGTACAGAGAAGGGCGACCAAAATGATAAATGGTATGGAACAGCTCCCCTATGAGGAAAGGTTAAAGAGGTTAGGGCTGTTCAGCTGGGAGAAGAGACGGGTGAGTTGGGATATGATAGAGGTCTTTAAAATCATGAGAGGTCTAGAACAGGTACTTGTGAATCTGTTATTTACTCTTTCGGATAATAGAAGGACTAGGGGGCACTCCAAGAAGTCAGCAAGTAGCATATTTAAAACTAATTAAGCTCTGGAATTTGTTGCCAGAGGATGTGGTTAGTGCAGTTAGTGTAGCTGAGTTTAAAAAAGGTTTGGATAAGTTCTTGGAGGAGAAGTCCATTAACTGCTATTAATCAAGTTGACTTAGGGAATAGCCACTGCTATTACTAGCATCAGTAGCATGGGATCTTTTTAGTGTTTGGGTAATTGCCAGGTACTTGTAGCTTGCATTGGCCCCTGTTGAAAACAGGATGCTGGGCTTGATGGACCCTTGGTCTGACCCAGTATGGCAATTTCTTATGTTTTTATTTTCAGAAAAACATTTAACAAAACTAATGAACCTGTTTTTCAAACACTTATATTTAAAACACTCTGACCAAAAAGGGGTTGGGGTTAATAAGGTAAAAGGTAGGCTAGTTAACTAGGGGGATTAAGAAGTCCTATCCTTTACCTGGGCAAACTGGGTATGAACTGTGAAACTGGTAATTGCGTAGGTGTGCGTGCCTACTAAAAATCCCCCCACTTGCGTGGTAGAGGTGGCATTTGTGCGCACATGTCCGTATAAAGTTGTGTGCACACCTATTTCGTACCATGCACGTATATATGCATGTATGTTATAATATGGCTGCGTCATTTGGCACGTGCCGGTATATACGCGTACGTGTGCCTGCGCGGCTGTTTCAAAGTTACCTTCTGGAATGCCAGCTCTACTGAATGATGAGGAAGCAGTCTGACTTCCACAGAGTATTCCCTGAGGTCAGCAGAAAGGTTAAAGTGTAAGATTATATAGTGTAAATCTTTTAAATTAAGGAGAGCTTGAACCCCAAACTTACCTGAAAGTCACTGTCTTTCTTGTTGAGTGCTATGTTGATGGTAAATGTTGAGGCATCGTGATGAGGTCTAAGAAAACGCTGCCTGTCGGGATGATACTTTACGACAAAATTTAGCAAAGCATGGCCCTAAAAATGTTCAGTGATACCTAAGTCAGTCAAGTCATTTAAAATTATACAGTACAGTTTCTAAAAAAAAAAAAATCACTTCTTTTTAATACCTACTATTTCAACATCATCCCCTCCCTTTGGCCTTTGACAAGTTTTGTTTTCTTTTTTTTGTATTTGAACCTCAGCAATATTTGTAAAATTCACATGTGGCCAGCATTTCCCAGTACACTGCCACCCAATCTCTTTTCATTCTAGTATCTTACTTCTCCTTTACACTGTCCCTATTATTTTCTCATTATAGCAGAGATGTGAATCGGAACTGGAATCGGTTCGGATTCACATCGTGTTTTTTTTTTTTCGTCCGGCCAGATCGCGGTTTTGTTTATCGGCTGCGCCCAAGCCAATAAACAAAAAACCCACCCGACCCTTTAAAACGAAGCCATTGGCCGGCCCCTGTCACATGAAGGGAGCACTGGATGGCTGGTGCCATCTTTAAAAATGGCGCAGGCCATCCAGTGCTCCTACCATGTGACAGGGACAGGCCAATGACATGGATACCCTGTCACATGGTAAGGGCAAAGGGCCATCAGCGCCATTTTGATTAGTGGCAGCCAACAGCCCGGGAGCAGGAGATCGCTCTGGGGACCCCCACTGGACCACCAGGTACCTGTAAAAAGTTTTTTGGGGGGTCGGGAGGGTGGGGGAAGCTAAGCGATTAGTTTTAAAGGGTCGGGGTGGGTTTAAGGGTTATTTTTGTGTGCCGTTTTTCCTGCCCTCCCCCAAAACGATAAGAGAACCTCCACGAACAATATCGTGGGGTTTTCCTATCGTTTTGGGGGAACCCCCGATTTCTGATGATTTTGAAAATATCCTACGATATTTTCAATTGTCCGAAGCCCGATTCACATCCCTACATTATAGTACTTTACAATTCCCATTATCTCATCAACACCTCAGTAGAAACTAAGTTTCCTCAATATCTTTTTCTTTCTTTGTCATCAAGCATCAGAATACAAATGGCAAAAGCTAGAATTTTAATCTTTGATTTACTGTATATATCTTGGAAAAGATTTGGAAAGCAATTCTGAAGAGCATTTGTGCAGGTAAAGCAGTCCCACCTGTATGTGTGCACACATCAATTATGCATGTACATGTACATTGGGAAGGGCATTCCGGTGGCAGAGATGGGACTTAGACACTGTGGCACAGTCAAAGCTTTTTCCTCTTTCAAGTGCTTTATTTTACAGTGCAAAAAAGCCAACAGCATTCACAGTTCGCACAACATAAATTCAGGCCAGCTTTGCAAAGAACTTCTGTCTCCTATTTTACACAACAGCATAAACAGGTCGGCTGTTCTCAAGGGGCTGTCTTTTCTTACTCATGTCCCTGGAGTCCTAGGGCCTCCCTTTGCTCTCCTCTCAACTTACATTATATCCCCAGGCCAGAAAAAACAGCCTGTATCCAGAATTCCCTGTCAAGGTGGACTAGGTCCAGATAGCAAAGCCCTGTTTTGTGATCCTTGTTTATATACCTTGTCACATGGGTATATACAAAACGTTTCTCTTTGAAAAAAAATACATAAAGTCTGAGAGTGAAAAGTATCCCCGGACCTTACATCTCCCAGCACCGTTTGACAGCTGTCCATTGATATTTCAAATAGTGGTGGCAAAACTAGTTTGGATTAACTAGGGGACAGTCTGTTTAGTCAGATGATAACATTGTAAATGGGATGAGCTATGAATCAAATTGGATAAACCAGAGCAACTCAACTTGAAACTTTATATTCATCTGCTTCCTGTCTTTTTGATCTGGTTCAGGTGCAAATGTAGATCACAGTTGGTCAAATCAGAATCAAATATACACAGACATTGATTTGGATTTGAAATTGATCATTTCTAGGAAGTATTCTTGCAAATAGAATCTATTTGTGGTTGACTGGATGATCGTTTGCCATGCCACAGCTCGTTATTATTTAAAATACACCTTATACCACTAGGGGATTCCTTTTTGTTATTAAAAAAGATGAAGGAGGAAACCCCAGGGGTGGGCACAAATCTAGCAAGCACAGTTTTCCCAATATTTTCATTGTTATCAAATTATCAAGATGGATTGGACCAAATCTGTCCCAGACCAGTATGAGGTGGCTTTCCCTAAGACACATCGCATTATACTTCAATGCCAATTCCTCCCATTAAAATAAAAAGTTTGAAAGAGGGAGGTTTGGAATCATGTCCTTTAAAGACTCTCTTTGGGCCAAATGTATTAAAGCATTTTTTCAATATTGGGTCTATAGGCAAATGGCACATCTGGCCTTTTGAGAGCAAAAGCACCCGTAGTGATGTGACATGCTCTGTAGCTGCCATCTTACCTTTGTATAGTAGCCAGCGAAGACTTTTAGCGTTACAGGCGCAATAAACTCCCGAATGAAATGGAGCCATACAGGCTCCAGCCCGATCTGTTTCATGTGGATATCATCAGTTGGCACATTTTCATACCCTCCGGAAATACGGATATCCTAATGAGTTGAACATTTTTAAAAATTCACATAGATGCATTTCTAGGATGCTATCAAATAAAACAGTTTCAGTGAAGAACTCTGCACACTGTTTTATTACAGAACCAAAAGAAAAAAAACAAACAACCCAAGGAAAGGCCATTAGTGTTATTATGCTCTGTCATTGCTGTGTAATTAATTTTCCTTTGCTTTTCATGAACTATGGTGTTTATTTTCAAAAATGATTTACCTTCTCCTTGAAAATGCACCTAGTCTGCAGGCATTTTTCCATAAAAAATAAAGTGTGAAGATTTTCAAATCTAAGCTATGTGAATTATTTTGACCCTAGAACCACCTACTTTTTATTCAGCTAAAAGGTACATGTGTACTTGATCCTCGCGCCTACTTATAGCCAATTATGGGTTGGGCAATTTTCAAGCTGTGAATTTACCCAGTAAATGGTTTTTTTAAAAACTGTCCTCCCATTTTTAGGAAAACAAGCTACAATGGACAATTTACTGCTACACTTCAGAAAATATTGGGGGTCGGTATTTGGCAGCATTTAGCAGGATAACTCACAAATAAGCTTGTTTGACTATCTTTAAGATAGCCGGCTACATTCAATAGTGTGACTGCACCACTGAATATTCCTCCAAAGTTGCAATGCAGCCACTGATGGGACATTACCACCATTCTCTTCTGCAGTGCTATGAGGAAGTAACCCTGTTTTCCCCTTTTTTTGGCATGTGCGGGAACCACCTTAACTCCTGTAGAGGGAACGAGCTCTGTGGGTGGGAGCCTGCTGGAAGGGGAATAATGTGAGCCCAGCTGGGTTCAGGATCCCCCCCCCCCCCCCGCATCTCCAGGAGCGAAGAGCTCCTGACCCTCTCTGAAGGTTTGTGAGGCAGTCTACTATGGTGTTTCTGTGCTGTGCATGTTAATAAAAGTTATTTGCATTAGAAAAGGCTAGAATCAGTAGGGATGTGAATCATTTTTGAACGATTAAAATTATCGTCAGATTGTTGTTCTTCAGATATCTTTTTGATGATTGCACTGATGATGGGACACTCATTACATATGTCCACCATGTATAGAGAACGACCACTTATGCACACAGTTTGATGTTATTCTTGTATAACTCTTGTTTTCTGAGATATTTGGTTGTATATGAATAAAAAGCATTACAAACAAAAAAATTATCGTCAGATAATTTTAAAATCGTCCAAAATCATTAGAGTTCACGATACAATACAAATGCCCACGATTTATCGTCAGGGGCATTTGTATTGTATCGTTAAATAGGGGGTGGGAAAACCGGCACACCAAAAAAACCCTAACACCCACCCCGAACCTTTAAAACAAACCCCCACCCTCCCGAACCCCCCCAAAATGTTTTAAATGACCTGGGGTCCCGGCGCGATGATCCCGGCGCGATGTCCCGCTCTCTGCCCACGGCTGCTGTGAAGAGAAATGGCGCTGGTGGCCCTTTGCCCTTATCATGTGACAGGGCAAAGGTAGCGCCGGCACCATTTTGATTCCTAGCTCCCGACGTCACGCGTCCAGGAGATCGCTCCCGGACCCCCGCTGGACCCCCAGGGACTTTTGGCCAGCTTGGGGGGGCCTCCTGACCCCCACAAGACTTGCCAAAAGTCCAGCGGGGGTCCGGGAACGACCTCCTAAACTCGAATCGTTTTGCCGTACAGCAAAATGGCGCCGACCGTACGGCATGGTCGGCGCCATTTTGCTGTACGGCAAAACGATTCGAGTTTAGGAGGTCATTCCTGGACCCCCGCTGGACTTTTGGCAAGTCTTGTGGGGGTCAGGAGGCCCCCCCCAAGCTGGCCAAATGTCCCTGGGGGTCCAGCGGGGGTCCGGGAGCGATCTCCTATGCTCCTGACGTCGGGGGACAAAAAAACAAAATGGCACCAGTGCTACCTTTGCCCTGCTATCATATGACAGGGCAAAGGTAGCGCCGGCGCCATTTCTACAACGCACCGGAGGTCCGAGAGTAAAAGATCACACCGGGACCCTCCCTCTGGACCCCAGGTAATTTAAGGCATTTTGGGGGGGTTCGGGAGGGTGGGGGATTTATTTTAAAGGGTCAGGGTGGGTTTTAGGGATGTTTTAGTGTGCCGGTTTTCCCGCCCTCCCCCGATTTACGATTTACACGATATTTTAAAAAACAAAACCGCGACGATAAGATTCCCTCCCCCCCCCCAGCCGAAATCGATCGTTAAGACGATCGATCACACGATTCACATCTCTAAGAATCAGTGTGATCTTCTGCTCCATCCTAGGTGCATCGCTCTATCACCCTCACAAATGCTTTTGTACTTACGCGGTGTTTTCCTCCTGACCACTGGCCAAAATGCTCCATTTCTTCTACTAACTCATCACATGCTTTTTCAGAAAATACTGGAAACCAGTAAACATCGGGACATGGCTGCAAAAAAAAAAAAAAATTCCTAATGTTACTTTTTGTCATTATACTATCACTTTATATTGACAAAGAATTCAATAATAGGGCGGAATAATAAATGTTACTGTTGCTGCTGTAGAAATTGGGCTTGAGATTTTATCAAAGTAATTGATAAAATCTCATTTTTTCGGTGTATGTCGCAGTTTTTTTCAGTGATTTCAGTGCCTGCGACATACACCAATGTAAATATACCACACAATCTTTCTCTCTCAGCCTATGCTGATAACATCGCTGTACAATACAAACAGGTACGTGTTATACAAGTGTGACTTATCTACCAACTTTTCCATCAAAAAGGCAATTTAGAGGGGAGTGCGACCAGAAATACGGCACACACACAATATTTGATTGTTTATTTATTTATTTGAAAGGTGTTCATATTCTGATTTATGTAGTATCCTGCACATAGCAGGTTACAATAAAAACATACATAATCATAAATGACAAAAAGGCTTAGAAAATAAAGGAAAATGAATCCAAAAACAAAAATTACATTCTTCCTAAAACAGAGCAAAAAAAAAAAAAAAAAATCAAGGTTCTAGCTCAAAGGCCTGGAAAAACAATAGCCATTTGATCTTTTTTCTAAAACTCTAATAATCAGATCGTCACAAAGAAATTGATGCCTGCAGAAGTGGTTAAAGTTAACAGCATAGCTAGATTTTAAACAGGTTTGGAGAAAAGGTCCAGTAATACTTATTATTTAGACAGGCATGCACGCAGATCACCACCTTCTACATCTGGGAATATGCAGCAGGCAGGTGATCTTCCAGGTACTTCCAAGGGACCTGAATTGGCCACTGTCTGACTCAGGATGATGAACTAATGACAGGGCCCCCAGTCTCCTGCAATTTCATGGCCAGGGCCACAAAATTAGGCCTTTGCTGAGGATTGGCCAACCCTGCCCAAATAGCCACAGGAGACCAGAGACCTTCCCAAAAAATGCATTGGTGGTAGCATGTAGCAAGTAGCACATTTAAAACAAATCAGAGAATTTTTTTTTTCACTCAATGCACAATTAAGCTGTGGAATTTGTTGCCAGAGGATATGGTTAAGGCAATTAGTGTAGCTGGATTTTAAAAAGGTTTTGATAAATCCCGGAAAAGAAGTCCATAAACAGCTTGTTGCTGGCATTAATAGCATGGGATCTGTTTAATGTTTGGATACTTGCCAGGTTCCTCTGACATGGCCTGGTCGCTTTTGGAGATTGGATACTGGGCCTGATGGACCCTTGGTCTGACTCAGTATGGTATATCTTAGCTTCTCTTGTTCTTATGAAAATAAAAGCTATAAGGCCTGCAAAAATGACCAAATCATCCCCCGCCCCTCCCCCCCCAAAAAAAAAATATCTTTGGATTGAAAATTAAACCTAATTTAATTTCTGTCCATGTGCTGAGGAGAAAAGACCTGTATGATTTATATTCCTGCTTGAATCTCTTGTTTTACTTGTAGTTACCTGTGTTGCAGAGTAGCAGGGGATTTATAGTGTGCTGGGTGGATGGGATTTATGAGTTAAACTTTTAGATTAGTTGGGTAGGAAGTCATATTAGCTCAACATGTATTTATTTATTTATTTATTTGGTGTCTGCTTATATTTATTTAGTGTCTACCTATATCAATTTATCAATTTATTTATTTATTTAGTGTCTGCCTATATTTATTTATTTATTTGGTATCTGCCTATATCAATTTATTTATTTATTTATTTGTTTGTTTGGTGTCTGCTTGTATTTATTTCTTTGTTTGGTGTCTACTTATATTGATTTATTTATTTATTAATTTATTTATTTGGTGTCAGCTTTTATTTATATATTTATTTATTTAGTGTCTACTTATATTGGCTCATGCTAAGCAGAGTGCAAAACATACATTTCTTAAGAAAAGATGTTACAATAAAAAGTTAAACATTACAATATAAAACTATTACAAAAATAACAAAATCTTAAACTAATGCAATTATTTCATTGCAAAGATTTTGGGTAGTCTTCTTGAAATAGCAAGGCCTTTAAATTTTTTCTAAAAACGTTGATGTCAGCGATGGCCTTAATCTCTTCGGGAGCTGAATTCCACAATGTGAGGCCAATTATAGAGATGGCACAACTGCAGACTTCCTGAAGATGAACTTCCTCTACACCAGGCGTTTGTAAAAGATGCTGGGAAGCAGAGGGCAGGGTATCGAACAGGAACATATTTTTTGAATAATCTGACTAAATACATTGGAGCTTTATCCTGAAACGATTTTAAAATCAAACCACACAAAAATTACAAACTCCCATACACATATGCATAGATGAGGCATCAATGGATCATCATAATAAGCAGTATCAGTTATTTACCTTCTTTGCTTTTTATTTAACCATAGGTCCCAGTTCTAATTACTATTCTTGGTTGTTTTTTTTTAATTTACAAATAAAATCATCATCAAAGTTTGTTACTTATCTTTTTAATAATCCATGCTTTCACAGCTGTCATACTAGACTTCAATTTTCATAACCCAAAACATCCCGATACATGTGTTTCAAAAATCAGATCTGCATCGGGGTAATTATTTCTTCCTTTCAGGTTTGTAGGCACTTCAGTGTGACAGAAGTATTTTGGCACCAAGTTGTTTTAATGTTCAAATTTGTTTTACAATAGACACTTTACACCGGGGATATCCACCCATATGCTTGAGCAGAAGAAAGCTATGGGAATTTCTAGATATGATCATTTATGGGATGGTCATTCCATACTCTTTTAATCAGCTACTTGAAAAGTTCCCATAAAGGCAGAGTGATTTGTTTTCATATCTACAGGTACAACATTATTTAGATCAGGAGAGAGTGAAGATTGATCTCTTGAAGGGCTATGTGATTGTTACTCTAGTCAGTCGCAGATGGCTGCGACCTCTCATGCTCACCTCTTTTTTTCCTTTCTCCATCAATTCTGGGAGAGTGGCTACCTCCGCCAGTCAATGCCGACCTCCCCGATGTCCCCGGGACGGTGACACTGCTGACCGCCATCTTGAACCTGGAATCACTTAGGCAAGGGCGCACTTTGTACACATCATGGCGGGAACCTTGGGGGCATCCCCTCCAGAAGACGTCAACACGATGCCGTACTTAAGCCGACCAGCCCTCTGCAACTACGAGTTAGCAAGGAGTTTCCTCGTTGCTGAATCCGCTCTACACTGGAGTTCCTGTTCTAATTGGACACTCTGGGTACCTGCTCCTCAGGGTCCCTTCCTCGTTCATGGCTATCCACTCCTCGGAGGGCCTTTCTACCCTGGGAACTCTCCTGTTCTACAATTGGACTTTACCTTGGACCTCCACCTGTGAGTACCTCTTACAGACTTCTACGAGCCAAGCTTATATTTGAAGCCTTCCTGCAGTTTACTCCGTACTCCGGGCCACTCCGGCTTCGATGAAGACATCTCTACATATCCTGAGATACTGGATATTCAAGCTACAGCTACCAGTTCCGGGTTCTATATCTCAGCCTTCTCATCTTTGTACAGACTCCTTGGCATACCCCACTCCGAGGGCCACTACCGGATCTGCACTCCTGAGATTATCCATACCTACACAGAGGGAACCTATCGGCATACCCTTCGCTGCGGGCCACTATTGGATCATCAGCTGTGGTATCTCTCTGTTATACCTCCTTGCTCAAGAACTGTGTTTACTAACAATGCCGCTTCGCGGGTTCCGCTTTCCTTCCTCATAATAATGTCTAACTTTAGCACAGTATTTTGTTCACACAGGGCAGCAAAAAAGTTAGCACCTGCCCTGTATACTATTCATTGGAGATCTGTCTGATAAACCGAACCATATTAGGCTTTCGAAGAGGATTTAGGTGCATCTTTAGATGAGTATAGTTGGGATCAATGTTTCCTTACAGAGTGTAAGAGTTCAAATTCTTAATCACTGGTTGAAAACAGTTATAAAATTATTCTTAGTCTTTTATTAGTCTTAGTCATTTATTATTAGTCTTGCCATTAACAAAGGATTACGATTACCATTGGTTTATTGTATTTGCTTTTATTTTGTTGGTATTTTTTGATATATATCATATCTAGGTTATTTCAATTTCTCTGTAAAGCCTGTTGCTGAATTATAGTTTATTGTAAACCGAGGTGATGTTTTTAACATGCCGCGGTATATAATAAAATCACTAAACAAATAAATAAATAAATAAATAAAATAAATTCTGTTGGCATTCAACCCCAAAATGTCTTTTCAAAATATACCCTAATGGGGAAAATAAATGTTGGTGGCATTGTGGGTGAGCTGGAGTGTTTTTTCACATTTGATGGTTGTGCCCACTGGTGAGTCAATATTGGACATGGATTGTGTGGTAAATTTTTTAAATCAATGGAATTTCTTTCCATCATGGCAGATCCCAAAACTTTTCTTTGCTGAAAAATATACTTTTGTGCTTAGTCTACACATTCTGATTCTATTTTATCCAATTTATATTCCACTTTTGTCACTTCAAAGCAGATTATATTCAGGTACTTAGGCACTTCCCTATCCCCAATGGGCTCACAATCTAACAGGGTCATTCATCAAATCACAATAGGCCATTATCATGGGTGTTAGGGCTAGCAAGCTAGGGTGAGAGTACAATGTAGAAATCTCGTTTTTGTGTATCTTTCCTCATTACAAATCACATCAAATGTTCACTGATGTGTACTGTACTGTTTGTACCTCTGACTGTGCATATTAAATGTCCCCCAAACTCTAGACCACCACCAAAACCTCACCTTGAGTTACTAGTTGAACCTCCTACAGTGGTATAAATATTCTCACGAAATATATAGCAAAATGATGAATCTAGGTCTAAGTTTGTACCTGAGGAGACAGAAGGTAAAGTGACTTGCCTAAGGTCACAAGGAGTGCTACTGGTCCCCCTCGTTCATAGCCCACTGCTCTAAACCTTAGGCTACTCCTCCACATTCGTAACATTTCTAAAAGTGCGTGATCTTTACTTCTCCAGATTTTAACTGCTCAATGCAAAGATGGAGGAGAGCTTCTTTTCCAAGTTAAATGCGTGCAGGTATCTTGACATAGTCTATCCACTGGGAAAAATTACTTCTTAAAAATTAATGATCTCACTAACGGGCCAATACAGTAAAAATCGCGGGAGAGCGCATGCACAGGCCACTCTCCTGTGCATGCAATTCAGTAACTTAATTTATTTAAATTAGGGCCCGTGGTAAAAAGAGGCACTAGGGACACTAGCGCGTCCCTAGCGCCTCTTTTTGGACAGGAGCGGTGGCTGTCAGCTCCTTAGAGAGAGGAGAGGAACCAGCAAATGGCTCAGTTTTTACTGCTTTTCTGTGCAGAAATTAATGCCTACCTTTGGGTAGGCGCTAATTTCTTAAAGTAAAATGTGCGGCTTGGCTGCACATTTTACTTACTGTATCGCGCGGGAATGACTAATAGGGCCATCAACATGCATTTGCATGTTGTGGGCGCTATTAGTCTCGGGGGGGGGGAGGGTTGGATGCGCATTTTCGACACGCTATTACCCCTTACTGAATAAGGGGTAAAGCTAGCACGTCAAAAACGCGCGTCCAAATGCTGGTTAACAGTGCGCTCCGGTGGAGCGCACTGTACTGTATCGGCCTGTAAGTTAGACTTGGCATCCTTATGTGACTTGTGTGTTATTATCTCTCTACTGAATACATTGACTAGCATTGTGGGATGGGGGGTTGGGGGGTAGGAAAGAAAGAACATTGTTAAAAAAAATTGATGTAACCCCTTATGAACATCTTGTAGTACATTTTGTTATTTAACAGATATAAAAGCAATTTATTAATCTTGTGATGGTTGTTTGTGGTGTTACAATAAATATTTTGAATTGAAAAAAAAAAATTGGGTTTTCTGAGTACTACTACATATTTCTCATACTTTCTTGTTAAGGGCATAGAATAACATCTTCTCACCCCACAGGCTTTTTCTTACATATAAAACTCTTAAGCATCCTCAGTTCTTGCGGTTTTACTCAACATGTATAGGTGCCACAAACTCGCAACCTTATTTATTATTCAATTCTTCTCGCTCAACCCCTCCTCTTCCTTCCCTCCACCCAGACCCCCAAACATTTTGACCCAATTCAAAGATTTCTGTTTAGGACAGCTGTTTCGAGAGAAAAAAATGATTTATTGGATAACATGGCTGCAGCAACATTTTCACTAACAAAACTGGTTATCAAATCAATACATATAACAATAAACAGCAATTCTCCAAACCAATAGTCCTAAATAATCAAATTCTACCTTGGGGTGACCTGGCTCTAACTTGAAGACACTTATATATGTGGAAGCTACACATATACTGGTCGATTTTGAAAGGCTTGTGCGCGTCAAAACCAGGAGATACTCACGTGATTTGGACTCGCGTGATCTGGACCCACATGATTTGGTCTCGCGTGCGCCTTGTGGATTTAAAAGGTCCTGTGGCCATGCACATATCTCCCAGTTTGCACATGAAGTCAGCGTGCAAGTAGTTACGTGCACAAGCGTCCACCAGGGTTCCCTACCGCATAACTTTACTTCTGCTATGGATGGCATGTAAATCGTGTAACAAAAAAAAATGAGGCTAGTCAGTGGGGTTTTAAGGCTCAGGGCTAATAGGATAAAAGGGAGGCAAGTTAGATAGGTGGTTTAGGAAGTCCTCTCCTTCACTGGGGTGAACTGGTAAAAAGGCCTATTGTGTCGCTGCATGTATCTACTAAAATTCCCCCCACTTATGTGTGTGTGAGACGGCGCATGTGCGCGCATCAGTATAAAATTGTGCACACATGTATTGGAGAAATTATTTACCTGCTAATTTTGTTTTCTTTAGTGTAGACATATGGACTCATGACCAATGGATTATGTGCTTCCCTGCTAGCAGATGGAGACGAAGTCAGCTTTCAAAGCTGACGTTACCTTAGATATCCCCTGCAGTGACCTCAGCCATTCAGTATTCTCTTCAAAAGCCATTGTGGACATACTATTGAAGAATACAATTTAATAACTTGATTAAGAACTTGATTAAAACTAGTGACCGTAACTGTACTCAAGCAAAACATAAGCGCTGAATCCCAGCAATGTTATAGATGCCCAGATCTAGGGATAGGGTGATGGCTTACCCATAACCTCTTTGGGATCAAGATTCATGTGCAATTCCTTGGCACTGTTCATGGGCAGCCGTGGGTGGGATGCTGAGTCCATTTGTCTACATTAAGGAAAACGAAAGTATCAGATAAATAAATTTCTCCATTTCCTAGCATGGGATGTACAAAAGCTTCTCCTGAACAGTGCGGGAGGCTGCCGGTGGTCCGGTTAGCACCGCTCTCACAAAGGTTGTCTCTTCTCGGGCTTGGACATCCAGCGATAGAACCTGGAGAGGTACAAGGAAGACCACGTCGCTGCTCAGCAGATTTTGACGGGATGCAGTAGCTTAACTTCCGCCCAGTATACTGCCTGGGCCCTAGTGGAATGAGCTTTAAACTGAAGGGATAAAGGCTTCCCTAACTCTACATAAGTCCCCGTGATCACCTCCTTGATTCTGCAGGCTGTGGTAGCTCGCAAAGCTGCTTTGCTTTGTTTCCTTCCACCGTGAAGAACAAACGGTCCATCTTGCGCACCAGTTCTGTACGTTCTAGATACCGTACTAACAGCCTACTAATGTTTAAGTGTCTTAGGAGGTGGTAGTCTTCCGAGTCCTTGTATCTATCTAGGGACAGTAAGGAAATGGACTGGTTCAGGTGAAACTCCGAGACTACCTTTGGCAAGAAGGAAGGACAGTGCAAAGCTGCAACGTTCCTGGAGTCAACCGGAAGAACAGCTCCAGACATGACAGCATCTGTAGTTCAGAGATGCGACTAGCTGAGCATATCGCCTCCAAGAATACAGTCTTCAGCATTAACAGATGTAAAGTTAGAGCATGCAGCGGCCGAAAGGAAGGCCCTGCTAAGAAGCCCAATAATAGATTGAGATTCCATAGGGGGACCAGCCACTTTAAGGGTAGTCGGAGGTGTTTAACTCCTTTTAGGAAATGGGCCAAGTCTGGATGTATCGACAGGTGGGCTCCGTTCACCTTGCCTCTGAAACAGGAGAGAGTAGCCACTAGAGATGTGCAGTCGTTTATCACGAATTAGGCAATTACAACGAAATTGCCTAATTCGTAGTGGTTCGGGGGCCCCGAAACCTGAAAAGGATTTTCCCCGAACTTCGGGGAAACTTCGTTTTTCGGGTTTGCATGGGGAGAGGGGCACATTTTTTTTTTTAAATTAAAAACCACCCCAAACATTTAAATTAACTATAATACAACCCCCCCTCCCATCCCGATCCCTCCCCAAGACTTACGAACATCCCTGGTGGTCCAGCGGGGTCCCGGGTTCCATTTGCCCTCCGTGCCCGCTGTGCTACTGCAAGCCGTGCTCCTCAAAATGGTGCCGAATAGCCTCTGAACTACCATGTCACAGGGGCTACCGGCGCCATTGGTCAGCCCCTGTCACATGGCCATCGGCGCCATCTTGTGCTCCTATCATGTGACAGGAGCTGACCAATGGCGCCGAAAGCCTCTGTGACATAGTATGGGCAAAGGCTTTCGGCGCCATTTTGATTACTGGCAGCCGACAACGAAATCGCTCCCGGACCCCCGCTGGACCCCCAGGGATTATTGGCAAGCCCCCTCCTGACCCCCCCAAGGCTTGCCAATAATCCCTGGGGGTCCAGCGGGGGTCCGGGAGCGATTTTGTTGTCGGCTGCCTTTGCCCATACTATGTCACAGAGGCTTTTGGTGCCATTGGTCAGCTCCTGTCACATGATAGGAGCACAAGATGGCGCCGATGGCCATGTGACAGGGGCTGACCAATGGCACCGGTAGCCCCTGTGACATGGTAGTTCAGAGGCTATTCGGCACCATTTTGAGGAGCACGGCTTGCAGTAGCACACCAAGCACGGAGGGCAAATGGAACCCGGGACCCCGCTGGACCACCAGGGATGTTCGTAAGTCTTGGGGAGGGATTGGGATGGGGGGGGGAGTTTGTATGTATGTTCAAAAATGATTTTAAATGCTTGCGGTGGGGGCTTTTTTAGCTTCGTTTCCCGCTTCGTTTTTTGGCCCGGTTTCGGGTTTCCTCGTTTCGTTTTTCAAAAAAACTAAACGAGAAAACCCGAATTTTACCATGAAGTATCCGAGTCAAAAAATGACCCGGTAGAAAAAAAACGAAGCACATCTCTAGTAGCCACCTGGACCTTCAAGGAGTTGAGAGAAAGTCCTTTGTTCAGGCCGTCCTGTAAGAATTCTAGAATCATGGGGTTCTTGTTCATTTATGAGGGCATCCTGTGTTTTTCGCACCAGGCCTCAAATATTCTACAGATCCAACATACGCCAGGGACATCAAGAACTTCCACGCGCGGAGCAAGGTGGTGATTACAGCTGCCGAATATCAAAGCTTCGTCGGGCGAGCCCTCTCAAGGACCAGACAAAACTGAGTTGGGTCTTCGTGAAGGATTGGACCTTGTTGGAGATGGTCCCTGTGTGGGGCAGGCATAGGGAGCTCTCCATCAGAAGCTTCCGCATGTCTGCATACCACAGGCATCTGGCCCAATCCAGGGCCACCAGAAAGACTAATCCTCTGTGGCATTTGATCCTGCAAATTACCTTGCCCAGTAGAGGCCACAGAGGGAAGGCATCCAGTAAATCCTCCTCCGGCCAGGTCTGGACAAGGGCGTCGATCCCTTGGGAGCCCTTCTTCTGTGACTGAAGAATTGGAGGACCTTCGCATTGTGAGACGTGACCAGTAGTTCAATGGATGGGAGTCCCCAGCGATCTACTAGGAGCTGGAAGGCTCTGGTTGACAATGCCCCTTCTCCTGGATCCAGACTCTTCCTGATGAGAAAGTCTACTCAGACATTGTCTTTTCCTGCGATGTGGGAGGCCAAGATCCCTTGTAGATTTAACTGCACCCATTCCATAAGGGGGTCTATCTCCAGAGACACTTGGTGGCTTTCGGATCCTCCCTGGCAGTAGATATAGACTACCACTGTTGTGTTGTCTAACATCATGCAGACTGCTTGTCCCTGGAGCCTGTGGCTTAACTAATCTGACAGTTCAGGCTTCCAGGTGGTTTCTGTTCCAGTGCACCTCTTCCTTGGTCCATCACCCCTGGATTGTACATTCCTGAAAGTGGGCTCCCCACCCTAGGAAGCTTGCATCCATCATGAGGACTAGCCAGTTCGGTGGGGACAGGCTTACATCCTTACTTAGATGCACTTCCTGTAGCCACCACTGGAGCCAAGAACATACTTCCATCGGTAGATGGAGGCAAATCAAGTAGTCTTGAGATAGTGGGTTCCAATGTGACAGCAGGGAGTGTTGGAGTGACCACATGTGTGTCCTCATCCACGGTATTACCTCAAATATTGATGCCATCAGGCCGAGGACCTGGAGATAGTGCCACACCTGGGGTGCATTGTGTTTATCAATCGATGCTCTTGGCATATCAGTTTCCTTATCCTCGAGGGAGGGTCGAAGACCTTGTCCTGCTTGGTATTGAACTGGACACCCAGGTACTCTAAGAACTGGAAGGAATTGAGGATGCTCTTGTTCATGTTCACGACCCAACAGAGTTCCTGAAGAAGGGACCTGATCCTGCTGGTCACCTGAAGACTCTCTTCCAATGACTTCGCCTGGATCAGCCTGTTGTCTAAGTAAGAGTGCATCAGGATCCCTTCTTTCCTCAGTGCCACCGCTACAACCACCATAATTTTGTAGAATGTTCTGGGGGCGGTTGCCAGGCTGAACGGCAACGCCTGGAACTGATAATGGTGGCCTAGTACCGCAAAGCATAGAAAACGATGGTGGTCTTGACAGATTGAGATATGAAGGTAGGCCTCCGAAAGGTCCAGGGATGTTAAGAACTTTCCTGGTTGTACGGTCTTATGACGGAGCGAATAGTTTCCATGCAGAAATGAATTAACCGTAGATGACGATTGAGGATCTTGAGATCCAGTACGGGGTAAAATGAACCCTCCTTCTTGGGTATGATTACATAGATGGAATAATGCCCCATATTTTCCTGGGGGTGTAGTAATCAGGGTTATAGCCCTAAAACTGAGGAGTCTTATCAACGTGGATTCCACTGCCAGTTTTTTGTGCTGGGAGTGGCAAGGTGATATCATGAACATGTCCCGAAGGATGCTATGAAATTCTAGAGCGTATCCTTCTTGTATGATGTCCAGTACCCATTTGTCTGACGTGATCTTGACCCACCTCTGATAGAAGAGGGATAGTCGGCCCCCTATCTCCTCATTCTGGGCAGAGGCAGCAGCTGACTACACCTGAACACAGGCTTGAAGGCCCTGAAAAAATGCCACCCAAGAACAGGTCGCTGGATCCATACCTAGCCCAGGAGGAACTGGGGTAGGGGCTGCTGAACTGCCATCTCCTGGGGAGGATGCAGACCTGGGATTGCTCAGATCCGGGGTGCTACCAGATAAGGTCTTGGCAGACTCATCCTCTGACTGGGAGGGGCCGGGCTTGGAGAAGTTCTGAGTCCAGCCCTCCCTGTGCTTCCTCACAGTGCTGACACAGGAAGGATTCTAGGTCAGACTGTGCAGCCCTAATATGGCAGGCAACACAAAGGGAGTGTCGTTTGTGATTCTTTGTTGCCGGAGCCATAGTTAACTAGCTTGTGCATTCAGCCGGTTAGCGCCTGAGCTTGCACAAATCTGCCCCGACGTATGTAAGTATAAGCATACGGTTGTGCATGAATGTATGCGTGTATTTATGCGTGCGGTTGTGCGTGTGGCTATGTGCGCAGATGTGCGCACACTTATGCATGTATTAGGAGCACAACAGGGCCGGCCCGCACTGCGTGTACTGACGGTCAATGGGGGAAAATGGCGACACACCAAACTGCACACAGATGGCGCCCCCGCGAACTGTCACGTGGAGTGCCCACCGAGCCTGAAGCGGGGCCTAGCCCATCAAAGGGGCTGCTCAACCTGCTCATAAACCCCCTTCCCTTGACCTAATGGGATTGGAAACATCGTCGGTATGGTGCGCCAAGCAAGGAGACCAGAGGAAAGACTTACCAAAGCCCTTCCATGTCTCTGAATCAGAGGAGTTCTTCTTTACTTAGCCGGTAAGCATTGTGCCCAGGTAAGTACAGATGGTCTTTGGCTGTGGGCAGAGGGCATAGGCTGTCACTGCCACCCTTGGCTTCCTGCACCCGCTGCCTTTCAGCTGCAAAGTCCACGCCAGGAACCAGTTACCGGACCAAGGCACACCTCTGAGAGATCTCGGAAATCGTCTCAGGAATTCTCAACGGAGGGACTATTAGGTATCACTGCAGGAGTGGGGCTCGAACTTTCGCCAATTTAACGGTAAAATTTAAAGGTAAAGTTTCCTCTTCTAAAGAGTACAGTGTTCCTGATAGGGAAAGCACAATCCACATCTGCCAGGAGACGGAGAGATACTGAATGGCTGAGTCACTGCAGGGGTATATCTAGGGTGATGATAGCTTTGAAACCTGACTCTGTTTCCATCTGCTAGCAGGGGAGCACATAACCCATTGGTCATGAGTCCATCTGGCTAGATGCTAGGAAAGCGCGGATAGACAATTTTATACCATATACGGGTGTATGTTAGAAAATCAGCACGATGTGCTCGTGCCGGCAAACCCGTGCACATGTGCGCACACATGCGGGTCTTAATTTTTACTTCAAAGCTTCCACATCAACACTTGTCATTTACAATTTTAATCATAGGTCTGGCCATAAAAGCCAAAACCTTCTACATAATTCTTTATGCTCCCAAGAGAGCCAGACTGTCAAAGCCTCACCCCTAATGTTGTCCATCGGTGATTTGACCCCCAGTCCATAGAAGAGCCATAGGATAACCATAGGATCTCTCTTAGTGAAGGCCTATCTTGGCCGTTGAAGCCAACTTGGCTTGTGATCCCAAGAAATTCTCATAACACATTTAATAAAGAGTGCCAAAAAATATGATTGTCCTTACTAATTGAGCCTTAAAAAGCTATTTGTTGTGTGTCTTGGACATGGCCATCTCCACTGTTGGTTCCCTCTACCATCACGATAGGTAGGATAGGAAGGCCGCCGAGGACAGAAAGAGGCTGGTGGAGGTTCAGCCCCGGGTTCCACCTCCCTGGCCTACCTCCTCTCCATTAGCCCAGAGCTGATTGTTCTTGGACCCAGAATTCTTCCCCCTCCTTCACAGCAAGGAAATTCCAGATGGGAGCACTGCCCGAGTTGTTGCCTTGGCACTGCCCCTAACTGGGATGGCTCAGCTTTTCAGTTAAAGTACACTGATCTGCATATAATCCACCCAGTTTAGTTTTTCTCAATAAGAAGAACATAAGAACATATCATACTAGGTAAGACCAAGGGTCCATCAAGCCCAGCATCCTGTTTCCAACACTGGCCAATCCAGGTCATAAGAACCTGGCAAGTACCCAAAAACTAAGTCTATTCCATGCTACTGTTGCTAGTAATAGCAGTGGCTATTTTCTAAGTCAACTTGATAGCAGGCAATGGACTTCTCCTCCAAGAACTTATTCAATCCTTTTCTGAACCCAGCTACACTAACTGCACTAATCACATCCTCTGGCAACAAACTCCAGAGTTTAATTGTGAGTTGAGTGAAAAAGAACTTTCTCCGATTAGTTTTAAATGTGCCACATGTTAACTTCATGGAGTGCTCCCTAATATTTCTATTACCTGAAAGAGTAAATAACTGATTCACATTAACCCATTCTAGACCTCTCATGATTTTAAACACCTCAATCTTATCCCCCCTCATCCGTCTCTTATCCAAGCTGAAAAGTCCTAACCTCTTTAGTCTTTCCTCATAGGGGAGTTGTTCCATTCCCTTTATCATTTTGGTCGCCCTTCTCTGTACCTTCTCCATCAAAACTATATCTTTTTTGAGATACGGCGACCAGAATTGTACACAAGGTATTCAAGGTGCGGTCTCACATGGAGTGTACACAAGTATTCAAGGTGCAGTCTCACCATGGAGCGATACAGAGGAACTATGAATAGGATGCTAAACCCCATTATTATCACCTTAGGTTACTGATGTATTTAATGTTACTAATGCTTTTAATGTTCGTTTAATGTTATCGGTTTTTCCCTATCTTTCTATGCTTCGCTGTTGTTTTCACCCGCCCAGTTCCCATGCCCTGTTAAAATGTAATTTTCTTACCTGCTGTTCATATGTAAACCGATGTGATGTCCCCACTAACACCAGTATATAAAAGTTTTAAAATAAATAAATAAATGTCTTATCTGTCTGTTTTGACTAGATTGTAAACTCCAAGGACAAGGGAGTGTCTCTTACTTATCTCTACTCAGTGCTGCATACATCTGCTATGTGCTATAAAATGATCATCATAATAATAATAATAAAGTTTCCACAGGGAAAACGGTGGCTCATTATTCAACATGGACAATTTTAATTATTATAGAGTTTACTTTTGAAGTTGCATGTATACTTTCTGTGGCTTCATTTTGTATACAGAATCTTTGCCAGGTCAGACCATTGCAGTCATGTCAGTCATTGTCATTCTACCAGCTTTGTCAGTGTGTCATCACTGCATGGAAATGAAGCATGCAAGTTCACATAACGTTTCTTCCTTTTTACCTCCAATAACCTGGGGCATCAAAGAAGCCTCGACATGAGTTTTCTCAATGCCAGGGCTGGCTGATGAAACCCTCATTTGGCATCCCTGTGTTCACTGTTCACATGTATGTATTGACTGATCAACATGTGTTATTAAATTACAACCATTGCTACTGTTCTACTGCTTCACCCCGGGACTTTCCAATTTCAGAATTACTCTCACATTTGCTTCTTTCGCTCTGTCAACTGAACGTTTTCTTTAAGGTGTTACTTAGTTGACAGTCTTAACAATCAAAGTATTAACGCCTTACCTGTTCCACAATGTTTTCTGTAAAGATCTTAGGATAGTCTTGATTTATGTACTTTTCCTTCCAGTCCTGAAAATTGTAAAGTGGCAGTTAGAATTAAACCTTAGCTAAATGTTAATGAATTCATACATATGCAAATAAACAAATTGCTTAAAAATATGCTGCTACTGCAATAAATAGACATAAATAATTCTGATTACAGGATTTCTATTATGCCTTTCAAAAATATCACAATCTGTGCTCAGGTTTAGAAACATAGCTAGTTATCTAAGGAACTGATGTACCAAACAGCGCTACAATCATCCATTAACACATATTCATGGCAGATGTTAATTATATGCAAATGAGGCACACAGCACACAAAATAATGTACGTACAATAATGCAGACAGTATCACAAAAACTTTAGTGGCGGGGGTGAGGATGTAGTGAGTTTTTGTCTTAATGGATCTGAATTACATTGTGTGCTTTAATGCATGTTAATTTTTGCTGCCATAATAGCAGTGCACCATTTTGCATATCTTATTACCTCATTAGCATTAATTTTGCATTAACACACGGACACAGTCATAATTTTCAAAGTGCTCTTACATGCAAATGTCCACTTTGAAAATTAGCGAATATGAACGAACCCTTTGGTGGCATACATGCACTCCTAGTATGGGAGCAGGTATAAAGATTCACTTGTATGTTTATGCGCATATTTTTGATTTCAGAAAACACACGTATAAGTGGTTTCTCTGCTCTAACTCTGCCTTCGGGAATGCCTCTTAAATGCATGTAAAAAAAAAAAAAAAGCATAAAATTGTTTCCGCGCATACTTTTGTGTGTACAAACCCCAGGGTAATTTTCAAAGGGCCTACATACTAGTGTAAAATGCCTTTTGCTTGCATATATACTTTTAGAAAGCAGAATTGCTTACCTGTAACAGGTGTTCTCCCAGGACAGTAGGATGTAGACCTCACATATGGGTGGCGTTACTGGACGGAGCACTATCATGGAAAACTTTCTATCAAAGTTTCTAGAAAGCTTTGACTGGCACACTGAGCATGCCCAGCATGCCATGATCCCTGTGACCACAGAGTTCCCCTTCAGTCTCATTTGTAGCAAAAAGTGCGAGTGAAAAATAAAATAATAAACGTTAGCGGACCTAACTCCGCGGGGTGGCAGGTGGGTTTCGTGAGGACTACATCCTGCTGTCCTGGGAGAACACCTGTTACAGGTAAGCAACTCTGCTTTCTCCCAGGACAAGCAGGATGCTAGTCCTCACATATGGGTGATTAGCAAGCTACAGGTTGACTCGTATTACAACAGGCCAATAGCAGACCACTGGTGCAGAGGCACAATAATTGGGGTGCTATTGGCAATGATGAGGCAGCCTGAAATCACAGCAGGTGGTAGTGGAAGGAGTTGGGGATTATAGTGGAAGAAACTTTTCAAGACAGGTTGGCCAAAGGCAGAGTCTTGACAGACTTCCATATCTAAGCAGTGGAGGGCTATGAATGTGTGAAGAGGACTACATGTCGCAGCTTAGGAAATGTTGGCAATTGGTACTGAACGATAGTGTGGTACCAATGTTGTCATGGCAGTTACAGAATGTGCCTGCACTCACCCCTAGAGAGAAAGGCCTCCTTTGTCATAGCAGAATTCGATACAGTATGCTTGTCAGTATGAGAGAGTTTGTTTGCCCACTGGAACTCGCAGCTTGTCCTTGTCAAAGAAGGAAAGCGTTGGGTGTATTTCCCATGGAGTGCAGTTCGGTCTAGATAGAATGCAAGTGCACGCTTACAGTCCAAGATGTGGAAAACCCTTTCACCCTGGTGAGAGAGAGAGGCCTTGGGACGCGACCTGGGGGCGGGTACGGAGGGCGCGGCCACGCCCCCGGACCGCCCCGGGCCATAACCACGCCCCTGGACCCACCCCCAAAACGCTGCCGACACGCCCCCTAAACGCCGCGACGACCGGGGCCGCTCCCGACACGCCCCCCTCGGAGAACCCCGGGACTTACGCGAGTCCCGGGGTCTGCGCGCACCGGTGAGCCTATGTAAAATAGGCTCACCGGCGCGCAGGGCCCTGCTCACCTAAATCCGCCCGGATTTGGGCGGATTTAGGCGAGCAGGGCTCTTAAAATCCGCCCCTTAGTCTGTAGAGAACCCATGATAAGCCGATTCATAAGGAGTTGAGCAGGTTATAGATCCCTCAGTGGTAGCAATCCATACCCTAAATGGAAACGGGTTTGCTCCAGAGGGGAATATACATTCGGATGTTATAGTTTTGTGTGGCAAGGCAACTGGGAATAATACCAAGGTTAAGTGTCCATCTATAATTCTTGAAATATGTAGTGAAGGGGTGGAGAGTAATGTAGAACCAGAAAATGTAACTTTATTGGATGTGTGGAGGCTGTCTGCTAAAACTGACAAGAAACTGTATAGATCTATATTCAATGTGCATACTTTTTCTGTGGAAACTAGAGCAAAATTTGAGGAATTAGATTGTAGAACTGAGAAGGTTGAGCAAGCAGTTGCAAATTTGAACCCACTAGTTAACAATTTGCAGGCTAATAATGCATCTTCTATTAAAGATAATTTGATATTACACAATAGGATTGAATTGATGGAAAATGACTTGAGATCATTTAACCTTAGGTTATTTAATTTTCCAATTTCAAGATTATTGTTGGCTGATGAATTATATAAAAATATATTACTGAAATATTATCTATTGAAATTGAGAAAATCCCATTAGTATCTAAAATGTATTATTTGCCGAAGAGAAAAACGTTGCAAATTCAAGAGGGTGGAGTTGATATTTTGGAAATCCCAGGGGTCTCCACCTTTTTAGAAGACTCCATGGACATAATTAACTCAAGAGCAACATTGCTAGTCTCTTTTTCTTTGAAGCGGGAAAAAGACCTGTTTTTCCTTAAATATTTTCAGAATAAGGCTCGTAATTTTTGTGGTCAAAAAGTACATGTCTTCCCTGATGTTTCCCATGCAACTCAGGCACATAAGAACATACTTGCCAGGTTCTTGTGGCCTGGATTGGCCACTGTTGGAAACAGGATGCTGGGCTTGATGGACCCTTGGTCTGACCCAGTATGGCATTTTCTTATGTTCTTATGGATGGTGTCAGTGGCGGACGGTCACCGTATCAGTGACAATGATTCCCATGGTGCTCGGCCCAGTCATTCTCCAGTGCTGAGGAGGATGCCCCCTCACTGTGTCGGATGGCAATTGGTAATGGACTGTTACCATGCCTCCACTGCTCCTGGCACTGTTTATTGCCCAAGGATTACACAGGGCCCTGGTTTAGAACCCGAAGTATGGAGCATTTTGTTTAGTCGAGGGCATTGATTTAGGTGCTTCGGTGTTATCGACGATATCAATGGCAGCATTAAAGGCGGCATTGGCGAAGGCATCAACAAAAGCACCGGCGGCATCGATGAGGGCATCAATGGCGGCATGGGTGGCATCAATGGAGGCATCGATGGCATGGTTGAGGGCATCAAGGGAATTGATGGAGGTACCGATGGAATCGATGAGAGCATCGATGGCATCGACGGTGGCCCTGGCGGCAATGTGAACCATGGACATCCCTATCCCTCTAGCCCCGATGAACCCAGTGGAGGATCGCAGGAAGGACACTCGCAGGCATCGTGGGGCTGACCGAGGTTGATAGACATAGGGAGAAAGAAGGCCGCAATTCAGTTGGTAACCCGGGGGAACCATTAGTGAGTTGACAGGAACTGACCAAAAAACAGGGCATAGTACTCACCGAGCATTGATGAAATGTACGTGAAGGGAGACCCGTGTAAGGAAAAATTATTTGTGAAGTAAAACTTCAAGTGTTTCCATGAGGAAAAATAGTGAGAAATCTCTCACAGAGCTCCTGAACACGAGGAGAGCTGCTTCGTGGAAAAAAAGAGACTGAAGGGAGACCCCTGTGGATACAGGTATCAAGGCATGCTAGGCATGCTCAGTGTGCCAGTCAAAGCTTTCTAGAAACTTTGACAAAGTTTTCCGTGATAGGGCTCCATCCAGTGACGTCACCCATATGTGAGGACTCCCATCCTGCTTGTCCTGGGAGAAAAATGTATTCCTGTGTGTGTAAATTGCTGTTAGAAAATAGCCTGGGGCAAAATGTAAAAGTGTGACCCGGTTGCACATGTACTATCATTATGCGCACTGGAGAGAAATGTTCCAGGGAGCAGAGCTGGAACTTATTTGCATATTTTTAAGGAGGTGCAATTTCGTGCAAGTGAACCTGTGTGTGTACTGGGTCAAATACCCAAGAATTTTCAAAGCAAACTTGTGCGCACAAGTTTGCTTTGAAAATTCAGGGTAAAGTCTGCATGTAAAATGGTATGTTCAGACTTTACCCTCCTTATGCACATTATAAAATGGTGTAAAGTCTGCGGCTACCTGCAGCGTTTCATTTTGAAAATTAGCTCAGGAAAACAGCCTGCATATTCCCAACCAAAAAATGCATGCATACTTTTGAAAATTCAAAAGTATACATGTAAGTGCAATCCATTTCTCAACTCCAGTACCAAGAACGCCCCTTCTCTCCGAAAGAAAAGTTATGTATGTACTGGCACTATGCGTGCAACTTTATCCGTGTACAGGGAGGGAAATTTTCAAAAAGCCCATTTCTGTGGGTAACACCCTTGCAAAAATGGCTTTGAACATTACCCTCCCTATGTTCTTTTATAACCAGCACATTTCAGCACTGCCTGCTTCTCTACAATGGGAATAAGGGTCAAAATGCAATAGACTTTCACTGATTGGGTATACAGTTCACTGTCAAAATGAAAGTTATTTCTCACATACAAGTACCCATTGAATTTGGCAGTGAGCTGGTTTATTCCCACTAGTCACATAGTAATGCCATGATTTTAGGGAGATAAAACTAGACTTTGGGCTAACCACTTGTGTACTGGAACACATCATCCCTGCAAATCTTAAAAGTTGTTTAATGTACCTACCACTGGGTTTTCAAAAATCTGCCAGAGGTCATTGTTGAAATGTGAAGTGTTATAGTTAGCAGTTGAAAGAAGTCTTCCAAATTCTTCCCTGTTTGAAATGTACATGAAAACACCCTATATCAAGGAGGAAAAATAAGTCATTTTCTTTAACACAGCAGCAATTATAAATAAAGCACATATTTCTTCCTATCAAAGTATCAAGCACAATCTATTATCATGCTTAGTGTTGACTTTACTATTGAGTTTCATAAGCCATGAACATGTTCTGCTCACATACACATGTAACATGCTTATTTACATCTATGATATAAAAAAAAAAACCAATGCAGTCGTTTTACTAAAGGAATTAATGATACCAAGCACTGAAAAATCAAAACCACAGGAAAAGAAACGTGAGACACTATTCTAATCCTTAGTTTAGGTAGCCTAGAAATAAAGAGTTATTTTAACAGAATCTCCTATCCCTAGAATAGAAAGAAGTGTGACAGATGTGCATTGGGAAACTTCAGGCTGTGCTTTTTCTTTAGAAAAGAAATTGGAAGGAAACCCACTATATTAAAGGGAAGATTAAAGAATGTTAAAGAAGATTAAAGATACCAAGCACAAAATATATCTTTCCAGCTTCTTTCTTATGCAACCAATCTTTTAGCTGGAAAAAAAACCAAGATGAAAATTTGTGGTTACAAAATGCAGAAGGTGTCAGACTGTATCTCCCAAAATGGGATCCAAAACAGAATGGGGACAATGCTGCTTTACTTGTTTCACAATTACAGAAAACTACTTGGAATTATTAAAATACAGTCTATATCTTCTGAATTTAGTGGCTGGAAATATTTTTTAGAAGGAAGATAAATTAAGTCTTTTGTCTTAATTTAACAGTTTTGTTTCAGATGCGATGCCCATAATATTAGAGGGTAGAAACAGAAGGAATTTAGAACAGGGGTGGGCAAACGTTTTAGCCTGAGGGCCACCATGGTGGCCACTGCCTAAATGGCAGGCTAATCTTTTTGGTGGGGGTGCCCTTTCCTCCCCGGAGCTCTGGTTGAGGATTGGGGGGATCCTCCTCAGAGTTGCATGAACAGGAAGGAAGCCTTACATCCTGACCCAGCCTGCAACAATGACATCACTGCTGCCAGCCCAAAGGAGGAAGTGACATCTGCAGGCCAACGCAAGCGATATCACTGCTGTGGGACAGGACATGCATGCCACCACAGCCCAAGTAGAAAGACGCCTACAGGCCGCAAGTGGCCCATGTTTCATAGTTTGCCCCACCCTTGCTTTACAATATAAGAAACAAATGTATATTTTAGATCTGAAAAGATTAATATTTTATCTGGGGGTCTGAACAAAAATGTTAAATTATAAGCAATGTAATTAATGTGTTAGAGTGTAGGCTTAGTTTTGGTTTCTTATAAAAACATTACACAGGTGCAGCATGGAAAATAAGGAGGGTCTGTCTTGACCTGACATTTCTCAGGAATGCATGTGCACACCTCTCCTAATCAGATGACATCCCCCGATATTTCATCCTTCCACTAAAACCAGATACTGAAATGATCAACAGTCTCCTTATAGCGAACAATGCAATGCACATTGGCTATAGCTAGAAAAGAAGCTGTAGCAAGACAAATGAAAATGCCCTTCTGGATACTGTGTATAAAGGAGTCTTCTCCATGACTAAGCTCATATATGCTCGCTCAGTTCACTACTTAAAAATCATGTTTTGCACAGAGACTAATGTATCAATCTACAAAAGTCCTACTGAACATGGCCCAATACCGCTAGATGGTTTTCTCACAATGCCAGACCATTTGCATAATATGTAAACGGTTGTAGGGCAACTTCCACATGAAAACATTAATAAGAAAAAAAAAAACCCTTAACTACACTTCTCTGAGATGCAGTGAAGTTTCATGAGAAATCGCCAATTTGCATGATTTTCTGTGTGGAATTTAACTTATGCGGAATTATTAATAAGCCGATTTGTATGATTTCTCAGTTCATGAGTGAGTTTGAATACGTTTTGCACATGATCTTGCCAAAGAAAAATATTGTGTGCTTTTTTTTGCAAATGCGATAACGTCTGCTAGTTGGCATTTTTGTGTACACTGTCTCGTTTGCAAATCTATTGGCACAATAGTACACCAGTCTCTTAGTACAACACAGTTCTTTCTGTAGCCAATATCTACAGAGAAGCATATCACTACTGTCAAATGATGATTTCTAGCCAAGTTGTCTGCTAAAGAAAAAACATTTTGAGCTTTGTAATCCAGGCTCGTTGTGCAGTTACTGACATTTTCCCTCTCTGAAGAGATACGAGTTGGAAGATGCCATGTACAGGTGACCTGAAAGTCTTGGGGTTTTTTCCCCCACACAGTAACCTTACTCATGAGAAGGACACTTCAAGCAAATACAAAGACACAAGCATGCCTGGCCAGGTAGACATCAGAGCAGAGGTTTACTCTTTTTTTGATATGATGCCAAGTTAAACTAATTTATTTTAGACTTCACGAGTTAAACCAACCTTCTTAATTGGGTCTAAAATGACAACTCAAAAAACCTTGCATCTTCTATATGGAAAAAGTTGCCATAATGTTTTATTAAGCATTCAAAAGGTAAACTGATTCCTTGGCACAGAATAAAACTGCACGTAATATTTGATAGCCAATAAATAAAAAAAGTGAAACCTTTGGGGGTCTGAGCATATGGATTGATTCCGGAGTAGGGGAGTCTTTTTCTCTTTGTAAAGTCTAAAATGAAGGAGAAGCATCAGGTAAGTTGACTTATATATCCCCTCTCTTGACATATCTCTTGCTTAAAACCATGGAGAAGCAGGCACAATATACAGACAGGCACAGTAACAGCCCTTGGAAGCCAAAACTCTGCAAACGGTCTTTCCTGGCAACATGCAGCAAGCCAAGCTAAAAAAAGACAAGCAAACTCCAGCCCCTTCTCATCATCTGCTGCCACAGGAAACCCAAGCTCGTACCCACAATGTTTTTATAACCAATAACAAAGGGTAAATCAGAGAGAAAGAAAGTGACACAGCCCAGTCTCCAGTAAGCTACAGGGATCTAATTAGCTTGACAGGCTGAAGAAACTGATGCGGGAAAAGCTGAAAAATAAGAATTAAGTACAGGTGAACAAACCAAAGAAACCATGCCTGGTTAAGGGCAGGAAAAAGTAATACTTGCCAACTTTTATTTTTACATTACAACAAATGTGCCTGGCTAAAAGCTTTGAGGCTAATCTACCATTTGTTTCTTTCCTGGGAGTATAATTAAATACCAGCACAAACAACAGTTTGACGTATGATTTATACCTGAAATGAGATGCCCTGAGCTGATAGCAAAGCATCCATAAAAAGTCAAAGGCAATTGTATTAATGGCACAACCATTGCCAAGGGTGGAACATCATGTTATAAAGAAATTTATTCAAAATTGTTTTAAACTACAACTTCAGCTGCATTTTTCAGGAGGCATCAGTCAGACCTTGGGATCTTGCTTGTGGTTGGGTGGAAGATGCATTATACTTTTCTCAGCATATTATTAAATGACCATAAAATCTTAAAATGAAGAGCTCTTAATCTAGCTAGAAAGAATAAATAAGTTAAACACATAACAGGGACCTTAAAAATCAGGCCATCTACATCCAGTATTTCCTTAACACAAGATATTACCTTACATTTCCTTATAAAGAACTTGGATAAAGAACCATATTACCAAAATCAGCATATGCCATAGTAGGCTGAACAATGTCAGCTCTATAGGTATGCATATCTGCAGGTCCCTTTATAAAATATCAGCAATGTAATTCTTAAAAAACAGAATGAAAATCCAAGATGGTAACATTTTGCAAAAAGGTTCAAAATGGCCAAGTATTTAAAGTTGAATATTTGGAGTACTAAGTATTTAAGTTTAATTCTACCAATGATTCATCACCAGGGGAACAATTTTCCCATGAATCACCAGTTCATCGGTGTGATAAGTTGTGGATGATAATAAGTGTGTTCCCTGCTCCCACCCACAGCATTACAGATAAACTCAAAACTCTACAAAATATAATGAAAATCAAAATTGGAAAATGAATTAGAATGCATTTTAAAAAAATTGGCTAGTACTTTCAATTAACAAAGAATTGAAAACACAAATCCAAGCAGAGAGGTGATGCAGGATAGGAGAGAAAATTTTTTTTTTTTAAAACAAACCTGATTCTTAAACCTTACCATTTCCCTGATATTTCTGCAGAGAGCCATATCAGGATCCAGCTGATCAAGAATAAAATGATTTCTTTCCTTCATTTCTGATCTAAGAGTCTGTCCTTTAATTAGGTATATATTAGCTATATATGGGACATTCCATACCCCTCTGGAAAAAAAAAAAAGATGTTAATTAAGATATGCCATCTGCATTACATTCTGTACATGCTAAGATTCCATAAGTTTTGTTAATGGTCATCAGAATGATGATGTTATGTAATCTTGCTGTCTGTTTGTATGTGTACGATATGGAATAAAATGCGAGACAGAATTCACAAGAGTGCTCTGAACAATTCATTGCACATTATCTGAGGGAACTGGTTTGCACAGGAAATGGAATTTTCTCTCACCCTCAATTTTTTTGTCCTGTTACACTCCCACATCAGTCTGCATCATAGGCAGTGTACAGCTATGGAGTGTCTGACTGACAGCTCCTCACTACTGCAGGCTGGTGTTGAAATGTAAACATTCCAATGATGTCACCACGTTGGCCATTCCAACCTCAGGTTTTTTTTTTTTAACTTTCTGTTTATTAATTTTTCAGATATACAAAGTACAAACTTTGCACAGCAATTTGAGAGAGACATCATAGGAAACAAAAATACCAATATAACAATAAAAGATAAACAATATATAGAAAACCATTCTCTCTCACGTACAACAAAACAAATAACGGGGGAAGAGAAAAGAATCATACAGTATAAAAATGCACAATGAACATAGACGGCGTGAAAATTTCCCTATCAAAATACATCAGATAAACCATAATGAGCCTCTGAATTAGGTGCATGATTGGTCACTCTGGCATTAAAGAAGACCCACAATTGCTCTGGATTAAAAAAAAAAAATGAATGTATTAGCATTCAATTTAATTATACATCTATAGGGATAATGCAGCAAAAAGCTCACGCCTAGAGCCTGAACTTCAAAGCACATATTCAAAAAAGGTTTACATTGTTCTTGTGCAGCTCTGGCTAAGTCAGGGTATATCCTGACTAAACCATCATGAAAGAAAACTTTTAAATGTTGAAATAAGACTTCATCACCAGGCTTAGATCCTGCTCAGAAAAGAAGGAACCAACATTGAAGATCTGTCAGTCACTTCCCACAGCTGAATTTTCCAAATATGCAGATAGATTTGAAAAATCCACTGCATTTTGAGAAGATCCTAATTGATTAGAACTCTGCTTATAAGGAAGAAAGATATTTATTAAAGGCAAGAATCTTATCGGGTGGAATTTTCAAAATTTCAAGTTATCTCTTGAGCATAAAATAAGGCAGTTTACCAAGAACTTTGGGAAAACATGAATCTCAAATTTAAATGCCTTAAATGGTTTTCCATAGATTCCAACCTTCTAAGAGAAGACAAATGCTCATGAGTAATAGAGGCATTAGCGGTCTGTAAACTTTTAATGTCATTCCCCAAAACTTGAATGGAGGTCGAATGTTCCTGAAGGATTTGCTGATGATCATAAGTAACAGAATCCAGTTTCTGAGAAATAGTCTCCAGTCACTGGGACTGATCATTAAATGTCTGGGACAAACCTGCAATCAAATCCCAGAGAGAGTCCAAGGTCACCACCACTGGTTCGATAATCCCAAAAGAGGGCCAAGGAGCCATATGCTCACCTTCTAAGATGGTCCTAGCCTTGGATGCACTCCTTATCGGGAACTCCAGGGACAAGACGCCACCAATGGCACCTCCCTCCATGGGATGAATCAAGACACGGAGGATTAGAATAACTCGGCCCTCTGCCAGATGAGTGGCCCAAGTGGGGTTGACGCTACCCACAAGGCAAGCCCTACGGGTCCCCACTGTCGGGAGGCGGAGCTTGTCAGGAGACAGATGCCAACTGAAGCTTCACCAATACCAGCCTGCGTTCCCCGCAGGTTGAGCGCTTGGGTGCCGGGGCCAGCTGGTCTTTGGTGGGCCTCTCTCAGATGATTCCCAGTTGGAGAGGTGGTAGTGAGCCAGGGACCCAAAGAGGTAATAAGAGAACTGCAGTGGATCCAAAGACCTGAGCGCCAAGAAGGGTCAGGAGCAAGAACAAGTGGCGTCTGGGTAGTAGTAGGCCGGAGCCTAAAGAGGCCAAGTCCAGGAAGACACCAGGAGACAAAGGGCGTCAGGGCAGGCAGTGAGTAAAGCAAGGTACGGAGGTCAAGTAGAGTGAGGATCGAAGCCAGAGGTCAGTTCTGAGTGTGGTCAGAAGCATAGCAAGGGTCAAAGCCAGAGGTCAGTCCTGAGCATGGCCCAAAGTGTAGCAGGGGTCAAAGCCAGAGGTCAGTCCAAACAAGGATAGGAGGGGACCAGGGACGAATCAGGAACAGGAACCAGGAACGAAGACAGGAACAAGCAACGAGCACACGACAAGCGTGGAGACCTGTTGCCAAGGCAAGGAACTAGTGGCAGACCCTGCCTATATATAACAGGGCCCAGTGACATCAGCATCCGTGGCCATGGGATGGATTCTCGCCGTGGCCCCTTTAAAAGACAGCAAGGCGCGCATGTGCCTAGAGAGCAGCAGATGCTGGACGGCGGCATCTCCCCACGGCACATATGGTGAGACCCGCCAGGAGCTGGGGAGATCCATAGTGGAGCCAGAGGTGGCCAAGGAGGCAAAGGAGGCTCGGGAGCGTAGGCGGCTGCCCACAGCCGCAAGGGAAGACAGGCCAGGACCGGGAGGTAGGCGGAGGTGATTAGGCCAAGTTATGGGCCTCCCGTGGAAAGGGCACGCAACAACGAGATGCCATCTCCCTCCATGTTGACTGTGGGATGAAATTGGCGCTGCGCTGGGTAGAAGCAAGCAGCGGGGTTCTAAAATCCGGTGGGCTGAGAGAGACTTCCTGAGGTGACAACAGAGCTCCTCTCTCTGTTCCACCAGTGGGGCTTGAAGCCTACAAATCTGGGGAAGGGACAGCTAATTCAGTGCTGGTCCAATGGAAGTGAGGATTTGGAAGGAAAAATCCTCACTCTCCCCTTTCTCTTATGCAGCATAATTTGAATAAACAAGCAAACAATTTATCTTTCTGCTCTGTTTTCCTCTTCCCCCAGTTCCATTACCCCTGTTTCATTATAACTTTTGCTTTTCTGCGCTATGTTAATAGTAAGGTTATAACCCCGGTTTACTTGTAAACCGACATGATATGATCTGTATCATGAATGCTGGTATAAAAAAAAAGCACTAAATAAATAAATAAAAATCTGAATTTTGAGAATTCATATTCTGCCTTTACAAAATCAACCATACAAAGCAGATTACAATAAAAACATAAATTCAGTTTCAATGATCAATAAACAATCTATGAAGTCAATATTCACAAGGTGTGATGCTGTCCTGGAATTCACTGCCTGTCCCTGTCTTCTGGAAGCATGGCTAATGGGTTTTGCAGCCCTCCTTGTCATCACAGGTAACAATTTACTTGTCTGGGGTAAGTCTCAAGTGTCCTCCCGACTGGGGTCTTGAACCCCCTCTTCACCTGGTCTCCACGGTCAGACCCTTATCCATGGAGCCACCGGAAACCCCATGGCTTAACACACTCTTACCACCCAGTTAGTCTCGGTCCACAATTTCAGCAAGTCCAAACAGAAAAAATAAATGCCAGCAAACCTTGCTCTTTTCTTTCAAGGATCAAGATTCTTGATCCTACCAGCCTTTACTGCTCCGAGAGCTCTTCCCACAGGGAGTCCTTGTCGCCTTCTGAGCCTCTCAAGGAAGACTGAAGTAGGTCATCCTGCCTGCCCCCTTCCCACAGCTGCAACTGCTTTCTTGGTAGAAACCACTCTCCCTGAGAAAGGCTGGTTCTCGTCACCCTCCCTCTTGAATTTTCCCCCATCGACTCTTTGGTTCTCAGCCTGGAGGGATGCACTCCATCACACCTGGTTAACTTTAAAGTTAGCTGGACAAACCCCCAAAGTTTTGAATTTGAAAATGCACAGCATTGGGAACCTATTCTTGGAAGTGGCCACCCTTTGATGAATCACTTCTGAAGAATTAGAAACTGAAACTTTGCCGATGGGACTATGTCTGACACAGATACCGTGAGGACCAGAATCTGTTGACTGCCTTACTAAGATGTGTTCTGACTGAATGAGATTTCAAGTTTGTTGAATGAGAAAAGATTTGTTTTTGATGCAATAGCAGAATTAGTCCTTCCTTCACAGTTAATCTTACTCCCAGATGAATTAAGTCTTATGCTGGAGTCTATGAGCTCCCCCCCTGTAGGGCGAAAGCTCCTGTTTACTAATGATGCACCAATATGAATTATAATAGCCATGTGCAGGCCAAATTCTGACAGGCCTCAGATGCTGTTACAGCAAGAGAAGGAATTTTACCCAGGTGAACATTTAAACCGCATTGCATGAGTGGAAAATGAAGAGACCTTGTCCTAAGACAGTTCCTGTGCAAATAAAGAAATCAGACAGAGAGGTAACAACTTAAGATCCTAAGCAAGCGTCAGGGACATTCAAGCAAGCAAGCAAGCAGAAAGACCTTCATCCTTAGAGGGAGGGGCAGCCTGAGATGGAGATAAACACTCTGATACACAGCTTGGCATTCAGACGTGGCAGAACCCCTCCCAAAGTAATGGGGAGGGGGGAAAAGGACTTGCAATGCGGCAAAAGACCCTCCTCCCACCACGAGGTTATGCATGAGCTTATGCACATTTATCTTCTGGGAAGTATAAGAGAAGGGGGCAAGGAAGGAAGAATCAAAAAAGGAGGAAGGAGAGAGAAAGGATGAACCCCCAGGAAGAAGAAAAGAATGGACCCTACTGGGAGAGCGACCCTGAAACCAAAAGGGAGCAGGGCGGCAAGCAACGGGGGGAAGAGGAGGCGCTAGCCCTGAACGCAAACCCAGGGGAAAAAAAACCCAGAGAGCAAGAACCTGTGCTGGGGGTGTCCCTGGAAGCAAGGGGGGGGGGGGGCAGAGGCAAAACCATTCCTCCCTGCTATTGAGGAGGGAGAAGACTAGGTATGGTCAGGTGATCGGAGAGAAGTGACCCCGGCTCAGGTGAGGGGGGAGACCGGGAGTCATAGACGGTGAAGGGTGAGGCCAAGCCCAGACAGCCGGCAAGCACCAGAGCCAGAAGCGAGCCTCCTTCCTGCACAGCCTGCCCGCTCTGCCAGCACCAAGCCCGGGAAGCAAGACCCTCCCTGCTCACATTCTCCAGGTCTCCAGCCGGAACCTTCTTCTGAGGTGAACAGAGGTATCGCCTGAAGTTGGAATCAGGGGTAAGTAAGTTAGCCATAAGTATTAATATCTTACACAGGCTAAAGTTTATGGGATGTCTTGTTACCACCCATGATACAGAACTTTCTTTAGGGGAAAACTGATGCTTAGTGACCAGGATGTTATAGATAAAAATTATTATTTTCTGAATGCTACGTCCTGCCAAATCTGATAAACAAAAGTCTATTTCTGAGGAGAATACACGTTGTCTTTTCCCTGACTTAGGATCGCAGGAAGGTGGGAGGGCAGCCTGCAGTGTCTTGTAGCAGACAGATCCCTGCACCCCGAAACCTACCTAACCCCACCCCCCCCCCCCCCCCCCCCCCGACAGTTTATTTATCATCCATGTGCTTGTAAGAATTTGAGGACTTTGTCCCTGTGAATTGTAGTTAAAGTAAAAGAATCTGCACTAAGAATGTCATTTAGTAATGGAAAACCAAGAATGTGTTATTCTCTTAATTTGGCATTCAACTAAGAGATATTAACAAATACCTTTGTCTGCGAACACTCTCTGAGCTGAAGAATAGCCAAATGGCAGTGAAGTACATTGGTAATGTTGATTATTTATTGCAAATCTTAAATATTTCTAGTGACATTTAGCGATTGGAATGTAAACATATGCTTCTTGCACGCAGGAAGTGACCTTCTTTGAATTATGGATCTTAGACATTCCTTTGAAAAGGTTTCTTGATTACACATTTCTTTAGTTTCTGTGGGGTCAGCTATAAGAAGTCTGCATTATTACAAAAGTGCGCTTGCACTTTTGTACATGTGTACCTGTAGTTCATTTTCAAAAGGAAGCTTTTAAAAAGTTTAACTGCAAGTGGAAGTGTACAAAGCAGCCACATACCTTTGCACACATTGCACCAATAGATTGGGGTAAGGTGGTACGTGTACATTTGAAAATATAAATGTATGTGTGCTCTTCCCCCATCCTAACATCACCCCTCCCTCCCCCCTCAGGAACACCTCTTTTTCTTCTGGCTAAAAGCATGGTCTGGATTTTTCCATTAATTTTTGATCACTTTCAAATGGAAGGATACATAAGAAGTTTGCTTGCTTTTTGTTGTGTGCTCAGCAAGGGATCTGCAATAGAAGCTAATTGCTAAATATCTGATTTTAAGTTTAGGGTTAATGCTATGTTTGTGATGAGGAAAGGAAACCTGCTGCATGTGTCGTGAGCTAACCTTCAACTCTTCAGGGGCACGGCTGGTTGCTGGAGCACTTATACGGGAGCATATTCCTCTTGTTTTAGCCAACTTGCATTGGCTAATGGTTGCCTGCTGGGTACTCTTGAAGATCCATTTTATAAATTTTAAGGCTCTTCGTGATCTCGCTCCTGCTTGCCTTACCTAGCAGTAAAGAGATACCAGCCAGTCTATTCTCTTTGTTCACCCTCTAAACATCTTTTAGTGGCTCCTGCTCTGAAACAGGCCCATCTTGCCAAGTCCAGGGAATGAATGTTTAAAATTGTCGACCCTGTTTTACAGAATGATCCACCAGAGTATATTAGGCCGAATCTGACTTGCTGTGATTTAGGAAATTGCTAAGGTACATTTGTTTTTACTTGTCTTTCCTGACTGATATTGTTTCACTATGTATGTCTGTAGTTAGGATTTGGGCTTTGTTAGCCAGCAGGGATTGTTGCTTTTGTATTATTAAGTTTTTTTCATTTTTTTAATGCTGCTTTGTGTCTTATATGAATTATAGGATTATAGACAGTGCTAGGGAGGAGCCGGCTTTCATGGTACATGTGGGCACCAATGACATAGGAAAATGTGGTAGTGAGGTTCTGGAAGCCAAACTTAGATTTTTAGGTAGAAAGATGAAATCCAGAACCTCCAGGGTGGCATTCTCTGAAATGTTCTCTGTTCCACGTGCAGGTTCCTAGGGGCAGGCAGAGCTCCGGAGTCTCAATGCGTGGATGAGATGATGGTGCAAGGTAGAGGGATTCAATTTTGTGAGGAACTGGGAAACCTTTTGGGGAAGGAGGAGTCTTTTCCGAAGGGATGGGCTCCACCTTAACCAGGGTGAAACCAGACTGCTGGCACTAACCTTTAAAAAGGAGATAGAGCAGCTTTTAAACTAGAACAAAGGGGAAAGCCAACAAACTCAGCAGTGCATGATTCGGAAGCAGGCATCTTCAAAGGATATTAATGAAGCATTAGAGTTAGGGCATCCCAACAGAAAGGTTCCAATAAAAGGAAAAGTAGTCCATGTGCCTATAAGTAAAGAATCATCTGAGCTAAAGAATTCCAAATTATCCCTATCAGCTGAAAAGCAGGTTGTTAATACAAACAAAAAACACACTTTAAAATGTCTGTATGCCAATGTCAGAAGTCTAAGAAGTAAGATGGGAGAGTTAGAGTGTATAGCAATGAATGATGAGATGGACATAATTGGAATCTCAGAGACCCGGTGGAAGGAGGATAACCAATGGGAAATTGCTATATCAGGATACAAATTATATCACAATGATGGGAGGATCAACTTGGTGGGAGTATGGTGCTTTATGTCCGGAAGGGCATTGAGTTGAATAGGATAAAGATCATAAAAGAGTTGGTCACGTGATGCCGCAGTGCTAGGCAGTCGCAAATCTCCTCTGCTCCCAGCCCCGTGATCTTTTGACAGCTCTACCCTCCAGTTATATAGGGCATATTATGGAAAAAAAAAAGAGGAGGTGGCTAAGAATCCCTACTAGTGATGTGGGGTGACCAGACAGTAAGATCCAAACTGACATGTAGAAAGACGGTGATTGATAGAGCAGCCTGTAACAAGGTGATGGTGTCTGTTGAAGATAATGTGGTGGAAGCATTCCTTCCCACTGATATCACGGAGGCTGTTAAAGCTGCCACCAGCCAACTTTGTGACAAAATCCACTCTAATTTGGATGCAAAGTTGGAATCAGTGGTTGATAAAGTGTTGCAGGTGGTTTCTATGTTGGGAGACACATCAGCACGGCTCAACAATCTTACCGAGACAGTGCAGGAGCTGGAGATATCACTTACCACCATACGGCAGCAGCTTGAGGACATGGAATGGGGACATAAGAAGGCAATCGAAAAGCAAGACCATTTAGAGAACTGGAGCAATAATTTAAGGATTATCAGCATGCCAGAGCAAGCTGATTGCACAGATCCAGCAGCGTTTTTTTCTACATGGCTGCTGACTCTGTTGAATGCCATGTTTAAGGGGGAAGAGTAAAGTTGGATCAGACCTACAAGGGTCTGGCACCTGCTCCTAAGACGAATGAAAGGCTGACGGCTGAGGGGGGATATGATAGAGGTGTTTAAAATCATGAGAGGTCTAGAACGGGTAGATGTGAATCAGTTAAGATGTGAATTCAGATAAGTATGAGAGAAAAAATGTGTGAAGCTTGCTGGGCAGACTGGATGGGCCATTTGGTCTTCTTCTGCCGTCATTTCTATGTTTCTATATGTAAGTTATTTACTCTTTCGGATAATAGAAAGACTAGGGGGTCACTCCATGAAGTTAGTATGTGGCACATTTAAAACTAATCAGAGAAAGTTCTTTTTTACTCAACGCACAATTAAACTCTGGAATTTGTTGACAGAGGATGTGGTTAGTGCAATTAGTATAGCTGTGTTTAAAAAAGGATTCGATAAATTCTTGGAGGAGAAGTCCATTATCTGTATTAATTAAGTTGACTTAGAAAATAGCTACTGCTATTACTAGCAACGGTAACATGGAATAGACTTAGTTTTTGGGTACTGCCAGGTTCTTATGGCCTGGATTGACCACTGTTGGAAACAGAAGGCTGGGCTTGATGGACCCTTGGTTTGACCCAGTATGGCATGTTCTTATGTTCTTAAGGCAATGGGGGGAAGGCATACAGTAATTCTTCCTCTAGCCAATTCTGGACAAGAGTGTCGATCCCTTGGGAGTGTGGCTCTCATCTGTGGCTGAAGAACCTGGGGACTTGGGCACTGAGAGAGGTGGCCAGTAGATCCATGGTTGGGAGACCCCAGAAATTTACTATCAGTTGGAAGGCTGTGGCCAACAGCATCCATTCCCCCGGATCCAGGCTCTCTGCTGAGGATGTCTGCTGAGACGTTGTCTTTTCCTGCGATGTGGGAGGCCGAGATTCTTTGCAGGTTTATCTCTGGCCATGCCATGAAAGGATCTATCTCCAGAGACACCTGCTGGCTCCTGGTTCCTCCCTGGTGGTTGATGTAGGCAACTGTTGTAGCGTTGTCCGACATTACTCAAATCTCTTTGCCTTGGAGTCTATGGCCGAATCACAGGCAAGCTAGTCTGATTGCTCAAGCTTCCAGGTGGTTTATGTTCCATCCTGCCTCTTCCTTGCTCCATTGTCCCTGGGCCATGAGTTCCTGATAGTGGGCTCCCCACCCTCGCAGGCTCACATCTGTGGTGAGCAAGATCCAGTTCAGTGGGGATAGGCTTACTGCTCTGCTTAGGTGGTTTTCCTGTAGCCACCACTGAAGCTGAGAACATATCTCTGCTGGTAGTTGGAGGCGAATTGAGTAGTCCTGGGACAGTAGGTTCCAGCGTGACAGTAAGGTGTGCTGGAGTGGTCATATGTGGGCCCTTGCCCAGAGAACAACCTCCAGGGTTGATGCCATGAGGCCGAAGACTTGAAGATAGTCCCATACCTTTGGTGTATGCATTGGTCATCAATCGTTGTAATTGTTCCATCAGCTTCCTTCTTCTCGGGGGAGGGAGGAAGACTTTGTTCTGTTTGGAGTCGAAACGAGCCCCCAGGTACTCTAGAGACTGGGAGGGCTGCAGACTGCTCTTGCCCATGTTCACGACCCAACTGAGCTCCTGCAGTAGATTCTAGACTCTGCTGGTCACTTGCCGGTTCTCTTCCGAAGACTTTGCCCTGATCAGCCAGTCGTCCAGGTAAGGGTGTTCCAATATCCCTTCCTTCCTCAGTGTTGCCGCCATAACCACCATAATTTTGGAGAAGGATCCGGGGGCAGTTGCTAGGCTGAAGGGTAGCGCTCGGAACTGGTAATGGTGACCCAGTATCGCAAAGCGTAGAAAATGCTGGTGATCTCTATGGACTGGAATGTGAAGGTAGGCTTCAGAGAGGTCCAGGGGGGTTAGGAATTCTCCTGGTTGTACTGCCATTATTGCGGAGTGAAGGGTCTCCATGCGGAAGATGGCGGTTGACGTTCTTGAGATTCAATATGGGTCAGAATGATCCTTCCTTGTTGGGAATGATAACATAGATGGAATAGAGCCCCGTATTTTGTTGGGGCATAGGAACTGGAGTTATTGCTTTCAGACTGAGTAGTCTTGTCAGAGTGGCTTCCACTACCAGTCTCTTGGTATGGGAGTGGCAGGGTGACATCATAAATTTGTCTCGAGGGATGCTGCGGAACTCCAGAGAGTAACCTTCTCGAATGAGGTTTAGTACCCATTTGTCCGACATGATCTTGACACATCTTTGGTAGAAGAGGGCAAGTTGACCCCTTATTTCCTCTTCCTGTGGATGGGTCATCCCATTTTCACTGGGGGGCATGGCTAGAGCCTGCCCCCGTTCTTCTGGGGAGGGGCATTGGGATCTTTTACCTCTGTCTTCCGGTAGCCGAGGCACTGGAGATTCGCCCCACTTGCTGGCTAACTTCTCCAATTCACTTCCGAATAAGAGAAATCCTTTAAAGGACATTTTTGTGGGAATAGTTGTTTGCTTTGAGACAGCACAGACCATGACGTCCACTTTCAGAATGCAGGCATTCTTTGGTCGCTAGTTCCAGAGGGTATAAGGCTTTCAAGGCCCGAACTCATAAGAACATAAGAACATGCCATATTGGGTCAGACCAAGGGTCCATCAAGCTCACCATCCTGCTCCAACAGTGGCCAATTCAAGCCATAATAATCCAGATTGGCAAATAACTCCGTAACGTATACTGATGAGACGATGGAGCCTGTAGCAGCCTTCCTGATGGATGCAAGCTCAGATCTGGTGTGTACCTCAGCCAGAGGAGTAGCCTAGGTAGTGGCAGCCAGAAGACAGCTATGGCTGTGGAATTGGTCTGCTGACGCGACCTCTAAAGCAAATTTCACAAATCCAGCCCATAAGAACCTGGCAAGTACCCAAAACCTAAGTCTCCCTCCTTTAAAGCTGGCCTCCGGGGCATCCCATTCCAGGTCAATCAGTTCCTGGATGGCTTCCATCATTGGGAAGTAGCATGAGGCTTTATGAAGGGACACCAAGATGGGGTTCTTCTTTGGTTCCGCCATAGGGTCCATGCCTGGAATGCCAACAGTCTTCAGAGTCTGGGAAACAATGGCTGGTAATTCATCCCTGTGGAAGAAGCGAAGCATCATTCAGTATGGTTCCAGGCCTGGAGGGATTTCTCGTTCTTCCAGGGAGCCGCCATCATCATCTGAGGTGTCCTGGTCCCTATCAGGGAAATTCTTGGTTAGGCAAGGCATGTCTCAAGGCATCCGAGTAGGGCCGGGAGGTGCTTCCGGCCAGGGTTGAGCCTGGGTTGCAGCTGGGGCTGATTGCACCTGAACAAAGGCTTGCAGCCCTTGGAAAAATTCTAACCAGGAGAAGGTTCCTGGGTCCATGTTAATCCCAGGAGGAGTCGGCGTAGGGGGCCCCTGAGGTGCCTTCCTGTGGAGAAGCCATCTCGGAGTGGCATAGATCTGGGGAGCTATCATATGTAGTAGTTCCGGACCTATCTTCAGACAGTGAGGGACCATGCTTAGGTCTCCCCTGGGCTTCTTTGCAATGTTGACACAGGCAGGACTCCAGTTCAGGCTGTGCAGCTCTTATATGGCAGGCTGTGCAAAGAGAGTGCCTTCTGGCCTTCTTGGACACCGGTGCAATGGCCTCAATGGTTCCTCCCTTGACTCGGTGCACAGGTAATGAGCTTCAATGCGTGCATGTAGTAGTAAGCACGGCTGTGCGAATGGTTATGCACATGAAGTGTGCTCAGTTATGCACGCGGTGTGCGTTCAATTGTGCGTGCATGGTGTGCTCAGTTGTGCGTGCAGCTGTGCACGTCGCTGTGCACGCATCTGTATTGGACACACACAAGTTAGGCGCATCGCCGTCCGGCCTGCCTCGCGCGTACCAATGGTTGAGAAGGGAAGATGGCGCTGACGACCCCCGCGCGTAAAATGGTGCCCCCCGAGGGTCTCCACATGTGTGGACCCTTGCAACGGATCGGGGCTTAGCCAAACCAAGGCTGCTCAACCCGATCGGTGCTCCCTTTTTACCTCGCCGGAAGAAGGAGGAATCGGTACGGCGATTCGAGCTCTGGAGACTGGAGACCTAGATTTAAAGTTTTCTGCTTACCTGGTCTCAGCGCTTACCGATCATGCGCAATCACAGAATCGTGGCTGAAACCCACCGACATAGCTTTAACCAACCAACTTCTCACACAGTTATATGGCCTTTTCTCGATCCCCAGACCTAAAAAATGGGGCGGCAGCCTACTCCTAGTTGCCAAGAAAGATCTAAGATTAACCCTCCATCGTTCAAATTCAGCATCTAAACTTGAATTCCCCGTCTTCAAATCCAAACACCTTCAAATATGTTTAATCTACGCCCCTCCGGGGCTCCTAGATTCAGACCCTTCTCCCTTTATTGAACGTTTTGCAAAACACATCAACACCGATGCCCCAGCTATAATCCTGGGAGACTTCAACTTACACGTCGACGCTACTCCTCAATCCCCCAACTGCGAAACACTACTCTCCAATCTTAGTTACATGTGCTTCAAACAAATCATCAATAGTCCCACGCACAAAGCGGGACACACTCTGGACTTAATCTTCTTAAATGAAGGCCTAACCATCGCCTCCAAGCCTATATGCTCACCTGTCCCTTGGTCCGACCACTGGATGATCACTACAGTCCTCGAGATCACAGAGTTCCCAGCCCTTTCTTTCCCAAAAACAACAGTCCAACTCAGGAAACCCTGTACCATGGAAAACCTAAGCTCTCACCTCTCCAAAGGACTAGCACAGCTTGATCTCTCAGATGCAGCTGCAGCCACTACCTCCTGGTTCAATATAACCAATAAAGTGGCAGAGCAAACCTGCCCCATAACTACGAAAGTACTACACTGCAACCCTGACAATAGGAAACCCTGGTTCACACCAGAATTGAAGACTCTCAAACAAGAATTAAGAAGCAAAGAACACAGATAGCGAAAAAACTCCTCCACAACGATTCTGGCCGCCTATAAATCACTCATGCATCGTTACAGGAACTCTATCCTCAGAACAAAGAGAGATTTCTTCGCCCAAAATATCCATCACTTTATCTTTGACTCTAAAGCCCTATTCTCATACGTCTCGGCTCTCACCAAACCGTCTCCACCAACTATCCCTGATGATCAAGCACTAAGCAAAGCTGCAGAACTTGCCATTTACTTCGAGAAAAAAATTACCATCCTGATAGCCCCACTCATCTCAACCAATCGCCAGCCCCCCCCCCCCCCCCCCATTCTCACCTCTTCAATCCATCAAGAAACAATATTCAAAACTTTTGAGCCTATGTCATCTCTGGAGATAGAAAACATTCTCAAGAAGTTCAAACCATCTTCCCACCCATCAGACCCGATACCGTCAAATCTACTCATATCCATCCCTAAAACCATCGCTAAACCCATTGCTAAAATCATAAATTGCTCCCTATCATAAGATCTAGTACCAGACTCTAAAGCTTGCCATTCTCAAACCCCTTTTAAAAAAACCAAACTTGTCGGCAGCTGATCCTGCAAACTTTCGCCCTATAGCTAACTTACCGTTTATTGCCAAACTCCTGGAAAAAATCGTCAACAAGCAACTCACAATATACCTCTATGAACACAAGATCCTCGCCCCTTCTCAGTTCGGTTTCCACAAATCGTTGAACACCGAATCCCTCTTAATCTCGCTATCAGATACCATCCTCCTGAGCCTAGAAAATAGACAAGCTTATCTTCTCGCTCTTAGATTTATCTGCGGCCTTTGACACAGTGAACCACTCAATACTCCTAGATCGTCTAGCAGAAATAGGCATCACTGGATCTGCACTCAGCTGGTTTAAATCATTCCTAAGCAACGGGTTCTTCAAGGTCAGAATTAACAACAAAGAATCCCACCCAGTCAGCTCCACCCTGGGAGTCTCTCAAGGATCATCTCTCTCCCCAACTCTTTTCAACATCTACCTTCTCCCGCTCTGTAATTTACTTGCAAATCTAAAGCTAACTCACTATATCTACGCTGACGACGTTCAAATACTCATCCCGATCATGGAGTCCCTCACCAAGACCCTCAGCTTCTGGAATAGCTGCCTTGAGTCAATCAACCAACTTCTCTCCAGCCTCAACTTAGTCCTAAACACCAACAAGAAGGAGATCCTCATCATCTCCCAGGATGACAACTACGGGCCAACTCACATTCCACCCACAACACAATTAAGTTTCTCCCACCAAGTGAGAGACCTGGGTGTTATCCTGGACAACCACCTAAACCTTAAAAAATTTGTCAACACCACCACAAAGGAATGCTTCTTTAAATTACAAGTCCTAAAAAAGTTGAGATCCCTCCTCCACTTTCAGGATTACCGCACAGTACTTCAATCCATCATCTTTTCAAAAATCAACTATTGCAACTCCCTCCTTCTCGGACTCCCAGCTAACATCAGACCCCTGCAGATGGTACAGAACTCTGCTGCAAGGATTCTGACCAACACCAACAAAAGAGATCACATTACCCCCTATCCTTCGAAACCTTCATTGGCTACCCATTAAATTCAGAATTCTTTACAAACTCCTTCACAAAGCCTTTCACAATCTCTCCCCACTTGATCTAAGTATCCCCCTTCGGCCCCATTCTTCGTCCAGACCTGTTAGAAGTTTCTACAAAGGCACTCATTACCCTCCCCCCCCCAGCCAAGACTTCTTTAAGGAAATGCACTCTATCAACTGCTGGTCCCCCACAATGGAATGTTCTCCCCCTGACTTCCGTCAAGAACCTTGCCCACTGACCTTCAAAAAAAAGCTCAAAACGTGGCTATTCAGCCAAGCATTTCCCTGAGCTGACGATAGTTACCACATACAAAGACTGAAACATTTTGGCTACTCCAATGAGCTTCACTCCTTTATGGACATTCGTTCTTCTCTCCCGTATTGGACAATCATTCTCCTTTCTCATCTCCCGTATTGGACAATCATTCTCCTTTCGCATATCTCCCCCCCCCCCCCCCTTCTCACCCCGGTTCCCCTTTTGGTCGGTCTCCCCCTCACACCACTGTCATAACTTCGAGATTTGTCATCCCGATCTTGGCTACAGTTCAATGTATACTCTTTAGTTTAATTAATTATTTGTTTGTTATTTCATATTAATTTTTAATTTAATATTTGTTAATTTTAATTTAATATTTATTGTTAATTTTTAATTCAATTTATTGTTGGTGCAATACTCGAATATCATATTAGCAGTTTGTATTTAACCCCAGGTATTTATCTTCATGGATCCCAGTTCCGCGTAACCCCTGTTCTATGTAATGCTATTATGCAACCACTGTTTCAGTGTAAACCGATGTGATATGTATTTGATACATGAACGCCGGTATAGAAAAATTCAAAATAAATAAATAAATAAATGTGCCAGCCAGTCTCCAGCTGCGGGGGGAGAGGGTTTTACATTCACCGCCACGCTCGGTTATGCACCTGCTGCCTTTCAGCCACTCTGGGAGCTAAGTCCACGCCGGGAACCGGCTACCGGACCAAGACACACTTCTGAGAGATATTGGAAATCACCTTAGGAATTCTCAACTGGGGGAGGGACCCTTAGGTATCGCCGCAGGAGAGCGGAGCTCGATCTTCTTTAAGGTAATTTTGTCTTCTTGCTGTAATTTTCCTAACACTGTACTAGTGTGTGGGATAGTGTCCACATCTGCTAGGAGACTGAGAGATACTGAGGAGCTGAGGTCACTGCAAGGGTGTATCTAGGGTGACGTCAGCTTTGAAATCTAACTCCGTCCCCCATCTGGTCTTGAGTCCATCTGGCTACACACTAGGAAATATTAATTGGAATGATTGGAATACTTATATTTAAAATGCCGGCTTTCAAAAAAGTGTGGAAATCCATATTCAACCGCTATGTCGCTCAGCTAGGTAGCCATATAAATCTAATCGGCTATCTTAAAGTTCGCCGGATAAGTTTAGCCAGCTAACTGTAGAACAAGTCTATGGGATGACCAGACTTAGCTGGATAAATTATCCAGCTATCTCATCTTCTCCCAGCTGCATTCCCAGAATGCCTCTGACTTATATGTCCAAATTTTAGCCAGATAAAAAGATATCTAGTTAGAATTTAGCTGGAGAACACTGACAGGGGATAGACGCTACTACTATAGCACAAGACTAACCACGCATAGCAGGTTTCCTATGGGTTCCTCCTCGAGGGTGTTTTGTGAATGGGGTAGGAAGGGGATCCGAACATTCGGACAACTTTGGGGGTTGGAGGGTATGGTTCCTTTCCCTTCCCTGCAGTCCACTTACGATCTAGCTTCGGTCGATGTGTATCAATACTTACAAATACGTCACTTCTTTCACACGGAACAGGTGGGGAGGGACTTGGCTTTGGGTAAGACTCAGTTTGAAGCTTGGTGCGATCGGGCGGACACGTTGAGGAGGGCAATATCCCAGGTGTATAATTATCTTAATAAAGATCCGGTGGTTAAACCAGCTTTCATGAAAGCCTGGGAGCGGGATCTGGCATACACGCTGACAGATGAAGCATGGGATCAGGTATTCGCCCTTACCAAGCGAGGGCTGCCTCAGTCTCAACTGGCAGAGAATAGATATAAGATTCTTTTACGTTGGTATTGTACACCTGCAAAGATTCATAAGTTCAATGGAAGATACGATTCCCGATGCTGGAAGGGGTGCGGGGAGGAGGGCACCTTTTTCCATATGTGGTGGACATGTCCCTACTTGAAACGATTTTGGGCTTCTGTCACGACTCTTATCCGGGATATCTTGGGACTAGAACTAGTCCTCTCCCCTGAACAGGTCCTCTTGAACCTGCCCATTGATATACCTGCTACCCCAGGCAAACTCGTTACGATCATATTGGCAGCTGCGAAATGCACCATAGCACTTGATTGGAAGGTCTTGGGTCCGTTGGCCATTGAAAGTCTGTACCCTAGATTACACATGCTTTGCTTACTACATGACACTCAGAGAAACCACAGACGCGGTCCGGGGCGGCCCGGCAATACGCTATGGACTCCATTTAGAGCATGGGAGTCCAGGCAGCGAACAACAGGGACTTCAGTATAGTCGAGCCTCGTGACTGTCATTGGGAATACTTCACCCTTCTTTACTATTATACTACTGTTAGGGCATGGGGGGAGGGGGGAGGGGGGAGGGAGGGATAGGAAAGTGGGATTCTACATAAATGTCTATACTTTGAGAATGCTTGTATGACGGGTTACCTTATTGCATTAGCCCTTTGCTAACCGACTACATCTGTATGTACATGCATTTATTGTAAGATGTTATAATTTTCAATAAAACTGTTAATGGCAAAAAAAAAAGAATTTAGCTGGATAAATATCCAAATATTAATTTAGCAAAATAAATGAATTATTTGGCTAAATGCATCTGTTATTTCATACCAGTTTTACCTCCTGTTCAGCACACTGACAGTAATTTTAAAACAGACCTGCTAGTGCTAAAGTCCACATACATATTATACACACAGAGTATTTTGAAAGCAAACATACATGTCTAAGTTCATTTTGTTAATATTCAGATAACTGACCAAGTACGCCCACACATGGCAAGTTATACCTCCTCTTCGGAGGTTGCAACTTACCTGCATACACTTACGCACAATGGGGGTAATTTTTGAAAGATTATACATGCTTAAAACTGAGTTTTACATGCACAGATGCTCTTTACACCCATAAAGTGGGCTTTTGAAAATTGCTACATTAAATGATTTATGTGCGTAAATTCTCAGAAAATATATACACATAAGTGCCCCAGCTTTGTTCCCTGGAATGCCTCCACTCCGGTTGCGTAAAAGTACGAGCCTTACCAGATTATGCATATAATTTTACATGCACTCAAACCTGGGTTAAGAACAAAAGAAGTTGCCATACTGAGTCAGACCAAGGGTCCATCAAGGCCAGCATCCTGTTTCCAACAGTGGGCAATCCAGATTACAAGCACCTGACAAATACCCAAACATCAAGTATATCCCATACTACTAATGCCAGTAAGAGCAGTGGCTATTCCCAAAGTCAACTTGATTAATAACAGATAATGGATTTCTCTTCCAGGAACTTATTCAAACCTTTTTTAAACCCAGCCACATTAACTGCACTAACCACATCCTCTTTCAACAAATTCTAGAGCTTAATTGTGTATTGAGTGAAAAAGAATTTTCTCTTATTTGTTTTAAATGTGCAACTTCTTAACTTCATGGAGTGCCCCCTAGTCATTCTATTATCCAAAAGAGTAAATAACTAAATCACATTTACCCATTCAAGACCTCTCAGGATTTTACAGACCTCTGTCATATTCTCCCTTAACCATCTTTTTTTCAAGCTGAACAGCCTTATTCTTTTTAGCCTTTCCTCATAGGGAAGCCGTTCCATCCCCTTCATCATTTTGGTCACCCTTCTCTGTACCTTCTCCAGTGAAACTATATATTTTTTGCAATGCGGTGACCAGAATTGTACACAGTACTCAAGGTGCGGTCTCACCATGGAGCGACAGAGGCATTAATTCTTTTTCTGTTTTATTCACCATTCTCTTCCTAATAATTCCTAACATTCAGTTTGCTTTCTTGACTGCTGCAGCACACTGAGCCAACAATTTCAATGTATTATCCACTATGACACCTAGATCTCTTTTCTGGATGGTAGCTCCTAATATGGAACCTAACATCGTGTAACTACAGCCTGGATTATTTTTCCCTATATGCAACACCTTGCACTTGTCCACATTAAATTTCATCTGCCATTTGGATGCCCAATCTTCCAGTCTCACAAGATCCTCCTGCAATTTATCACAATTCGCGTGTGATTTAACTACTCTGAATAATTTTCTATCACCTGCAAATTTGATTACCTCACTTGTCATATCCTTTTCCAGATTATTTATAAATATATTGAAAATCGCATCCAAGTACAGATCCCTAAGGCACTCTACTGTTTACCCTTTTCTACTAAGAAAATTGACCATTTAATCCTACTCTGCTTCCTGTCTTTTGACCAATTTGTAACCCATGAAAGGACATCCCCTCCTATCCCATGACTTTTTACTTTTCTTAGAAGCCTCTCATGAGGGACTTTGGCAAATGCCTTCTGAAAATCCAAATACACTACATCTACCAGTTCACTTTATCAACATGTTTATTAACCCCTTCAAAAAAAAGTAGCAGATTTGTGAGGCAAGACTTCCCTTGGGTAAATCCATGCTGGCTGTGTTCTATTAAACCATGTCTTTCTATATACTCTGTGATTTTGATCTTTAGAATAGTTTCCATTATTTTTCCCCACAGTGAATTTAGGCTCACCGGTCTATAGTTTCCCAGATCACCCCTGGAACCCTTTTTAAATATTGGGGTTATATTGGCTACCTTCCAGTCTTCAGGTACAATGGATGATTTTAATAATAGTTTACAAATTTTAACTATTAGATCTGAAATTTAATTTTTGTTCCTTCAGAACCCTGGGATGTATATCATCCGGTCCAGGTAATTTGCTACTCATTAATATATCAATTTGCTATTCTTTAGTTTGTCAATCTGGCCTACTGCAGTTATTTATGCACATAAAAGAGTATTATGTTTGTCATTTTGAAAATTACCCCCTAAAAGCACAATTAGGAAAAATGATTTAGATTTAAGGATTAGAAAACATTTTAGCTACTCGTAGGGATCAGTTTAAATTTGCATCCTCTTCAGAGGAACATAGAAAAGAGAGCTAATCACTGAGGTTAAAGGTAGGCCTTGGTAGCTGGCACAGTACAGTCCTATAAAGTACATGAGAACATCAACTTACACTCTGTTGCCTTGAACAATATCTACGTAATCTTCAGACCGAGCGTAATACCCGTCAGGACTCAGGGCACCCCAGAAGTTAGACCATAACTTTCCATGACGTGTTACAAGAGGTGCGATTATTTTCCTGTAATGAATAAATAATACAGAGTATGACATGTTGCTTGACCAATCTGATGGTTGGATTACCTAAATACTGCATGCATTATACAGGGACTATTATTATTATTATTATTATTCTGCACAAAGAATATCCTCTACAGTTGACTGGATTTTGCAGCTATAACAAGTAAGACCTCTCAAAAGTTTCAAACTGAAAATCAAATTTATATTTATAAGATATACAAGGTTCATAGGCACTTAAAGGAACCAGTTAAACATATAGAGGTTGATAATGGAAAAGCTGTTATCTATGTAACTTTAAGTTATCTGGCAAACATAAGAGATATGCAAAGCCCAAACCTTTTGGTTCGGGCTTCGTTTTCGGCCCGCCGCAGGAAATTTCGTATTTCCTGTGGTTCGGGCCTTTTAAATTTGGGGGGACCCGAATTTTGGATTAGTGTGCACTAGACGAATCCACATCCCTAGCAAACATTGAGGTCATGAATTTCATAAGCATTTACACTCTTAAAATTGGGATTTACACATGTAAATCCATGTAAGTGGGCATTTGAAAATTGTAACTGGGCATTTGAAAACTGCTACAATATATCGCATTGAATTATCAATGGGTTTTACCTGTGTTAAGTGCACTTAACACAGGTAAATGGCTTTTGAAAATTGCTACGATCCTATGTTACATTTACTGTACATGTAAAATTCCTTTAAAAATTCACCTGATAGAATTCAATTTCCTGGGCCATCGACTCGCAAAAAGTTTACCCAGGTAAAATGTAACTGGCTAAAAAGAGGGTAGGATGCTTTCCAGATGAAGGTGCTAAATGTATCCAGATAACATTAATATTCAGTCCTATCTGGATAAATTTAGGCAGTTAAGACTGCTCATGCAAATCGCAGTCCTAAAGTTTCTGGTGTAACAATACTCAAGTAAATTTATACAGGAATATTAAGCACTAGCCTTGCCCAAGTAAGCTGTATCTAATAGCTGAATATCCATGTTAAAGTTAACCGAGTAACTTCTCACTCTCCCAACACATTCTGTTTATACATCGAACATTAAATCTTAAAGTTATCCGGCTGTGTTAGCCTGATAAAACTAAAAATCGTTATTTATCGGGCCAATTTAGCTCTGGAATGCTCATGCCCCGGCCCTGAGCTAGACAGATAACTTTTTAGCCAGATAGTTATCTGGCTAACTCAGGGTCAGTCAACATTGTGAGATTTTCAAATCCCATTATTTGTCTGGCTAAGTCCAAATTTAAAGGTACATTTACTAAGCTGTAATAAGGCAATATCATGCGTTACACAGCATTTAACGTGCGTTAAATTATATTTATCAGTTATTTTAATGTTTCATCCAGTTATTGAAATGAACTGCTTTTCATGCATTTCTATGCATAAATTAACCTAATGCATGCAAAGCAGCCCATCGATAATCAATCCTATGTAAATGCAACAATGCGGCTTACTTAGGAAAAAAGTTAGCCCTATCATTGTATTGCATTTTGAGGAGGTGCAGATAAAACAATGCAGTGGCAACAGAATGCTAATGCGCATCTCGATACCCCCATGCTGTTTCTTAAAGGTCCTGTGGCCCTAAACTACTCCCTCACCAAAACATGATTAAATACCGCATGAGGGTCTTTTGATACCCCTGCCCCATTCTGAAGCAGCGGTGACCCCCAAACTGTGGCTATGCCCTACCCCCCCCCTACACTAACCCTTTCCCTTTTAACAAAATTATCCCCCTACCCAAACAACCCCCTTTCAAGCAATCCCCTATCTCCATCTCGCCTTGCCAAAATTCAACATCCTTAGGATCTAGTGGCCTTTCCCTCCTCCCAACCAAAAAAGAAAACTCTGCTGTCTAGTATGAACCCCTGGACCCCCACCCTTCAAACCAACCCCCATACCTCAAACTATCATCATTGGTGTTCAGTGGGGGCCTAATGCGCCCCCAAGCTCCGGGCCCAGTCGATGCCCTTTTGGAAAATAGTGTCAACCGGACTTTGCTACTCACACATGATGGCACACGGAGGGATGAATTTTAAAAGCCTGGCGTGCATCAAAACCAGGAAATATGAGAGTATGTGTAGCCGGCGCACGCCGAGTGGATTTTAAAAGCCTCCTATGTACAAGCATATCTCCCTGTCGCGCACAAATAAGAAATTGCTAAAAAGGGGTGAGATTTGGGCATGGTCTGGGTGGGGCATGGGCATTCCTAGATTTTAACATGAAATGTGTGTGCAACTATTTACGTGCACAAGTGTGCGCCATGGCCCACAGCCGCTTAACTTTACTACTGCTATAGGTGTCGTGTAAGTAATAAAATAAAATAAATCTAGGCTAGTCAGCGGGGCTCTAAGGTTTGGTACTAACAGAGTAAAAAGAGGCTATTTAGCTTTGGGGGTTAGGAAGTCCTATCCCTTAACTGCGTGAACTGAGATTAATGGGAAAAATGGAGAAATTAATTACCTGATAATTTTGTTTTCCTTAGTGTAGACAGATGGACTCAGAACCAATGAGTAATGCTTCCCTGCCAGCAGATAGAGACGGAGCAAAGCTCATGTCACAGTATATATACCTCTGCAGTGTCCTCAGTCCGCCAATATTCTCTTCAAAAGCCACTGTGGACATACTAGTAAAAAAACTTGATTAAAAATATGATTAAAAACGGTCAACCATAACTGCACTCAACCATCCATAAACACTGGACTCCAGTAAGAACATAGATACCTCAATCTAGGGACTGGATGAATACATACCAGTATTCCCTTTGTATTTGAAGCCCCCACGGGAGGACTTGTGGCACAATCATTGGGCAGCCGAGGATGGGAAGCATCTGTCTACAGGAAAGCAAAATTATCTGGTGAGTAATTTCTCCATTTCGTAGTATGTAGCCAGATGGACTCAGGACCAATGGGATGTATAAAAGCTACTCCTGATTGCTTCAGAAAACTGCCCGCGGTCCAGTTAATACTGCCCATGCAAAGGCTGCTTCCTGTTGAGCCTGTACGTCCAGTCGATAAAACCTGGAGAAGGTGTGAAAGGAGGACCACATCACCGATCAGCAGATATCGACGGGCGACAACAGTCTAACCTGCGCCCATTTCACCGCCTGAGCCCTAGTGGAAGGAGCTCTAACCTGAGAAGGAAATGGCTTTCCAGCCTCCACCCAGGTGCCCCTGAGCACCTCCTTAATCCAGCAAGCTATGGTACCCCGCAAAGCTGGTTTGCCCTGCTTCCTTCCACCATGAAGGACAAACAGGCAGTCCATCTTTCGGACCAGTTCTGAAATTTCCAGATACCGCACTAGAAGTCTCTTGATATCCAAATGATGCAGGAGGCGATATTCCTCCATGTCCTTGAACTTATCTGGAGATGGTAATAAGAACATAAGAAAATGCCATACTGGGTCAGACCAAGGGTCCATCAAGCCCAGCATCCTGTTTCCAACAGTGGCCAATCCAGGCCATAAGAACCTGGCAAGTACCCAAAAACTAAGTCTATTCCATGTTACCGTTGCTAATGGCAATGGCTATTCTCTAAGTGAACTTAATAGCAGGTAATGGACTTCTCCTCCAAGAACTTATCCAATCCTTTTTTAAACACAGCTATACTAACTGCACTAACCACATCCTCTGGCAACAAATTCCAGAGTTTAATTGTGCGTTGAGTAAAAAAGAACTTTCTCCGTTTAGTTTTAAATGTGCCCCATGCTAACTTCATGGAGTGCCCCCTAGTCTTTCTACTATCTGAAAGAGTAAATAACCGATTCACTTCTACCCATTCTAGACCTCTCATGATTTTAAACATCTCTATCATATCCCCCCTCAGCCGTCTCTTCTCCAAGCTGAAAAGTCCTAACCTCTTTAGTCTTTCCTCATAGGGGAGCTGTTCCATTCCCCTTATCATTTTGGTAGTCCTTCTCTGTACCTTCTCCATCGCAATTATATCTTTTTTGAGATGCGGCGACCAGAATTGTACACAGTATTCAAGGTGCGGTCTCACCATGGAGCGACAGGCATTATGACATTTTCCGTTTTATTCACCATTCCCTTTCTAATTCCCAACATTCTGTTTGCTTTTTTGACTGCCGCAGCACACTGAACCGACGATTTCAATATGTTATCCACTATGACGCCTAGATCTCTTTCCTGGGTAGTAGCACCTAATATGGAACCCAACATTGTGTAATTATAGCATGGGTTATTTTTCCCTTTATGCATCACCTTGCACTTATCCACATTAAATTTCATCTGCCATTTGGATGCCCAATTTTCCAGTCTCACAAGGTCTTCCTGCAATTTATCACAATCTGCTTGTGATTTAACTACTCTGAACAATTTTGTGTCATCTGCAAATTTGATTATCTCACTCGTCGTATTTCTTTCCAGATCATTTATAAATATATTGAAAAGTAAGGGTCCCAATACAGATCCCTGAGGCACTTCACTGTCCACTCCCTTCCACTGAGAAAATTGTCCATTTAATCCTACTCTCTGTTTCCTGTCTTTTACCAGTTTGCAATCTACAAAAGGACATCGCCACCTATCCCATGATTTTTTACTTTTCCTAGAAGCCTCTCATGAGGAACTTTGTCAAACGCATTCTGAAAATCCAAGTATACTACATCTACCGGTTCACCTTTATCCACATGTTTATTAACTCCTTCAAAAAAGTGAAGCAGATTTGTGAGGCAAGACTTGCCCTGGGTAAAGCCATGCTGACTTTGTTCCATTGAACCATGTCTTTCTATATGTTCTGTGATTTTGATGTTTAGAACACTTTCCACTATTTTTCCTGGCATTGAAGTCAGACTAACCGGTCTGTAGTGTCCCAGATCGCCCCTGGAGCCCTTTTTAAATATTGGGGTTACATTTGCTATCCTCCAGTCTTCAGGTACAATGGATGATTTTAATGATAAGTTACAAATTTTTACTAATAGGTCTGAAATTTCATTTTTTAGTTCCTTCAGAACTCTGGGGTGTATACCATCCAGTCCAGGTGATTTACACTCTTCAGTTTGTCAATCAGGCCTACCACATCTTCTAGGTTCACCGTGATTTGATTCAGTCCATCTGAATCATTACCCATGAAAATCTTCTCCATTATGGGTACCTCCCCAACATCCTCTTCAGTAAACACCGAAGCAAAGAAATCATTTAATCTTTCTGCGATGGCCTTATCTTCTCTAAGTGCCCCTTTAACCCCTCGATCATCTAACGGTCCAACTGACTCCCTCACAGGCTTTCTGCTTCGGATATATTTAAAAAAGTTTTTACTGTGAGTTTTTGACTCTACAGCCAACTTCTTTTCAAATTCTCTCTTAGCCTGTCTTATCAATGTCTTACATTTAACTTGCCAACGTTTATGCTTTATCCTATTTTCTTCTGTTGGATCATTCTTCCAATTTTTGAATGAAGATCTTTTGGCTAAAATAGCTTCTTTCACCTCCCCTTTTAACCATGCCGGTAATCGTTTTGCCTTCTTTCCACCTTTCTTAATGTGTGGAATAAATCTGGACTGTGCTTCTAGAATGGTATTTTTTTTTTAACACTGACCACGCCTCTTGGACATTTTTTACTTTTGTAGCTGCTCCTTTCAGTTTTTTTCTAACAATTTTTCTCATTTTATCAAAGTTTCCCTTTTGAAAGTTTAGCACGAGAGCCTTGGATTTGCACACTGCTCCTCTTTCAGTCATTAAATCAAACTTGATCATATTATGATCACTATTGCCAAGCGGCCCCACCACCGTTACCTCTCTCACCAAGTCCTGTGCTCCACTGAGAATTAGATCTAAAATTGCTCCCTCTTTCGTTGGTTCCTAAACCAATTGCTCCATAAAGCTATCATTTATTCCATCCAGGAACATTATCTCTCTAGCGTGTCCCGATGATACATTTACCCAGTCAATATTGGGGTAATTGAAGTCTCCCATTATTACTGCACTACCAATTTGGTTAGCTTCCCTAATTTCTCTTAACATTTCACTGTCCGTCTCACCATCTTGACCAGGTGGACGGTAGTATACCCCTATCACTATAGTCTTCCCCGACACACAAGGGATTTCTACCCAAAAAGATTCAATTTTGTATTTAGTCTCATGCAGGATGTTTATCCTGTTGGACTCTATGCCATCCCGGACATAAAGCGCCACACCTCCTCCCAGGTGCTCCTCTCTGTCATTGCGATATAATTTGTACCCCGGTATAGCACTGTCCCATTGGTTATCCTCTTTCCACCATGTCTCTGAGATGCCAATTAAGTCTATGTCATCATTCACTGCTATACATTCTAATTCTCCCATCTTACTTCTTAGACTTCTGGCATTAGCATACAAACATTTCAAAGTTTGTTTTTTGTTTGTGTATTCATTCTGCTTTTTAATTGATAGCGATAAGTTAGAAATTTTTATCTCAGGTGAAGTTTTAGTTACAGACACTTGGACTATTTTTCTAAGTATTGGAACCTCACTGTCGGGATGCCCTAATTCTAATGCATCATTAGTATCCTTTGAAGATAATAAAATGGCCTAATTCAAATGAAACTCCGAGACCACCTTAGGCAAGAAAAATGAAACAGTACATAGCTTTAATGCCTCTGGAGTCATCCAGAGGAATGGCACCTGGCATGACAATGCCTGCAGTTCGGAGATGTGACATGCAGAGCATACAACCACAAGGAACACGGTTTTAAAGGTCTATAGACGCAAGGAAAGATTGCGCAGTGGTCAAAAGTTAGGGCCCACCAAAAAATACAGCACTAAATTAAGATTCCACAAGGGGACTGGAAACCACAAGGGAGGCCAAAGGTGATTCACTCCCTTCAGAAAACGGGCCAAGTCAAGATGGATTGACAGGTAGGCCCCATTCACCTCACCCCTGAAACAGAGAGAAACACTACCTGAACCTTGAGTTAAGGGCCAATCCTTTATTCAACCCATCCTGCAAAAATTCCAGAATAAGTGGGATTTTGGCCGCAAGAGGGGAAACATGCGCTCCTTGCACCAGGCCTCAAATACTCTCCAGACCCGCATATACACTAGAGACGACGTGAACTTCCAAGTGTGAAGCAAGGTGATAATTACCGCCGCAGAATATCCCTGCTTCATCAGGCAAGCCCTCTCAAGGGCCAGACCATAAGACAGCATTGAGTTGGATCCTCATGAAGAACCAGCCCTTGCTGCAACAGGTCCATGTGCTGCAGGAGGCGTAGGGGGTTCTCCATCAGAAGTCTCCGTAGGTCTGCATACCACAGATGTCTGGGCCAATCTGGAGCTATCAGGACGATTAATCCTTTATGGTGTTCAATTTTGTGAATGATCCTGCCCAGTAGGGGCCACGGAGGGAAGGCATATAGTAACTCGTATTCCGGCCAGATCTGAATGAGCACGTCGATTCCCAGGGACCCCGTATCTCTTCTGCGACTGAAGAATTGAGGAACCTTCACGTGAGATGCAGCCAGCAGGTCGAGTGACGGGAGGCTCCAGCAATCCACTATCAGTTGAAACACTTTGGCGGACAACACCCACTCTCTTGGATCCAGACTCTCCCTGCTTAGAAAGTCTGCTTTGACTTTGTCTTTTCTGCGATGTGGGAGGCCGAGGTCATCTGCAGATGTGCTTCCACCCGTTCCATAAGGAGGCCTATCTCCTGCGATATTTGCTAGCTCTTGGTTCCTCCCTGGAGATTGATGCAGGCCACCATCGTCACGTTGTCTGACATTACGTGGACAGCTTGCCCCTGGAGTCTGTGGCTAAACTGTAAGCACGCCAACCTGACTGCCTGGGCTTCCAGGTGATTGATGTTCCAGAGGACTCTTCATCTGTCCAACGTCTCTGGGCTGCCAGTTCCTGACAGTAAACTCCCCAACCCTGAAGACTTGCATCTGTCATGAGAACCAACCAATTTGGGGGGACAAGGGCTCCCCCCTGCTCAGATGAGTCTCCTACAGCCACCACTGGAGGTGAGAACAAATTTCATCGGCAAGTGGAAGCAAACCGAATAGTCTTGAGACTGTGGGGTCCAATGTGACAGCAGAGAACACTGAAACAGACGCATATGCGCTCTCGCCAATAGCACCACTTCCAGGTTTGCCGCCATCAAACCGACAACTTGGAGATAGCACCACACCATCGGGCGTATCGTGTTCATCAATTGATGCACCTGAGACATCAACTTCTGGTCAGCAGAAAGACCTTGCCCTGCCTCATGTCGAACCAGATACTCCAAGGACCGGGAAGGCTTGAGACTGCTCTTGGACAGGTTTACTACCCAACTGAGTTCCTGTAACAAGGATATTACCCTGTTGGTCACCAGGTGTCTCTCTTTCAAGGACTTGGCCCAGATCAACTAATCATCCAAGTATGGGTGCACCAGTATCCCATCTTTTCTCAGCGCTGCCACCACGACCACCATAATCTTGGAAAATGTTCTGGGGGCGGTGACTAGGCCAAATGGCAGCACCCCAAACTCATAATGACAACCCAGCACAACAAAGAGTAGGAAATGTCTGTGTTCTTGCTGAATTGGAATATGTAGGTATGCCTCGGATAGATCCAGGGAGGTTAGGAACTCTCCCAGTTGTATGGCCATTATCATAGAGCATAAGATTTCCATGCAAAAATGAGTTACTTGCAAGTGGCAGTTGACACTCTTAAGGTCCAGGATGGGGTAAAAGGAAACTTCCTTCTTGGGAATGATAAAATAAATGGAATAACACCCTGAATTTTCCTGGGGCATAGGTACTGGGACTACTGCCCTCATCCTGAGGAATCTTAGAAGTGTGATCTCCACTGCCTACTTCTTGTGTTGGGAGTGGCAAGGAGACATCATGAATACGTTATGAAGAGTGTTGTGGAATTCCAGTGCATGTCCTTCTCAAATGACATTGTCCAAAGTAATCTCGGCCCACAGTTGGTAAAAGAGAGACAGGCGACCTCCTATCCCCTCGTCCACAAGGTGAGTTGGTAAAATTTCATTGTGGGTTTCGGGATGAGACTGAACCTGAATCTGCCCCTCTCCTGGGCTTTTAGGTACGAAAGGACTGGGACCTCCCAAGGGGTCGAGATCTCTGAAATGTAGAATTTCTGTAGGGGCGAAAATGCTGAGAGGCCCTAGAACAACCCCTCATAGGCGAGGGGCACTGTGCTGCGTCCTCTTATCTTACAGTAACCGGGGAACTGGAGACTCACCCCATTTACTGGCCAGCTTTTCCCAACTCACTCCTGAATAGGAGTGATCCTTTAAGGGGCATCTTTGTAAGATTAGCTTTGGAGACTGCATCAGCTGAACAGTTCTACAGACATAGTTGCCATCTGGCCGCCACCACTGCGGCTACTCCTATGGCTGAAATACGACTAAATCAGAGCTTGCATCTACTAAAAAGGCAGCAGTGGGCTCCATAACTGCTCTGGAATTCACCCCAGAGTCATCAATCTCCTGAGAGAAGTAGACATGAACGAGCCACCAGAGTGCAACAAGAAGTGATCTGTAAAGTCATTGCTATAGCATCAAAGGCTTAAGGATAGACTCAATCCGTCTAACATGCACATCTTTTAAGTCTGCTACTCCTTCCACTGGGATAGTTGTTTGTTTAGAGATGGCACAGACCAGTGCATCCACTGTAGGAAAATGCAAATGTTCCCTTACCGCTGGATCCAGAGGGCATAGGGCTTCCAATGCTCAGCCCCCTTTAAAACTTGCTTCTGAGTTATCCCATTCCAGATCAGTCAACTCTTGGATGGCATCCATCACTGGAAAGTAGCAAGAGACCTTTTGCAGGGAAATCAGAATGGGGTTTTTCTTTGGTTCCATCACAGAGTCTGCCCCAGGGACTCCCAGCATCTTCAGGGTCTGGGAAACTAGTGCCGGCAATTCGTCCCTATGGAAAAACTGTAACATGGCCTGATATGGTCCTAAACCAGGAGGAATTTATCCATCTTCCAAGGAATCTGTATCTTCATCTGTGTCATCCGGGTCCCTGCCAGGAATACCTTTGGTAAGGTGAGGCATACCTCAGGGCCTGTCTGTAAAAATGGGAGAGGGAGGGGCTACTGGCTGAGGTTCCATCCGGACTGGGGCGAAAGGCAGTAGACTGCAGCTGCATGAAAGCTTGTAGTCCCTGGAAAAATTCCATCCAGGAAAAGGCCACAGGGTCGATGCCTAATCCAGGAGGTACTGGGGTGGGACCAGTTGAATTTCCCTCTTCCACAGATAAACCCATCAAGGGAATACTTAGGTCCAACATACTTCCAGTTAAGGCAGTGGCCAATCCATCATCCTAATGGGAGAAGCTTGTCTTAGAAATGTCCGAGGAGGTCAATTCCCCTTGGGCTTCCTCGCAGTACTGACATAAGGTGGAGTCCAGGTCAGACTGAGAGGCTCTAATATGGCAAGTGTTGCAGAGAGAAAGGCACTTAGTTTTCTTGGTTGGTGGTGCCATTGGCGGTGGTAACTGAGCATCCTATCGGCTAGTTGGGACATGGCGAGGCACATGCACAGCTGCGGGGGGGGGGAGGGGGAGAGGGCTTTGGCCATCACCACTGTGCTTGGCTTCCTGCACCCGCTGCCTTTCAACTGCTTAAGCAGCAAAGTCTACACTGGGAATGGGCTACCGAACCAAGGCACACCTCTGAGGGATCTGGAAATCACCTCAGGAATTCTCAACTGGGGGAGGCTCAATTTTCCTTCAATTTAGAAAGTAGAATTTCTCCTTCCAAAAAATACAACAATCCCTATAGGGAGAGGTATGTCCACCATCTGCTGGAGACAGAGAATACTGGAGGGCTGAAGTCACTACAGGGGATGAATGTAGGGTGATGCAGCTTTGAAATCTGACTCCGCCTCCATCTGCTGGCAGGGGAACATAACCCATTAGTCCATTTGGCTACACGCTAGGAAAGCAAGTATTTTACTGATCATGGTTTTAAGGAATGGATAATATAAAGCTCTTGTTTAAAGATAAAGAGAAAATGTATGTTGAACCTCCTGACTAAAAGTGCCTCATTAGATCATAGTTGAAACAAAAGAAGTGGCCAGAGTAAACAGAAAGGTATTTCATAAGGAAAACAAAATCTGCTGGGAAAAACTAAGGCACTTCACAAAAGAAAATTAATGCCTATTTGTGGTGTATTTGACTAGTGTTTAATGCACTGGATGATAAAATGAAGAAGTTTTTTTCCATTGAAATTTCAACCATCTAAGAGATAAAGTAGATTACAATGAAGGCAAGAACAAGTAAGCACTGAAGAGCATTCAAATATATAGTCTCTCATATCATGTTTTAAACTATTCTTTTACTTTTAAATTGTATTTTATTCATCCTTTTTTTTCTTGACCTTTGTTTCTCTTTCTTTTTGTTTTGGCTAGAGATTGGCCTAGTATTTCTTTTTGTGTGTAATTAAACATTGATTGAAAACTTTCTCCATAATAAACAAGTATAAGCAAGTGTATCATAACATATACCAAAAACCATAAACTTCATGTTTTTCCAGAATATTCCATCCAGTGCCCAAGGTTTAGAAAGATCCCCATCCACCCTCCTACTATGCACCCCACCCTATCTCCCTATAGTATTCCACCTCTCAAAGGGCTTCCATATGCTAATAAAGACTTTTTATCAGTCCCATCTAATAGCAGTTAATTTTTGCATCTGATATACACCCCATAGTCTTTTATACAAATGGGCTTCAGCTGGCACTCCTGTCTTCCTCCAATGCACTACCACTTCACATCTGGCCACCACAAGGATGTGGCTAATCAACATGGCCAGTTTTAGTGGGAACACCCTCACTGTGGCCATTCAGCCAGTATACTATAGGATCCAATTCCACCCTCATACCTTTAATTTCACAGATAAACGTCTGTACTAGCACCCAGAAGAGAAGCAGGAGAACTCTGCTGTATGTGACCGATAGCCCCCGAGGTTCCACAACCTCTCCAGCATGCATGAGAAACTGATTTATAAATTATCTTTAACCTCTGTGGAGTAAGGTACTAGTTATAATAAATCATTTAGGCATTTTCAGCCACATTGGCCAAGATAGAAAACTTGGCTGCTCTTAGACAAATTCCCTCCCAGTTTTCCTAATCCAAAGTAAACTTAAGTTCCATTTCCAAGACCAAATCATGAGGAAGTTTCCCCTCAAAAGGAGGAGTTAAGCAGAGATATATATTAGAAACAGCTGCTTGTGAGGATACCTTTTACTAAGTATCACCTGCCATCCTATAGATTTCTCCAGAAAGTGCCACATCTGACTATACCCATAAGTATCAGTAACATCCAAATGATATTTCTCCTTCAGGGAAGAAAATGAAGTGGCCCCACCTTTATCACATAATTGTCCCAAGGTAATGAATCCTCGAGCCTTCCATCTTCTAAACAGGGATGATGGACCACTCACTATCCCGGATAGTGATTAATAGGATGGCCTGGTATGTTTTATTAGTCTGATTCCCTTATAACATTGTATTTTGAAAGATAAACCAAAGGATAGCAGGAAATATGAATCCTGAATCACTAATATGTCAAGGGAGAGATTTCTCAGAGCCTTTTCATATTGCTATACCCCAATTAAGGAGAAGAAGTTTCCTTTCTTCATGCAACCATGGAAGGGATTCTCAGAGTTTGTGTACATCCTGCCTCCTCCTCGCCGTACAACCAGAGAAGGGATTCTCAAGGCCTATGCACATTTCTCCTCCCATCACTGAGGAGAAAATGGCATCCATCTATCTGCAGAGCCAGAGGAAATATTCTGAGTCCATGTACACTGCTTTCCCCTACTGGGAAGAAGCTAGCAGAACCAGTTCAGGCCTTCTTCGCTCCAGCTCTCCATGCCAGGGCAAAGAAAGCAGTATGCATATGCTTGGAAGAATCCCACCACCATCCACAGCGAGAGGGTTTAGGGATTCCTTCAGGATTTAGCACCCCCTTCTCTTCTAGAGGAAGGGAAAAGGGATTCGTTTTGGCTTGCATATATTACCTCATTATGCTATGGAGGTTTAAGTGAGAGGAGTGTGGATATGCCAAGAAGATTCGGATTATGCAAGTCACTAGGGGGAAGTGATCCATGGATTTCAGTCTGCTGATCACATCATTTGGGTTGGCCCAGTTCTAACCGGCAACTTTCTGTAAAAGTGCAGGGTAGAAACTAAACGCTCCTGCTAATTCTTTGCAGAAGATTCCACAGTTCCCTGCAGCTGCCACTGGAAAATACATGCTCTCTGGCAGAACAGAAGCACAGCGGTTTATATATATATATATATATATATATATATATATATATATATATATATATATATATATATATATATATATTTTTTTTTTTTTTTTTTTTTTTTTTTAAATCTAAGCAACCCTGTGCATTCCTGCTTCCACACAAAAGATGAACAAAATATATTCATCTACTCTTTTCTTAAATAAAAGGACGTCATTATGTGAGGCACTGAGTAAACATTAAGTCTGGCTCCTTGAGCAAGGAAAGGTTTTCCATCTTGCCAAATGGAAAACTATAGCTCATAATTTACTTTCAATTGCTTTGGAATATAAAAGAAAATTCTTCCAGAAACTCAAAGCACACCAATTGTTTTGGAGAATGTCTTTTTATTGCTTGTATTTAGAGTCCATTTTGAAGTCATTTGCCGTCTGCTTCTCCAAGCAGGAAACCACAATAATCTTTATACTTACAGCTTTTATAGTCTGGTAGGTGATGCAGCACACATTTGTGCTAGTTATAAATAAATGAGCCGAGTTAAAGGCTGCCCACCCTGAAGAGTTATACCTGTTCTGCATGATCAGTATCTTCAAAGTCCTGGGGTTCGTCAGCCCAACCTCCGCATCTATGCTAAAGTAATAGTCACATTTTTTATCCTGACGGCAAATGTCCCTGAGGTAAAAAAAAAAAAAAAAAGAGAAAAATCAAATTTACTGCAATTTTCAGAGTTTAGAGTAGTCGAACAAAGGAGCCATGGCATTAAGCTGTGTTAAGATGGGCTGTTGATGCATTAACTGACTAGGGCCGAGCCCCTAAATTTAGCTGTCTATTTTCAGTTAGACCAAAACGAGGTACCTAAAAAGCAGGAGGAAGATATTGAGCCACTATGCGGCTTGGCTGGTTAGCCAGATAAACTTCAACAGTTAACTTAGCCCATATACTCAGCAGCATGGCCACACTGCTGAATATATCCCGTGATCTTATCCAGCTAAATTGGCTCCTCCTGCCACTTAGCCGGCTAACTATCAGTGTAGGGTGGGATTCACCAGGGTTGAAGTGATAGTCTGAAAAGTGAATTAATTGGTTTAGTTTGTTTGTTTATTTTTAAGTTTTGATTGTGATGTTTTTATCTTGAGTTCACTATATTTTTATTTATTTATTTATTGTTTTTATATAGGTACTGTAGGTATTTCTCTATCCCCAGCGGGCTTACAATCTAAGCTTTTTTGTACCTGAGGCAATGTAGGGTAAAGTGACTTGCCCAAGGTCACAAGGAGTGACAGCGGGACTTGAACCTTGGTCTCCTGCTCTAACCACTAGGCTATTCCTCCTCCCCCTATGTCTTTTATTATGTATGTATGTTTGTAATCCACTTTAAACATGATGGAATATAAGATTGGATAAATAAAAGGGACTAAAGGAACAGATGCCTGGAGCAGCCAAATGCTTCTTACAAAGGAAGAACCCCACTACATCTTTAAATAAAAAATAGCTAAAGAAAAAAATAATTTAAGTTGTATGCAATACTCCCACATGCACATGGCTTGCAGCAATATTTCAATTTTGTACAGCAATCATGCAAAATCAGAGGTTTATGGGGGGGGGTATCATTCACGTATGAGTGCAATCTCTCCTCCACACTTTGCAATTGCATCAAACTCTAAACTGGAATCTTCTTGGTTTTTGATCAGACTTCAGGTTTTCTATTCTCCTAAAAATGAACAGACTATTAGATGGGACAAGATCTCCCACTTGATTCTCACCATGATGCAAAGAATTTCCAGAGACATTCCGCATGGTCTAACATCCCCCCCACCGCACACACACACAGAGCCTGTAATTTATGGAAATCTTCTACGGTGACAGATCAGCTGTCCTTTGCTTTACAGCAAACACCTCAAAAGGGAATGTCTGTCTTCACTAACAGAGCATGATGTGATACTGTAAACGCATACTGAAACACTAACTAAATAAGGAATAACTGCTGCCTGCCACTGAGTGACAAGAGAGTTAAGTTCCACTCCATTTGACGTCATAAATGGTTTGTTAATATCATCAGAAAACCTCGGACAGAAGGGATAGCTTTTACAGTGCTTATTTGGATTTACATCGTCTTTTCTAACAGATATAAAATGAGAGGCTGCAGCATAAAGCTTTACTTTGCAGGTCCTGAGTTTTTAAATTATCTATGGATGTGACATGTCCTTGAGCAACAACGTTTCTTTATTATTAAGATTATGGACCATGATATCACAATCGTTAATAATCAGGCTGCAGGCCTACTGCTATCACTATGGAAATTAGAAAAACATGTATTGGCACGAATTATATTGGCACTGAGATCCTGCAACATCCTCTTGCAGTTTAACATGAGTGCTGTAAGTGCACATTTTTTTTTTCTTCCCCAGCAAAAACAGAAGTTCCACCAAACACATTTTTTTTTAAAAGCTGTTTCCCTGCCTGCTTGTTAAAGAAGGAGCAACATCTGTTTTATGTCTCAGGCTCTGCAACTACTTTCCATATCCTAGAACTCATCAACCAAATTCTTACTAATGGAGCCTAGCCAATGCAAGGCCGTCATCATTTAACACTTGTACCATCCTTTGATTTTACACAGAGACACTCAGTTTGCATTATTATTCACGCCAGTCAGGAAAAAAAACCTAATTTTCATGTCCAAATGCAGCTGTCTGTCATTGGAAATAAAAGCATCTGAAGATGTTTTCCCATCTCTCTTTCTCTAGTTTTCAATGCTGTTCCTCGGGCCCCTCTCAATAGTTCTGGTTTTCAGACTGCTCCAAAAAGTAAAAAAATTAACCTAGTTTATATATCAAATGTCTGTAAATGTACTATGGATATCTTATAAAAACTCAATAAATAATCCAGACCTGTTGTGGAGAGAAGGGAGGGGGGAAGGGGGAGGGGGGAGAGGGGACAAAGAGCGAATCCTAAGCATCACGGATGTATATGAATTGCAAAATTCTTTTTAAGCACCAACTCACATCAAATTCAAACACCAACTCACATCAAATTCAAACACCAACTCACATCAAATGAAATATACTTCTCATTCAAGAGTCATCCTAGATGAGCAGTATATTCTCTTTTCCTCCATCACACTCCATTCCTGTGCTACCAAACCCAATATATAAAACTATAACAGGACAAAACCTATAATCAGCATAATCTGAGTATGTTTTACCACCTCCAAACCTCCACCTGCTTTCTGATCGACACGCAAGGCCTGACGGTAATTTAGAGACCAGTTTGGCAGCATCTGCAACATTAACGTGTTGACCTGTTCACTGGTTTTATTCTGCTACAGTTCAGAGCTCAAAGAAGAGGAAAGACGATCTTGCTTTCTTTCAGGCGAACAATATGCTTAGTACTAATCTGAAAAGTAAGTGTGTGTGTGTGTGTGTGTGCGTGCGTGCAGGAGATGGTGGAACACATTTTGATTTATGTGAAATGCAACCTTCAGGAGGTTAAATACTATAACATAACATAGTGTTCTTCAGTAAAACACATTACATTCCCATGTTTCGTGCTTCGGCTGGACTCAAAAGCTCCTCAGGGCCAACAATCTTCAGATTTTTTATCATATTCTTTGCTTGCTTCCAAAATTTCTGAATGTGAATTTCATGGTAAACCTCCTGCCAAAGAAATACAATTTCAAATTAACTAAAAAAACAAAACAAAACCCAAAGAACTGTACTAATTAGAGATGTGCAAACAAAAAAAAGTTTACAAACTAGTTTGACAAATCAGTAAGAATTTTTCAGATTCTTCAAATTAGTTCAGTGAGCTTTAAGTCGTACTTCTTAACATCGTGCAAGAAATTGGAGAAATTACTTACCTGATAATTTTGCTTTCCTTAGTGTAGACAGATGGACTCAGGACCAATGGGTATAGTGTACTCCTGATAGCAGATGGGAGATGGAATCAGATTTCAAAGCTGACGGCAGCCTACATATACCCGTGCAGGAAGCTATGCTTTTCAGTATTTTCCTCGAAAAGCAATTGTGGATATATGTGTACTCTGATAACTTGATTAACTAGGACTGGTTCAACTGATTTCCAATTGGAGACCGCCAGTGCACTCAACTGGATAACGCCGACAATCGGCAACTATGGGTGTCTTGAACTAGGGTAATACCTGACTTACCCGTGCTTGTCTTGTTCTTGGGGTTGTCACCCAAGGTTCCCGGATTCCGGGGAAGCTGTTGGTGGGTTGCTGAGTCCATCTGTCTACACTAAGGAAAATTAAATTATCAGGTAAGTAAATTTCTCCATTTCCTAGTGTGTAGCCAGATGGACTCAGGACCAATGGGATGTACAAAAGCTACTCCGGAACTGGGCAGGAGGCTGCCCGTGGCCCACTTAGTACTGCCCTTGCAAAGGTTGTGTCCTCCCGGGCCTTGACATCCAGGTGGTAGAACCTGGAGAAGGTATGCATGGAGGACCATGCATACAGATCTCGGCAGGTGACAGCATCTTGGTTTCCGCCCAGGACACTGCCTGGGCCCTTGTGGAATGGGCCTTGAGCTGTAGAGGTGAGGGGCTTCCCTGCCTACGTAGGCCGCTTTGATTACTTCTTTGATCCAGCGGGCTATGGTTGCCTGCAAGACCGCTTCCCCCTGTTTCTTCCCACCGTGAAGGACGAACAGGTGGTCCGTCTTTCGTACAGATTCCAATCTTTCCAGGTATCGGACTAGGAGTCTGCAAACGTTAAGATGGCGAAGATGGCGTGAGTCTTCAGAGTCCTTATGTTCGTCTGGAGATGGCAGCGAGATGGTCTGGTTTAGATGAAAATGAGAAACCCCCTTCGGAAGAAAGTCGGACACAGTTCGAAGCTGTATGGATCCCGGTGTGAACCTGAGGAACAGTTCCCGACAGGATAGTGCTTTAAGCTCGGAGATGCGACAGGCTGAACATATTGCCACTAGGAATGCAGTCTTCAAGGTCAGGAGCCATAGTGACAGACCGCGTGTAGGTTTGAAGGAAGCTCCCGCTAGGAAGTCTAGTACTAGGTTGAGATTCCATAGGGGCACCGTCCACTTTAATGGTGGTTGGATTTGTTTGACCCCTCTCAGGAAGCAGGAAACATCTGGATGGGTTGATAGACTGATGCCCTCCAGTCTGGCTCTGTAGCAGGCCAGTGCAGCCACCTGAACCTTGAGGGAGTTGAGAGACAACCTCTTCTTCAAGCCGTCCTGAAGAAATTCCAGGATTTTGGGGGATTTTGACTGTCCGCAGAAGAATTTTGCAGTCCTCACACCAGGCTTCAAATACTCTCCATATTCGTATGTAAGCTAGGGATGAGGAGAACTTGCATGCTCGGAGCAAGGTGTCAATCACTGCCTTAGATTATCCGCTCTTCTTCAGGTGAGTCCTCTCAATGGCCAGACCGTGTGAGAATCTAGTCGGGTCTTCGTGAAGGATCGGTCCTTGCCGGAGAAGGTCCCTGTGTGGAGGAAGGTACAGAGGGTTCCCCACAAGAAGTCTTCACAAGTCTGCATACCATGGCCTTCTTGGCCAGTCTGGGACCACTAGAAGTACTAGACCCCTGTGGTGTTCTATCTTGTGGATGATCCTGCCCTGTAGTGGCCATGGGGGAAAGGCATACAGCAGGTCTTCCTGTGGCCAGGTCTGGACAAGGGCGTCGATTTCCCCGGAGTGTGGTTCTCGTCTGCGGCTGAAGAACTTGGGGACTTGGGCATTGGTCCGGGTTGCCAGGAAGTCCATGGTTGGGGTTCCCCAGTGCTTTACTATCAACTGGAAGGCTGTGGTTGACAGCGTCCATTCCCCTGGGTCTAGCTTCTCTCTGCTGAGGTAGTCCGCAGAGACGTTGTCTTTTCCCACGATGTGGGCAGCTGAGATTCCTTCCAGGTTTGCGTCCACCCACGCCATGAGGGGGGTCTATTTCCTGGGACACCTGTTGGCTTCTGGTTCCTCCCTGGTGGTTGATGTAGGCCACTGTTGTAGCATTGTCTGACATGACTCTGATAGATTCTCTCCGGAGTCTGTGACTGAATTGTAGGCAGGCTAGTCTGACTGCCCGGGCTTCCAATCGGTTTATGTTCCATCTGACCTCTTCCTTGTCCCATTGTCCCTGATCTGTCAGTTCCTGGCAGTGGGCTCCCCACCTTTGTAGGCTCGCACCCATGGTGAGCAAGATCCAGTTCGGTGGGGATAGTTTTACTCTCTTGCTCAGATGGTCTTCCTGTAACCACCATTGGAGCTGGTTCCGAACCTCTGCTGGTAGCTGGAGGTGAATGGAGTAGTTCTGGGATGTCGGGTTCCATCGTGACAGTAGGGAACGTTGTAGTGGGTGCATGTGGGCCCTTGCCCATGGAACGACTTCCAGGGTTGATTGTCATGAGACCGAGGACTTGGAGGTAGTCCCATAGTACCATGCCTTGGGGCGAGCATAGTTCAACAGTTTTCACAGTTGACCCATCAGTTTACTTCTCTTTGGAGGGGGGAGGACAACCTTGTCTTGCTTGGTGTCGAAGCGGACTCCCATTTACTCTAGCGACTGGGAGGGCTGTAGGCAGCTCTTGGCTGTGTTGACAACCCACTAGAGCTTGTGCAGTAGATTCTTGACTCTGGTGGTCGCCTGGTGACTTTCCTCTGGAGATTTTGCCCTGATCAGCCAATCGTCCAGGTAAGGATGTACGAGGATTCCTTCTTTCGTCAGTGTTGCTGCCACTACCACAATGATTTTGGTGAAGGTCCGAGGGGTGGCAGCTAGTCCGAAGGGTAGTGCTCGGAACTGGTAATGATGGTCCAGTATCGCAAAGCGTAGGAAGTGCTGATGGTCATGATGGACCGGGATGTGGAGATAGGCTTCGGATAGATCCAGTGAAGTCAGGAATTCTCCCAGCTGTACTGCCCTTATGACTGAGTGTAGGCTTTCCATGTGGAAGTGTGGTACTCTCAGGTAATGATTGACAGTTTTGAGGTCCAGGATAGGCTGGAACGTTCCCTCCTTCTTGGGAACGATAAAATAGATGGAATAGTGACCAGTATTTTGTTGGTGCGTGGGCACCGGGGTTATCGCCTTTAGGCTGAGTGGTTTTGTCACTGTGGTGTCCACTGCTGTCCTCTTGGAGAGGGCGAGGCACGGTGATCTCACAAATTTGTCTGGAGGAATGCTGTGGAAGTCCAGATAGTATCCCTCTCGAATGATGGTTAGGACTCACTTGTCAGACGTTTTCTCGACCCATCTTTGGTAGAAGAGGGTAAGCCTTCCTCCTATGGCTTCTTCCTGTGGATGGGTCTGCTGATTCTCATTGTGTGGTATGACCGTAACCTGTACCTGAACCTGCTCCCCTCTTGTTGTGTCTGTTCCGAAAGGACTGGGACCTGCCTGTGGGGTGAGGTGCTTGGTAGTATGTGTTCTTGTAGGGTCTAAAGCGCTGGGCTCCTCTGCCCTAGGTTCTGCAGGGAGAGGAGTGCTGGTTTCTTTTGTTCCTGTCCTCCAGTAGACAAGGTACTGGAGATTCACCCCATTTGTTGGCTAACTTCTCCAATTCTGTTCCGAACAAAAGGGATCCTTTAAAAGCCAATCTCGTGAGGTTTGCTTTGGAGGTTGCGTTGGCCAACCAATTTCGAAGCCATAGTTGTCTTCTGGCTGCCACTATGGAGGAGATGCCCCAGGCTGAGGTGCGCACTAGATCTGAGGTTGCATCCATGAGGAAGGATATCGCCGGTTCTAATGCTTCAGCAGACATGTTTGCGTCTCTGGAGAGAAGTAAGCAGGCGCGTGTTACAATGGTGCAGCAGAACGCGATTTGCAGTGTCTTTGCTGCTATATCAAAGGACTGTTTAAGGATGGCTTCCTGATGTCTGTCCTGGGCAACCTTGAGTTCCACTCCTCCTTCGACTAGGAGGTTGTGCGCTTAGAGATGGTGCAGACCATGGCGTCCACTTTTGGGAACCGTAGGAGTTCCTTGGCCATAGGTTCCAGGGGGTATAGGGCATCTAGGGCCCATCCTCCTTTGAAGCTGGCCTCTGGGGCATTTCATTCCAGGTCAATAAGTTGTTGTATGGCCTGCAAAATTGGAAAATAGCATGAGGCCTGATGGAGGGACCTCAGGACGGGGTTCGTCTTTGCCTCCGCTGTGGTACCTGTGCCTAGAATGGCCAGCGTCTTCAGGGTCAGAGACACGAGAGCTGGTAATTTGTCTTTGGAGAAGAATCGCAGCATGGTTCAGTATGGTTCCATCCCTGGAGAGATTTTCCCTTCCTCCAGGGAGTCAGTCTAGTCCCCTAAGGTCGGCTGCCAGTATTCAAAATGGTGCCGATAGCCCTTGTGACATAGTGAGGGCAAAGGCTATCGGCGCCATTTTGAATACTGGCAGCCGACGGCCCGAGTGCAGGAGGTCGCTCCCGGACCCCCGCTGGACCACCAGGGACTTTTGGCAAGTCTTGTAGGGGTCAGAAGGGTGGGGGAGTTTGTTTAAATTCACTCCTTTAGACGGCCGAATAATTTGGTGAAGATTTGTTGAATTTTGGGGAATTGCGATACGTTTTGCTTCCCCACGAATACAACGAATATGGCCCTATACGTTGCGGATTGCCAATACGTTGCAAATGAATGCACACCCCTAATGATTTTTCCCTCTGCTGCTGAGTATGATAGTAACTGCAATTGTAATACTTCAGTAAACAAGATCTTCCAATCTGCCAAGGTGGGTTTCCTGTTAACTCTTACGTTCAGTTTTAAATGTTGTTCTATATTACCTTGCCCCTGCCCATTTCAGCCTTTCTCATCCTCAACATCCTGGCAGTCTTGCACAACTGGTCATCCGTCTTTCTCGTATTAATCTGCATGTCTCTCTCAGGCCACTCTCATTTCATAGAACAAACTAGCACCTGACATTGATACTTCCTAAAAACACTTATTTGTTCCTTGACTGTCTAACTGTCCTCTTCTTCATCTTATCATTCATATTGTATGTGTTTTGTTTGATCAGTTTTCTAAATACTGCCACCACACAAGACCAATTCTTGTCTTTCAAAGAAAATATCCAAATTTTAAATAGCGTATTTATTATTGTATTAAGTACTTACTTAAAATTTCCTTCTCTCTCTCTCTACACACATATATATACATACATACAGAGAGATAAATATATATTCAATATATGTTCATATATCTCAGTACATTAATAAACTTATTCATCTTACATATTCTGATACACATAAAATACTATGTCATATAGCATTCATTTAGGGGTAGATTTTCAAATAGCGCGATTTGGCTTACTTTTGTTGGCGCATCAGGCGCAAACAAAAGTACGCTGGATTTTAGTAGATACGCGCGTAGCTGCGCATATCCGCTAAAATCCGGGATCGGCGCGCGCAAGGCTATCTATTCCGTATAGCCGGCGCGCGCCGAGCTGCGCAGCCTACCTCCATTCCCTCCGAGGCCGCTCCAAAATCAGAGCGGCCTCGGAGGGAACTTTCTTTTGCCCTCCCCTCACCTTCCCCTCCCTTCCCCTACCTAACCCACCCGCCCGGCCCTGTCTAAACCCGCCCCTTACCTTTGTCGGGGGATTTACGCCTCCCGGAGGGAGACGTAAATCCCCGCGCGCCGGGACGTGACCTGGGGGCGGGTCCGGAGGGCGCGGCCACGCCCCCAGACCGCCCCGGGCCGTAACCACGCCCCCGGGCCCGCCCCCGAAACGCTACGTCCCGCCCCGAAAACGCCGCGCAGATCGGGCCCGCCCCCGACACGCCCCCCTCGGAAAACCCCGGGACTTACGCGAGTCCCGGGGTCTGCGCGCGCCGGTAGGCCTATTGAACATAGGCGCACCGGCGCGCAGGGCCCTGCTCGCCTAAATCCAGGCGGATTTAGGCGAGCAGGGCTCTGAAAATCCGCCCCTTAATTTGTAATGACTTGCCAAGTTAATACCATTAAACACTGAAAATCTGATTAAGATTTCACAATTATTGAAAAAAAGAAAAATCCATGATTATTATAGTGAAAGTAATTATAATACATACTGGGGGTCAGCAATACAGATTTGCCAGCAACGTTCCATCGGGAGCAGGGGTGTACCTCCAACCACAATACTGCCACCTCTTTTGATGTTGCGTCTCATAAATCCAACCAGCTGTCTAGCAGACTCCCCACTCCCCAATTCTAGCACCACAAGCAATTTTTTTGACCTGGCAATTTCCTCCTGCTCTTTTGGGGTTACCAGTTCAAATGAACCAGGGTTAATATCTGGTACCATGAGCTTTAAATTTGCAGCTACCCAGGGATATTTCCTCCATTTTATATCCTCTCCCATCTTGCTTTAACCCAGTCATTCCAGAAACCTACAAACATGAGCAATAAATCTGATCACTAGATATCGCTGTTGTGTGATGAGCGTAATTCCCTCCCCCCATGGGTTCTGCAGGCTGCCTCTATAGTATCTCAGCCCTGGCCGACGAAGGGAGCGTAAGATCTGAGCTAGAAACAGAATCCAGGATTCTCTGCATGGCACCGCTTGCACTGAGCCACTGGGCCGACCTCAATATGCATTTTCAAAGTTCACAGACCTAATTTCACAAATTCTGTGATTACCACTGTCACCCAATGAATTCTGAAAATGATTTCAGTGCTGGCAATGGAGATGGAGCGGCACACTGGGGGTCACCGATCCCTATTACATACCAATATACCATGTATCATATTTTTATTCTACTAATCTGTTGACTGATTTCTACATTTTTAAATCAAGATGAAATTCTAATTCAATACTTACATAATTATGAATGAACATATCAATTTTCTCCTTGGGGTAATCCAGAATCAACAGTTTATTTAGAAATTCTGGAAGGAAAGGGGTTGGTTGATGAATAAAAACACCAATCGTTACCTTTGGATATTCCTGAAAGAAAAAAAAATGATATGAATTTAAGAAATCATAACTAAAAAATGAAGTTTTATGGTCAAATTGTGCAATATTTTTGAAGAACAGGTATTACACGTTTACTAATGACTAACACAAAAAAGAGAACCGCAGGACATCGCAAAGCGAAAATGCTTTTTCTCTTGGTAAGCAGAGCTAAATTAGCCATTACATGTGGGGAATTCCAAGCTGAGAGCTGCAGTGGAGCGTTTACTGAGTAAGCAACCCAGATGCCACCATGGACAGTAGACTACTGGGTGAAGCGGCTATATAAAACTGCTTACCCAAATTTACCGTCACACTTGGGGAGACTATCTAGACTGTAAAAGTCTGTACTGACAACCATGTTGCAGCTTTTCAGATATCTTCAAGTGGTATGGTTCGCAAACAAAGGCACTGATCTAGCTACGGCTCTAACTTGGTGAACTTTGATGGTGTCTTTAATTTGTAGGTCTGCAAGCATATAGCAGTGCGTGATGCAATCCGCTAGTCAGTTCAACAATGTGCGTTTAGCCACTGCTACGCCCAGTCTGTTACAATCATAAGAGACAAATAGTTGTGAAGCCTGATGATGTAGCTGAGTCCTTCTATTGCAGTAAGCCAAGGCTTCTTTTTTTTTTTTCAGTCCAAGGTATGAAGGGCTTTCTCACTTTCATGTGAATATGGCCTTGGAAAGAACATAGGTAAAACGGCCTGATTAATATAGAAAGCTGATACTACTTTACATGGGTGTGGAACACCATCCTGTTACGGAAGAATTGCATATAAGGTGGTTAATGAACTAAAGCCCGAAGCTTGTTAACTCCGGCTAATGTTACTGCAACAAGGAATATTACTTTCCACATTAGAAACTTGAGAGAAGCCAACACCAACAGTTCAAATAGCGGCTTCGTCAGTTGTGCTAGAACTATGTTTAGGTCTCATGGAACAGGCGTTTTCACAATTGGAGGTTTAGTATGCCATAAGCCTTTTATGAATTTTGAAACTAACAGATGAGTGGAGATTATCTTACCCTCGATTTGAGCTTGGTAAGCTGCTATGACACAGAAGTGAACTCTTACTAATGAGGTGCTAAGCCCTGAAGCACAAAGAGGCAGTAAATAGGTTAGTGAATTTTTGAGTCTGCATGCAAATGGATTCAAGGAACTTTGTGACACTATGCATAAATCCATTTCCATTTAAATCCATAGGTTAAGAACATAAGAAACTGCCATGCTGGGTCAGACCAAGGGTCCATCAAGCCCAGCATCCTGTTTCCAACAGAGGCCAAACTAGGCCACAAGAACCTGGCAATTATCCAAACACTAAGAAGATCCCATGCTACTGATGCAATTAATAGCAGTGGCTATTCCCTAAGTAAACTTGATTAATAGCCATTAATGGACTTCTCCTCCAAGAACTTATCCAACCTTTTTTGAACCCAGCTACATTAACTGCACTAACCACATCCTCTGGCAACAAATTCCAGAGCTTTATTGTGCGTTGAGTGAAAAAGAATTTTCTCCGATTAGTCTTAAATGTGCTACTTGCTAACTTCATGGAGTGCCCCCTAGTCCTTCTATTATTCGAAAGTGTAAATAACCGAGTCACATCTACTTGTTCAAGACCTCTCATGATCTTAAAGACCTCTATCATATCCCCCCTCAGCCATCTCTTCTCCAAGCTGAACAGCCCTAATCTCTTCAGCCTTTCCTCATAGGGGAGCTGTTCCATTCCCTTTATCATTTTGGTTGCCCTTCTCTGTACCTTCTCCATCGCAACTATATCTTTTTTGAGATGCGGCGACCAGAATTGTACACAATATTCAAGGTGTGGTCTCATCATGGAGCGATATAGAGGCATTATGACATTTTCCATTCTATTAACCATTCCCTTCCTAATAATTCCTAACATTGTTTGCTTTTTTGACTGCTGCAGCACACTGAGCCGACAATTTTAAATTATTATCCACTGATGTCTAGATATTTTTCCTGGGTGGTAGTTCCTAATATGGAGCCTAACATTGTGTAACTACAGCAAGGGTTATTTTTCCCTATATGCAACACCTTGCACTTGTCCACATTAAATTTCATTTGCCATTTGGATGCCAAATCTTCCAGTCTTGCAAGGTCTCATGTAATGTATCACAGCCTGCTTGTGATTTAACTATTCTGAATAATTTTGTGTCATCTGCAAATTTGATATTATGACGAGTGAGGTTCTTTTCCAGATCATTTATATATATATTGAAAAACACCAGTCCAAGTACAGATCCCTGAGGCACTCCACTGTTTACCCATTTCCATTGAGAAAATTGACCATTTAATCCTACTCTCTGTTTCCTGTCTTTTAACCAGTTTCTAATCCACGAAAGGACATCACCTCCTATCCCATGACTTTTTAGTTTTCGTAGAAGCCTCTCATGAGGGACTTTGTCAAATGCCTTCTGAAAATCCAAATACACTACATCTACTGGTTCACCTTTATCCACATGTTTATTAATCCCTTCAAAAAATGAAGCAGATTTGTTAGGCAAGACTTCCCTTGGGTAAATCCATGTTGACTGTGTTCCATTAAACCATGTCTTTCTATATGCTCTACAATTTTGATCTTGAGAATAGTTTCCACTATTTTTCCCGGCACTGAAGTCAGGTTCACTGGTCTATAGTTACCCAGATTGCCCCTGGAGCCTTTTTTAAATATTGGGGTTACATTGGCCACCCTCCAGTCTTCAGGTACAATGGATGATTTTAATGATAGGTTACAAATTTTAACTAATAGATCAGAAATTTCATTTTTTAGTTCCTTCAGTACCCTAAGATGCATACCATCCGGTCCAGGTGATTTGCTACTTTTTAGTTTGTCAATCTGGCCTACTACATCTTCCAGGTTCACAGTGATTTCATTCCGTTCGTCTAACTCATCGCCCCTGAAAACCATCTCTGGAACTGGTATTTCCCCAACATCCTCATTAGTAAACACGGAAGCAAAGAATTCATTTAGTCTTTCTGCAATGGCCTTATCTTCCCTAAGAGCCCCTTTAGCCCCTCGGTCATCTAATGGTCCAACCGACTCCCTCACAGGTTTCTTGCTTCAGATATATTGAAAAAGGATTTTATTATGAGTTTTTGCCTCTATGGCCAACTTCATTTCAAATTCTCTCTTCGCTTGTCTTATCAATGTTTTATACTTAACTTGACAATGCTTATTTTGTATCCTATTTCTTTAGATGGATCCTTCTTCCAATTTTTAAAGGATGTTTTTTTTGGATAAAATAGCCTCTTTCACCTCACCTTTTAACCATGACAGTAATCGTTTTGCCTTCTTTCCACCTTTCTTAATGTGTGGAATACATATGGACTGCGCCTCTAGGATTGTATTTTTAAACAATGTCCAAGCCTGTTGAACACTTTTAACCTTGTATTTTTTTTGTATTTTTTATTAAAATTTATTAATCGCCTAACACTTAAAAAGGCCTAGGTGATATACAAAAATACATACATATTAAAGCAAAAAACATACAGTGAAAACAAAAATGTTAGTTTCACAGAAACCAAAACAATAATACCAGATATTATTGGTGCATATGATATTAAAACAACTCTGCAATTTTACCATTAAAATCACAATGTTAGTACATCATTTTTACAGTGAAAACAGAATGATGATATTCATACTGTTTATTTACCATTAAATGCAAGATGAAGCAGATGTTCCTTCAAAGCTGTTTTGAATTTTTTAATGTCATCAAGACATTTCAGCTTTGCAGCTTTGCAAAAACTGAAAGGTGCAGCTTTGCAAAAACTGAAAGCTTTGCAAAAACTGAAAGGTGCACCTTTGCAGCTGCACCTTTCAGTTTTTTTCTAACTATTTTCCTCATTTTATCAAAGTTTCCCTTTTGAAAGTTTAGTGTTAGAGCTGAAGATTTACTTATTGTCCCCCTTCCAGTTATTAGTTTAAATTTGATCATGTTATGATCACTGTTGCCAAGTGGCCCCACCACCGTTACCTCCTGTTGTCACAGATGCACTACTACTACAGCCAGGCACTTGGTGAAGATCCTAGGTGCTGTTGAGAGGCCGAAAGTGAGCACTTTATACTAGTAGTAGGAAACGCTCACCATCAAATGCAGGTAATGCCAATGAGAGGAATGGATGGGAATATGATTAAGTATCCTTTAGATCTATAGTGCACATCCATCACCGCCACCCCTACCCCCGCATTAAGGGCAGGATTGTGTGGAGGTAATTCATTTTGAATTCTTCCCAGAGTATATGTTTGTTCAGGTTTCTTAAATCCAGGATAGGTCTCAGTCCCCCAGATTTCTTGGGGATAAGGGAATACTGGGAAAAGAAATCCTGGCCAAGGTGATGGGAAGGAACCAGTTCTATCACCCGCTATTCAAGGAGCAACTCCACCTCCAGGTGAAGTTGTATCAAATCAAGTAAGATGGATATGGATTGAAGGCCAAGCAATGAAGAAGTGTGGGAAGCCAGGAGAAATGCAAGTGTTATCCAGACTCCACAATCTTGAAGACCCAGCAATCTTTGATGATCTTGCGCCACTCTTTCAAGTAGTGCTGGATCCTCCCTCACTACTGTATAGAATGGTACTGAAAGGTGATTAAAAACTTGCTCCAGGCTTTGGCTGTATTTGTGTTATTCTTTTTTTTAATTCTTTATCTCATTTTACAAATTAAATATTATAATTTGTATATAGCAAATACATGGATATAAAGAAAAGAAAAAAAAAGAAAAAAGAATAATTAACATAACTAAAACGCAATACCATATTACAAACTTTACATCCATTTAACCAAAAATCATTGGAAACAAAGAGAGATCCTAATAAGAGAGAATTATCACAAACATTACATTCAAAGGTAAAACCCTTACGCTTAATTCCAGTTGTGTTATTCTTGATTGATGGCATTCTCGCTGATGAATGCAAATCAGAAGTTGTTGCTGTTGTGGAAAGAGATAGCACCCAGTATTACTAAAATTGCTGATAATATGGTCTTTTAAAAATGTAGTAAAGGTGCCTTGCAGAAGACTGTTGTTCCTGTTCTGTAGATTGCCACATATTGTTCTTTTATTTGAGCAGCTGTTTCTCTGAAAAGATGATCACCCAGATATGGGACATCCGCCAACTTGTCATGGACATATCGCATAGCTTTCTGACCCTCAACCAAGCCATATGTCGAACTCCAATAGATGCTGTGGAGGTATGCAATGTGGTATCAAATAGGGATGTGAATCGTTTTTTGACGATTTAAAATATCGTCCGATATATTTTAAATCGTCAAAAATCATTAGAGCCGCGATACAATAACAATTCCCCCGATTTATCGTCAAAAAATCGTAAATCGGGGGAAGGGGGAGGGGAAGGGGGAGGGCGGGAAAACCGGCACACTAAAACAACCCTAAAACCCACCCCGACCCTTTAAAATAAATCCCCCACCCTCCCGAACCCCCCCAAAATGCCTTAAATTACCTGGGGTCCAGAAAAAGGGTCCCGGTGTGATCTTTTACTCTCGGACCTCCGGTGCTTGTAGAAATGGCACCGGCGCTACCTTTGGTTTTTCCGTATGGAAAAACAATTTGCGGCAGGAGATCGCTCCCGGACCCCCGCTGGACCCCCAGGGACTTTTGGCCAGCTTGGGGGGCCTCCTGACCCCCACAAGACTTGCCAAAAGTCCAGCGGGGGTCCAAAACGACATCCTGCAGTCGAATCGTGTTGTCTACGGCCAGCGCCATTTTGCGCAAAATGGCGCCGGCCGTAGACAACACGATTCGACTGCAGGTCGTTCCGGACCCCCGCTGGACTTTTGGCAAGTCTTGTGGGGGTCAGGAGGCCCCCCCAAGCTGGCCAAAAGTTCCTGGGGGTCCAGCGGGGGTCCGGGAGCGATCTCCTATGCTCCTGACCTCGGGGGACAAAAAACAAAATGGCGCCAGCGCTACCTTTGACCTGTCATATGACAAGGCAAAGGTAGCGCTGGCGCCATTTCTACAAGCACCGGAGGTCCGAGAGTAAAAGATCACACCGGGACCCCTTCCTCTGGACCCCAGGTAATTTAAGGCATTTTGGGGGGGTTCGGGAGGGTGGGGGATTTATTTTAAAGGGTCGGGGTGGGTTTTAGGGTTGTTTTAGTGTGCCGGTTTTCCCGCCCTCCCCCCCACTGGACCCCAGGTAATTTAAGGCATTTGGTGGGGGGTTCGGGAGGGTGGGGGATTTATTTTAAAGGGTCGGGGTGGGTTTTAGGGATGTTTTAGTGTGCCGGTTTTCGATTTACACGATTTTCACGATTTTCACGATATTTAAAAAACCCAAACGGCGACGATCCGATTCCCTCCCCCTCCCAGCCGAAATCGATCATTAAGACGATCGATCACACGATTCACATCTCTAGTATCAAATGCTTCATACCTGAATCAAATAAGATGGTGTATAAACTCTTCAGCATCAAAGAGTAGTTAAGGGTATTTGATTCTGCCTTCATCAGTTGGAAGAAAGTTTCAATTTCTGTTTACAGTCCTGTAAGTATTGAACTTTGGTGAGCAGAAATTCTTGCATTAAGCATAGAGCTTTGAAAAACCTTTTTACTAAAATTATCCAGTAGCCTGGGATCCTGGGCAGAGTATTCGAGTATATCCTTGCTTGCTTTTAAGAGCTGATTCTACCACAACAGATTGGTGGGATGATTACACTATTCCAAAGCCAGAGGAGTTTTGTACTCTACACTTTAGGTCATGTTTCCTTGTTACTGGGGCACAGGACACAGGTGTGTCCCACATTCTGGTTTGCAATGTTCACAGATATTATGGATGGAATTGCTGCTAGCTCCACTTGTGTTTCCACAATTGGGGGGAGGAGGCCACAGATGTTTTCACGAGGATCTTTGCCCTTATGAACATTTAACTCAAGAGTGCCTTTCCCAGCTTGACCGGAAATGTAGAATAGGAAAGGTCCTCTGGTGAAGACAAGTGTCCTGGAAGGGCATTGACCCTTCTTCACAACCTAGAAATATGGGAATACTGACTCAGGATCACAATGATGAAGAAGATGATTGAGGAGGTCACCTCAGAGGGGTATAGCCTGGTGGACATCCTTTGATTGATTTAACTTTGCTGCAAATGAATGCTGTAGACCAGTGGTTCTCAACCTTTTTTCGGCCAGGACACACCTGACAGATGTTCTCACTTGCTTGACACACTGAACATGTGACCTTTAAGCGGCTATATGTAAATATACACTCTGCATCCATGGGAACCCCCTCGACCCCCAACAATGGGTCAGAACAGAACTAGGTCATTACCCATACAACTCACCATACAAAAAAGATATTCTGGTTCTGGTGACATCTCAGTAAAAGCAAAACAAACTCCCTTTAACTACTAGGTACAATAGCCTTCTTTAAGAAAAGACAGTAATTTACCACTAATGCATATCCTATTGAGAAAACACAACAAATAAGATTGATACAAATGGCTACATGCTAGTGAAATACCTCACCTCAGTCACACACAAAGCCCACTTTCACCAAGGACAGAAAGACCACAAATTATAAATAAGGAGACAGAAACTGGAATGGAAAACAAAAAAAGCCACTCTGCATGCAGTGCAAACCTGGAGAAATGGAAACAAATATAGCACCTAACATAGTCCCAGGATCTGCAATAATGCACACAAACTAACCCGCACAAAGTTACACCTTCATTATGGCATGCACTCCAGCAGTAACAACCCTATCTATGAAAAGGCAACACTACAAATATTAAACCAGGCCCTAAACACCAATATACTTCCTATTAGGAAATCAGAATAAGCCAAGCTGCTATAGAACCCCATGCAGAAATAATTGTAAAACTATACTAATAAATGTTTCAAAACAGCTGATGACAGCCCTGGGGCTTTGTGTGTTGTCGGCACCAACGGTGCTGATGTACCATGTATACATGGCCCAATGCTTTTTTGTGCGCCATCTACTCCTGCAGCTTCTCAGAGTGGCACCTCTCCTTCTTTGCCTCATACTTTTGCTTACTCGACCCTCAGGATTCAGCTTGTTCCCAAGATGGAGGAGATACATTTGAGGAGCTCCTGCTAAACTCAACTCCCAGGAAGGCAGAAGAGACTGCGCTCCAAAAGAAGGATGGGCAGCAGTTTCAAAAGACTTATGCAGCTTCTCCATTTTCCAGGCCCTTGATCTCAGTGTATTCAGGGACATCCATCCATAATCATAACAGTTGGCCTGGTCATGATCAATTCCCAGGCAGTGGTAGCAGAGGTTATGTCCATTGGTAATGGACATTCTCTTTCTACAAATACAGTCCTTGAACCCGTTCACCATGGGGTAGATTTTCAAAGGGTTGCGCACGTAAGAGACACGCGCAACCCGCGAAAACCTACCCTTGCCTCCCCCTGCGCGCGCCGAGTCTATCTTGCATAGGCTCGGCGGCGGGCGCAAGCACCGGGACGCGTATGTCCCGAGGCTTGCAAAAAGGGGCGGGGCGTGGCCTGAGCCTCCAGGCACAGAGGCCATTTGCCGCTGTGCCCGGGTTCGCAGGCCGGCTGTTGGCCGGTGCGCGTAACTTACACCTGCTGGGAGGCAGGCGTAACTTCTTCAACAAAGGTAAGGGGGGCGGGGTTCTAGGTAGGGCTGGGGAGTGGGTTAGGGAGGGGAAGGTGCGTGGGGTGGAAGGAAAGTTCCCTCTGAGGCTGCTTCGATTTCGGAGAGGCCTCAGAGGGAACGATGGCAGGCTGCGCGGCTTGGCGCACGCAAGTTGCACAATTGTGCACCCCCTTGCACGCGCTGACCCTGGATTTTATAACATGCGCGCGTGTTATAAAATTGGGTATAGATTTGTTCGCTCCGGGTTGCGTGAACAAATCTGCGCCCGCGTGCAGGTTTTAAAATCTGCCCCCATGTGTTTTTTCTTACCAGACACGGTAAAGTAAAAATGTTCTGAATTTTACTTCTTTTTTTCTTTTTGGTAGCACTGAAAAGTTCTGTTTGAGGGCTGCTGAGGCAGTGGTCAACTTCAAAGAAAATGTTTTTAAGATACTCAGAAAAAAAAAAAAAAAAGAAATATAGGTTCACATCTGTGCTGGTGTTTGGAAATAAAAAGACTGAGGGGACTCACAAGGCAATGCTGAAGTGGGAATTGCTAAACATGCTGAGCAGGTAAGAGAGAGAGAGAGAGGTCCATTCGGTGCCTCCAGATGATGTCACTCATATGTAATGGCTAATTCACCCCTACCTATCTAGAGAAAAGCAAGGTACTAGTGTGAACTGAAGGAAAAAATGCAGGCTAGTAAACAGCAGAGACTTACACTAAGGGGCAGATTTTCAAAGGGTTACACATGTAACCCTGAAAACCTGCTCCTTGTGCACCTGATGCGCACAAGCCCCAGGACGCGCATATGTTCCGGGGCTTGAAAAAGGGGGCAGGGAGTGGGCGGGATGGGGCGGTCCGGGGGCGGGGCCGGAGCCTCCAGGCACAGCAGCCATTTACTGCTGCGCCCGGGATCGTGGGCCAGCCGTTGGCTGGCGCGCGCAATCTACGCATGCCCAGAGGCAGGCGCAACTTGAAGATTAAAGGCCATGATGGGGGTTTAGGTAGGGCTGGGGGGTGGCGGAAGGAAAGATCCCTCTGAGGCCGCTCTGATTTTGGAGCGGCCTTAGAGGGAATAGAGAAAGCCATCGGGGCTCCCCTAGGGCTCGGCGCGCGTAAGGTGCACAAGTGTGCTCCCCCTTGCGCGCGCTGACCCTGGATTTTATAACATGCGCGCGGCAGCGCTCATGTTTTAAAATTGGGCGTAGATTTGTGCGCGCTGGGTTGCAAGCACAAATCTACACCCGCGCATACGTTTTAAAATTTGGCCCTAAGCAGACAAATATAATACAATGCATTGAAACCATACCTCCAGGTTACACAACTTGAGAAGCCTATGGATAGATTATGCTAAACAGAAGATTTTGCTTAAGTATAATGGAAACAGTCCAGAAAAATTATTAATGGTTACAGTTCCAATTTTCCTTAAAAACCAGGCAGCATTTACAAATATTTGGAAAACTCCCTGCATTTAACTACAAACATGTGCAAATGAGGAATTCAGTATAAAAATACTTCAAGACAGACTTAAGTTTGTAAATGAAGTCTACTATTATATGGGTTTCTTAACATTACTTTCCAGATGTGAAATTCAGAAATGCTTACAGCAGGTTTTCCTAATAGGAAGAGAGGTTGACTGTGACATGCTGATGTCACAAGGCCTGTATAGAAAAAGTCATAATAAGGCAATATAGCTCATACACTGTAAAGCAGAATTGCTTACCTGTAACAGGTGTTCTCCAAGGACAGCAGTCCTCACAGATGGATGACATCATCTGATGGAGCCTGGCACAAAAAACTTATGTCTAAGTTTCTAGAACTTTGAGTATGCTCAGCATGCCATTATACTATATATCCATGTGGGGCCCCTTCAGTCTCATAATATTAAATTCAAGAATTCAAGCTCTTTTGAATCCCCACCGCAATAGTTATCCAGTTGATGGCCCATTGCTGCGGCAAGAAGGCTTTGGCCCGAGCCATGTCTCTCATCAAATCCAACTGAAGTGATGGACTGAGACGAGATTTGGGGTAACTGATGACGAACCCTAGTTACTCCAGCACCTGGATGGTTGAGCACATGGACGCTTCAGCTCCTGCCTGAGAAGAGCTCTTAACCAGCAAATTATCCAAATAAGGGAAAATATGGAGTCCAGCCCGCATAAGTGTGCCACCACTATGGCTAGGCATTATCTGAAGACCCAAATGTCACGATGTGGTAGTGCTGAGTTCTCACCACTAATTGGAAATACTTTCAATGACTGGGGAAGTTCTTGATATGGGTGTACGCATTCTTCAGCCTGAGAGAGCATATCCAGTCCCTTTTTGCAAGGAAGGGATTATAGTGTCCAGAGAAACCATGTTGAACTTTTCCTTTTCAGAAATTTGTTCAAGGCCTTTAGGTCTAGGATGGGACAGAATCCCCTTTTTTCTTTGGTATCAGGAAATACCAGGAGTAAAATCCCTGCCCTCTTTCCCCTAGTTGAATGGGTTGACCGCTCTGGCTGTTAAGAGGGAGGAGAGCTCCTCTGCAAGTACCTCCTGATGAGCTATCAGTCTCCAAAAATGACATGGGAGGGGAAATTTGGTGGGGCTCTCATTAGATTTCATTTATATCCATTGCACATGATGGCAAGGACCTACGGATCTAAGGTTACACTGGGCCACCAGTTCATGCAGAACTACAGTCTGCCCCCTATTTGAAGATCCATTGCCTGCAATCCAGTCAAAACCCAGTCACCAGAGTTGATTGAGGCACTGGCAGGGACTTTGGGGCCCTCTGTTGCCCGTGGGAGCTGCGAGGGGCCTCTGCTTGCTGATAGGGTCAAGTGTTTCCTGCTCTCCAGACTCTATTGCACCAGCAACTGGAACATATCCTGCTGCTGTTGAGGCAACTGCTCAGCTACCTCCTACACCTGCTTCAGAATGTCTACATATACTGGTCCAATTAGAGATGGAAGGCCACTATGTGGGCAATAAGCATACCTCCTTGAAAGACTTTCTCCCAAAATCATCCATGGCCTCTAATCCTTCTCTGGGGGCACTGAGGAATGGGTCCGAAGGTGCTTGGCCTTCTTGAGAGTGGATGTGACAATCACAGACTGGTGTGGTAACTGATGCTTGTCGAATTCAAGAGCATTTTGGACAAAATTAACCTGTTTACGGGAGGCACTGAGAGGGGGTGTTCCCACATCCTCATTAGCAGCTCCACAAGAATCTCATGTACTGGGTTCACCACAATTTCCTTTGAAGGCTCCACAGACCAGAGAATATCCAGCATCTTATTTTTATTTATTTTATTTAAATGATTTTATATACCGACAACCGTTTGCACATCGTGTCGGTTTACAAGTAACTTACAACCAAAGTATATATAGGCATAGCCTTTACAAAGAACAGTATGCAAAAGAACGCAGTAACAGAACAATAACTAGATAAATCTTGCCAGGTATCCTCCTCTGTCTCTGACTGAAAGGGGATGGCTTCAGCCATTAACCTAACAAATCATGCGAAGGAAAGTTCCTCTGATGGAGACTTATTTTGATCAGCTGGAGGAGATGGGTCTGAGGAGAGAACATCTGATGCATCAGTGTCCGAAGCATCTAATTCATCAGCCCCCGATGGGTCATGAGGGCATCGTCAAAACCCAAGACAATAAGGGGAAGACACCAAAGGGACCCTCAATGAACACAAGGTCAAAAACATGAAAAATCACAAATTAAAAAAACGAGGCGGCGGCTACTTAATCTGCAAAAACGTGAGTGAGATACGAGGCTCCGCAGAAGAGACTGAAGGGAACCTGATGGATGCATGGTATAATGGCATGCTGAGCATGCTCAGAGAAGCTAGGTCAAAGTTCTAGAAACTTTGATCTAAATTTTCCATACCAGGCTTCATTGGATGATGTCACCAATGTGTGAGATCTGCCATCCTGCTTGTTCTCGGAGAAAGTACCAAAGAAACACTGGAATCATGATCCTAACAAAATCATCCATTGTACCTGAAGACTGGAGGGTGACTAATGTAACCCCAATATTTAAAAAGGGCTCCAGGGGCAATCCGGGAAACTACAGACCAGTTAGCCTGACTTAACTGCCAGGAAAAATAGTGGAAACAGTTCTAAAGATCAAAATCACAGAACTGTTAGAAAGACATGGTTTGATGGAACAAAGTCAGCATGGCTTTACCCAAGGCAGGTCTTGCCTTACAAATCTGCTTCACCTTTTTAAAGGGGTTAATAAACATGTGGATAAAGGTGACCTGGTAGATGTAGTATATTTGGATTTTCAGAAAGCATTTGATAAAGTTGCTTATAAGAGGCTTCTAGGAAAAGTAAAAGTCATGGGACAGGATATCCTTTTGTGGATTACAAACTGGTTAAAAGACAGTAAACAGAGAGGAGGATTAAATGGACAATTTTCTCAGTGGAGGGAGGTGGGCAGTGGAGTGCTCAAGGATATGTACTGGGACCCATGCTTCTCAATATATTTATAAAATCTTGAAAGGAATAGGACACGTGAGGTAATCGAATTTGCAGATGATACAAAATAATTCAGAGTAGTTAAATCACAAGCAGATTGTGATAAATTGCAGGAGGACCTTGTGAGACTGGAAAACTGGGCATCCAAATGACAGATGAAATTTAATGAGGATAAGTGCAAGGTGATGCATATAGGGAAAAATAACCAATGCTATAGTTACACGATGTTAGGTTCCATATCACCCAGAAAAGAGATCTAGTCATAGTAGATAATACATTGAAATCATCGGCTTAGAGTGCTGCGGCAGTCAAAAAAGCAAACAGAATGTTAGGAATTATTAGGAAGGGAATGGTGAATAAAATGGAAAATGTCATAATGCTTCTGCATGGCTCCATGGTGAGACTGCACTTTGAATACTGTGTACAATTCTGGTCGCCGCATCTCAAAAATATAGTTGCGATGGAGAAGGTACAGAGAGGGTGACCAAAATGATAAAGGGGATGGAACAGCTCCCTTATGAAGAAAGAGGTTAGGACTCTTCAGCTTGGAGAAGAGACAGCTCAGGGAGAATATGATAGAGGTATTTAAAATCACAAGAGGGCTAGAATGGGTAAATGTAAATCGGTTATTTACTCTTTCGGATAACAGAAGGACTGTTGCACCGGAGGTGGACCCTTGGGCTGACGTGGGGGTTGACACTACCCGTAGGAGGGATCCTAAGGGTCCCCATAATTGGTAGGCAGAGTGGGCTGAAGGACGGAGGCCGGCTGGCACTCACCAATACCAGCCCTTGTTCCCCGTGGATTGAGCCTTTGGGTACTGGGGCTGGCTGGACTTAGGTGGGCCTCCGTATATCGTCATCGATGGAAAGGCAGAGAGGTCAGCACAGAAGCAGCAACAGTGGAATGGAGGAGTCTGTACTGGATGAGGCTAAGTCCCGGAGACCCGGGAGCCAATAGAACCAAAGTCAGACAGGGGGCACCCAAGCAAGAACAGGCCGAAGCCTGAAGAGCGTTCTAGAGCAAACTGGAGTCAGGGCCGGCGGTAATTAAGAAGCAGTGTCAAGATAAGGCTGAGGTGTGGACGAGGAGAGAGTAGGTAGCATATTCAGACAATGCAGAGGTCTGGGCTTGAAGAAAGGCAATGGCACAGTCAGGAAATACAGAGGTCTGGGCTTGAAGAGAGTCAATGGTGTGTTCAAGCAATGCAGAGGTCTGGGCTTGGAGAGAATCAGTGGCATAGTCAGGCAATGCAGAGGTCCGAGCTTGGAGAGAATCAATGGCATAGTCAGGCAATGCAGAGGTCCGGGCTTAGAGAGAATCAATGGCATAGTCAGGCAATGCAGAGGTTCGGGCTTGGAGAGACTCAATGGTGTGGTCAGGCAATGCAGAGGTCCAGGCTTGGAGAGAATCAATGGCATGGTCAGGCAAAGCAGAGGTCTGGGTTTGGAGAGAGTCAATGGCGTGGTCAGGCAATGCAGAGGTCTGGGCTTGGAGAGAATCAATGGCGTAGTCAGGCAAAGCAGAGGTAGTGCCCGAAAAGGCAATCCGATAAAAGGTTAGGAATCAGGAACGCAGGAGCAAGGGAGAACAGGAACAGGAACCAGTGAGGATCAGGAACCAAGAACGTAGGAGAATCACCAGGAGGCAATGAGTACACAACCAGCATGGTGACCTATTGCAAAGGTAATCATTGGAAGCGGTGCCCGGCCTTAAGTACCGGAGCTCCGGCGACTTCATCATCCGGGACCACGGCCAAGTTCCCACCGCGGGCCCTTCATAAGATTCAGTGATGCGCGCGCGCCTAGGGAGGGGCGCAGCGCTGGACAACGACGTCTCTCTGCGGGCCACGTGGAGAGGCCTGATGCGGAGCACAGAAATCTGTAGCTGAAGCTGTGGCACCAGGGGTGGCCCGAAGACAGAGCCGATGGCCTACCGCCACCAGGGATGAGGATCCAGGCACTGGATTCATCAGAGAGAGGTGAGGGGGTCAGGCCGCAGATATGCCATGGCCGGCACGTGTAACAGTACCCCCCCTTATGCCACCCCCCTCTTGGAAGTCTGGGTTTGCCCGGATGGGCACGATGAAATTGAAGGAGGAGGTTTTTATCCAAGATGTTAGGAGCTGGTTCCCACAAATTCTTTTCGAGGTCATAACCCTCCCAGAAAAGGAGGTATTCCACCGGCGGCCCCTACGGCGAACATCAAGGACTTCATGGACCTTGTAGGTAGTGTCAGTCTCCGCAACCAGTGGAGGTGGTTCGGGAGCTTTTCGTGAAGGCCAAGATAGGACTACTGGCTTCAGAAGTGATACGTGGAACGAATTATGGATTCCTATTGTTGGTGGCAACCGAAGCTGGTATGTAACTGGTCCAACATGACGAATGATTGGAAAAGGTCCAATGTACCTCAGTGCAAACCTTTGGGAAGGTATCTTAAGCTGAATATACAGAGTGCTTAACCAGACTTTCTGGCCAGGAAGAAACTCAGGAGCCGAGCATTGATGGATGTCCGCAGACTTCTTGGCCCAGGATGTGGCTTGGCATAAGCAAAGATTCGTCTGATTCCAGAGTGCCTTGAGAGCATCAGCAGTAGCTTGCGCGGCAGGAGAGGACACCGATAGTGGTATGAGTAGTGGTGGTCATGGTTGCTTCAAATAAACGATAGAAAAAGGCGATGTACCTGTGGCAGCGGCAATATGGGAGTTGTGGGAGAACTCTGCCCAATTGTCTTGATGATCATTTATGTAGATGCAGAGGAAGGATTTTACAGAGCGATTCATATGCTCAGCTTGTCCATTGGCCTGCAGATGGTACGCTGTCGTTAAACTGATGTTGATGCCAAATTTATTGCAAAGAGCGCACCAGTATCGGACATCAAATTGTGGACCCTTATCGGAGACAATGTCCTTGGGCAAGCCATGTAGCCAAAATATATGAAGATAGAACAGGTGTGCCCGGTAGTGGAACAAAATGGGCCATTTTAGAAAATCTATGGTAACCCATACAACCATGTGACCCTTGGATGGCAGTACGTCCACAATGAAATCCGTGAAGAGATGCGTCCATGGTTCCTCGAGAGCTGGAAGTGGCTGGAGCAAGCCCCATGGTTGACCAACCGGGGCTTTCTGTTGAGCACAAGTATTGCAGGAATAGACGTACGCTTTAGCATCAGAAACCATAGTGGGCCACCAGAAGAACCGCTGGAGCAACGTAGGGTTCGCGCTTGCCCTGCGTGACCAGCAAACTTAGAATCATGTGCCCACCGGAGGACTCTTTCACGAAGGTGATGGGTCACAACAGTTTTCCCAGTCAGAACTGGGTGAGATGCAGACAAAGAAATACAAGCTGGGTCAATAATGTGACCGGGTTCTTCAGGAGTATCTTCTGGTTCAAAGGAACATGACAGGGCATCTACCCAAAGATTTTTTCCAGCTGGACGATAGCGAAGATCACAGTTGAACCTAGAAAAGAACAGGGCCCATCGAACTTGATGGGCATTGAGATGCTGGGCATGACTCAAGTGTTCTAGATTCTTGTGATCTGTGAATATGGTGAATTTATGTTGAGTGCCCTCTAGCCATGGGCGTCATTCTTCTAGAGCTAATTTGATAGCAAGCAATTTGCGATCTCCAATGCTATAGTTTTGTTCCACAAAAGAGAATTTGCATGAGTAGAATGAGCACAGAACTAGGGATCCAGAAGTGGAACATTGGCTCAAGACCACCCTGGCCCTGATAGTGAAGGCGTCCACCTCAATCTGGAAGGAGCGGTTTGGGTCTGGATAGTGAAGACAAGGTCCAGCTAGGAAGGCCTCTTTGAGGTGGTGAAAGGCTGTAATGGCTTCCGGAGTCCAGTTCCAGGTATCTTGGCCCTTACGGGTCAATGCAGTAAGAGGAGCCACCATTGTTGAGTAATGAGGGAGAAAATGGCGGTAATAATTCGTGAATCCTAGAAATTGTTGTAGTGCTTTAAGACCCACTGGCTGAGGCCAATCTTGGATTCCTTTGTTTTTCAGGGTCACTAGAGAATCCTCATTGCGAAATTATATACCGAAGAAAGGGTAAACTAGATTCTTCAAATAGGCATTTATCCAATTTTGCAAAAAGATGGTTTTCGCGGAGACGTTGAAGAACCATGAGGTCATCGGTGTGATGTGTAGCCAGGTCCTTGGAAAAGACAATGATGTCAGCAAGGTATGCCACAGCTTTAACATACAATAAGTCTCTGAAAATTTCATTAATCATTTGTTGAAATACTGCGGGAGCATTACAGAGGCCAAAGGGAATCACCAGGTATTCGTAATGCCTGTCTCTGGTGTTGAAAGCTGTTTTCCAGATGTCAACAGGGCGGATACACACCAAGTTGTAAGCTACGTGCAAATCCAATTTGGTGAAGATGGAAGCTCCGTGTAATCAATGAAATAACTCAGAGACCAAGGGCAACGGATCTTTGTCTTTACGGGTGATGGCATTTAAGCCATGGTAATCGATACACGGCCTTAGGGATCCGTCTTTCTTTGCCACGAAGAAAAATCCTGCATCGGCAGCAGATGTTGAGGGACAAATGAACCCTTTATTAAGGTTCTCCTGGATGTACTCCATCATAGCCTTGGTCTCAGGAAGAGACAGAGGGTAAATACACCCTCAGGGAGGCGTGGTCCCAGGCAGAAGATCAATAGGGCAGTCGAACATCCGAAGAGGGGGTAGAAGGTCTTCCTTCTGCTTTGAAAAGATATCTTCAAAGTCTGCGTAAGGAGCTGGTATGCCTGAAGAGGTGGTCGCCAGAGGAATCACCAGTCTGATGACAAGTGGAACCAGATTCCACCAGCTGGAGCGACCCCCAATCAAATTGGGGAGAGTGTTGTTGGAGTCAGGGTAGCCCTAGGACTACTGGGTGGATGGACTTCTCTAAAATCAATAATTCGATTTCTTCCGTATGAAGAGTGCCAGTAAGAAGTTGAACTGGCTCAGTGGTCATGGAAATTCGACCGGGTAATGGTTCTCCATAAATCAAAGCAATGCACAGGGAGGTCTCCAAAGGATGGGTATTTATACCCAGAAGTTGAACTAGATCCTTGAGAATAAAATTTCCTCCTGCTCCGGAATCCACCAGAGCACGGTCTGGAAAGGACTGGGAGTCCCAAATCAGAGTAACTGGCAAGGACAGTTGAGGGGATGGTGACGTTGCACCCAAGTTCAAGATCCCAACTGAACTTAGGCTGGGCAGTTTCCTGGATGGACTGGGCAGACCTGTAGGTGTTGGCCAGGTGCTCCGCAGTACAGACACAAGCCTGTTTGTCTCTGCTGGAGGCGCTTTTCCAGAGACAGCCGCCCACAGCCCAACATCATGGGTTCTTCCGTCTTGGCCACTATGGAGATCCTACCGGAGGCAGGGCTAGTAGCCAGTGGCAAAAGGGAGCGAACCTGAGAGGGCCTTCTGGGTATCCGATTCTCCTGGTGGCGCTCTTGGAGACGATGATCAATTCGGCCAGTCAGATCGATGAGATCCTCCAGTGAAGAAGGGAGCTCCCGAGCTGCCAATTCATCCTTCAGCTGCGGGGATAGTCTATCCAGTAGATAGTATGCAGTGTTCCTGCCAGGAGAGTTCTGTAGCTAAAGTCCGAAATTGAATCGTATAATCAAATAGGCTTATTTGACCTTGTTGAAGATGTAGCAAATTAGTGCTTGCCACGGCATGCTGCCCAGGATCATCAAAGTTCCGCCGGAACATGGCCACTAATCGAGACAATTCCTGTAGGAATGAATCCGATCGCTCCCATAAGAGCAAAGCCCAAGCCAATGCCTTCCCTTCCAGATGAGGTGACTTTCGTGAGTTCATCTTGAAAGATGGAGGGCTGCAGAATGAACTGCATGTAGCACTGGTTGTTGAACCCTCTGCAGTGCTTGGAGTTACTGTTGAAACGAGGCAGAGCTAGTAGAGCCAACAAGGTTCTAGGAGTGGAGGGAGACGGCTGTTGGTGAGAGGAAGCCAGTACTAGAACTGAGTTACCGGACAGGCCATCAAGCCCGGCGTGCACATGCTCAAGGGAAGAGGCCAGTGCCTCAAGAATCTGTTGCTGTTCTTGTACCTTTGAAGCCAGATCAGAAATAGCCTGGAGGGCACGCGGCTCTGCCGAGTTCATGGCCTTTGCAACCTGGGGTTGAGGTGGGGTTGACGCTACCAGTAGGAGGGATCCTACGGGTCCTCACCGTCAGCAGGTGGAGTGGGCTGAAGGACAGAGGCCAGCTGGCACTTCATCAATACCAGCCCTCGTTCCCTGTGGGTTGAGCCTTTGGGTACTGGGGCCAGCTGGACTTAGGTGGGCCTCCATATGTCATCATTGATGGAAAGGCAGAGAGGTCAGCCCAGAGGCAGCAACAGTGGAATGGAGAAGTCTGTACTGGATGAGGCGGAGTCCCGGAGACCCAGGAGCCAATAGAACCAAAGTCAGACAGGGGGCGCCCGAGCAAGAGCAGGCCGAAACCTGAATAGGCCAAGTCCAGGACGTAGACTGAAGAGGTGTTGTAGAGCAAACTGGAGTCAGGGCTGGCGGCAATCAAGAAGCGGTGGCAAGACAAGGCTCAGGTCTGGACGAGGAGAGAGTCGGTAGCGTAGTTAGACAATGCAGAGGTCCGGGGGTTTGGAGAGAGTCAATGGCATAATCAGGAAATGCAGAGGTCGTGTCCAAGAAGGCAATCCGATGAAATGTTAGGAATCAGGAATGCAGGAGCAAGGGAGAAGAGGAATAGGAACCAGCGAGGTTCAGGAATGTAGGAGAATCACCAGGAGGCAACGAGTACACGACCAGCGTGGAGACCTGTTGCAAAGGCAATCGTTGGAAGTGGAGCCTGGCCTTAAGTACCGGAGCTCCGGCAATTTCATCATCCGGGGCCGTGGCCAAGTTCCCGCCAGGGGCCCTTCATAAGAGTCAGTGATGCGCACACCTAGGGAGAGGCGTGGCGCTGGATGGTGGCATCTCTCCGCGGGCCACACAGAGAGGCCCGACGCGGAGCACAGGAATATGTAGCTAAAGCTGAGGCACCGGGGGCAGCCCGAGGATGGAGCCTGCAGCCTACTGCCGCCAGGGATGAGGAACAAAGCTCTGGATTCGTCAGAGAGAGGTGAAGGGGCCGGGCCGCGGGTCTGACACAGCTGGCACACGTAACAAGGACTAGGGGACACTCCATGAAGTTAGCATGTAGAACATTTAAAAGTAATGGAGAATGTTCTTTTTCACTCAACGCACAATTATTTATTTATTTGTTTATTTATTTAAAGGGTTTTTTTTAAACTGACATTCGTTTGCACATCACATCGGTTTACATGGAACAGGTATAACAAAAACATATGAGATTTACATGGAACTAGTGTAACAATAATGAGAACATAATTAAACTCTGGAATTTGTTGCCAGAGGATGTGGTTAGTGCAGTTAGTGTAGCTGGGTTTAAAAAAGGTTTGGATAAGTTCTTGGAGGCAAGTCCATTACCTGCTATTAATCAAGTTGACTTAGAAAATAGCTACTGCTATTACTAGCATCAGTAGCATGGGATAGACTTAGTTTTTGGGTACTTGCCAGATTCTTGTAGCCTGGACTGGCCACTGTTGGAAACAGGATGCTGGGCTTGATGGACCCTTGGTCTGACCCAGTATGGCATGTTCTTAAAATTACAAAGAATGAAGAAATTGTGATCACAGGGGACATTCCTATACCAACCAATAAAAATCTAGAATCTTGAAACCAGACATAATGGTAAAGGAGAAAAACACAAGAGTAGCATTGCTAAAAGAAGAAACCGTGCCAAGCAATGGTTCTAAAGACCAAGGGTTCCCCAAACGCAATCCTTAAGGGCTACGACCCAGTCTGGTTTTCAGGATTTCCACAATGAATAAGCATGAGATATATTTGTATAAACTGGAGGCATGCAAATAGATCTCATGTACATTCATTGTGGAAATCCTGAAAAACTGACTGGGATGTGGCCCTCAAGACCCAAGTTTGGGGATCCCTGATTTAGACATATGAAGAGAGATAAGATCATCAAATAGCAAGAGATGCAATCAAGGAAATGTGGCAAAAGAGATACAGGAATATTTCCTATCACCTTGAGTGAAACAGGTCTGATTAAAAATAACTTCCAAGCTCATTTCAATATGTTATCCGCATATATTATTTATTTATTTGTTTGTTTTTATTTATTTAAAGTCTCTTATATACCGATGTTCGTATGCACATTGCATCGGTTCACAAAGAACAAAAGCTTTTGGGCGGAGCCCTTACATATAACAGCAGAATATAAATAACTTTCGGGCGGGGGCCCTTACATGTAACCATAAGAATACATTAAACAGGGGGAGGGTAAAATACTGGTTAGGCGATGCAGTATTCCAAAAATTAAATGGATACAATCAACTATATACAAAAATAGGTGAGTACAAAGTACAAAATCAGCAGGCATTCTTAGTCATACATCGATAAGGCATTCCTGGTCAGTTACTTGACTTGTTACACGCTTGTGTTGGTGATGTTTCTGCGTGGGATGGGGGGGAAGTGGGTAAGCTTGAAGAAACAGCCAGGTTTTGAGGTTCTTTTTGAATTTAGGAGTAGAGGTCTCAATGCGGAGTTCAGGCGGTAAGGAGTTCCATATAGTGGGGCCAGCTAGGGAAAATGCTCTGCTCATGGTAGAGGAGAGTTTGATAGATTTGATAGATTGTTTACAGAGGGTTCCTTGTAGGGCTGGGCGAGTAGGTCTATTCGATGTGCGGGGGAGGAGGGGGGGTTGATCCAATTAAGGTTATCATTCAACAGACTTTTATGGATGAGGGAGAGTGCTTTGTAGAGTATTCGGGAGGGTATTGGGAGCCAGTGTAGCTCGATAAGTGTGGGGGTAATGTGGTCTCTTTTTCTAGAGTTAGTCAAAATACGAGCTGCGGCGTTTTGCAAAAGTTGTAAAGGTTTAGTATGCGTTGAGGGGATGCCAAGGAGGAGTGCGTTGCAGTAGTCTATTTTAGACAGGATAATAGACTGAAGAACTGTGCGAAAGTCGGAAAAGTGAAGTAATGGTCTAAGTTTTTTTATCGTTTGTAGCTTAAAGTAGCAGTCCTTTATGATAGAGTTAATGAATGGTTTGAAAGTGAGATGGTTATCAATGAGTACACCTAGATTGCGAGTGTGTGCAGAGAAAGATGTAGATGTAGATATATTATACCTTACAAGCTCTAGAAGCAATCTTTCTTTGGTGTAATGCAAAAGAAGAGCACAAGCAGTACATATGAGAGATTGAGTTAATATCCAACGGCTTAAGAGTGAGGCTCATTATTGTCTCGCTATGTGCAAAAAAACAAACCCTTTTAGAGAGGTTCTGACCCAGGGGAGTACAGTGTTAACTGGACTGTCTGTATTTCAGGAGGAAACAGTATGTTTCTCAATCCACACATGAGATGTTTTACATCAAAAAGAAGAAGACATAAAGCAAAACAATGCAAAAAATAAATAAATAAGGAAACATTACTTTATACATAATTAAAACTTAATATGCCATAGTCCATTTAACGAGGGCAATAAAGGCATTATCAAAGAATAATCAATACATCATAATGAAAGAGCCGATAAATCCTATGGGGTCAATTTTCAGCCTCTGTACGACTCGGCAAGATAGCCGGATAAACGTATCCAACTAACTAGCAGGGTATATTCAGTAGTGTGGGCATGCTGCTGAATATACCTGGCTATTTGAAAGTTAGCTGGTTATGTCTAATTGGCTAACTTTAGAACAGCCCTACGGCCTGACTGAGTTAACTGTATAAATTAAGTGGCTTACTCTGAATACAAGAGTTAGCTTACTCTGCTCTTCCTTGGAACACCTCTGGTCAGACCATGGAATGCCCCTTTCCTATCCTACATATGGTTGGGTAAGCCATTCAGACAATAACTATTGCATTATGGGGTAGATTTTAATAGATACACGCGTGTGTCCATGTGCATGCGCTACCCGGCGTGCATACATGGACACGTGATTTTATGGCAGGCGCGCGCATGTTATAAAATCGGGGGTCGGCGCTTGCAAGGGGGTGCGTTCCCCCGTTCTCTACTTCCCCACCCCACCTTCTCCACCCTTCCCCCCCTACCTTTTTCTTCTTTTTTCTTTTGTTTTAAAACTTACTTCAGCCCTGGGGCTGAAGTTGTGCACACCGGCCAACTGCCGGCACGCGATCCCCGGCACAGCGGCAAATGAGCTTCTGACCCAGCCCCACCCCAGACCGCCCCGCACCCCCACCCCATTTTGCAAGCCCCGGGACTTACACGCGTCTCGGGGCTTTATGCGCGTTGCCGGGCCTTTATAAAATAGGCCCGGCGCGCGTAAGATGATTTACAGGCATAGAGCTTTGAAATTCCAGCCCTATATATTCATTTGCACATGTAAAGCTCAGTTTTAAGCATGTATATGCTTTTAAAAATCAGGCCCTAAGGGTACAAAGTAATTTGCACTTTTTTTTCTGTGTATGTAGAATTGTACAGGAAAGATATGCAAGCAGGGGTTTATTTACAAAGACTAATGAGGGGGTTATGCCTGTAAATCTGCCTCTGTGCCTGGTAAGCAAATTTGCAGAAGAGCAAGAGAAAGCATGTACTGTTGCTGCCGCACAAAAAATTGTGCACGCATAACGAGGGCATTTCAAGGGCATTCCAGGGCAGGGTTTTGGAAGCATGCACACACGTTCATATTTTATAAATTGGGTTCCCACTGCACGGTTTATAAAATAGAGGCGTAACTTTAGGCACATCTGTTTACTGCAGTGACACCAGACATTGGTGCATTGGCTTGATAATTCCCCCTGACAAAGCAGATATTTGAAACGTGGTCCCATGTTGGCGATGAATTTTTCTGGGAAGTTTGAGTGCTAGGTAAGCACTGGATTTATTTTTAAATGCATAGGAAAAAAGGTAATCAAAAAATGATGTTTTGTTCATCTGAACTATTTTACAAATTATAGGGAAGATTTGTTATATGTGGGTTATTAGCTGAATCCCCTGAAGATATTGGATTCTCTATTTTTTGTTTTTGTTGGCCACAATCCACCCAAGTGCTACAGACTCTGAAGATGTATGAAGGAGAAAAGAAAAAAAAACCAAAACTAAAACAATGAGGACAGGAATAAGTTGATTCTACAATTAAGAGATCAGTGCTACACTTAAATCTGCTTGATTTATGCAGCAAAAGGGCTCAGTAAACTTTTTTCTGTAGTGCCCAAGTGATACATATTCATTTAGGCTTCAATGGTTGACCCCAACATTTTTCTATCTTGCTAAATGAGAAGGTTCCATGGAAGATTACAGCAACAGAAACTTGTAGTTTACTGCTCAGAAATAAATTCTAACCACAAAATTTCATACTAAATATACTGAAAAGAACTACAGTTTGAAATATTAACCAAAAAGCAAGATAGAGACTGACATTTACTAGATTTTATGGTATAGTATACATAGTATAGAGTGAACATCTAGAAGAAACAGAAACATCTGGTTTTCATTTTTCCCGTTCTAAAGTTGAAAAGTTCACAGGATTTTTTTGGTTTTCTGTTTTGCTTGCTATGCATGGGGAGGACAGTTTTCAAACCCATTCAAATGAGTAAATACTAATTTTTCTGCAAAAACGGGCTCTTGAAAATTGCCCTGTCTTAATACGGCTGAAGTACCACTTTCCCCAGGGGCATACTTTAGTTGGGATCAGAAAATAATCAGCTGGATTTTAAATTGGCCACGCGCATAGAAAATCGCCACTCACGTGCATGCCGGGCCCTGCAGGCGCTGCGCACAGTTTTAAAAAGAGGCCGGCCACGCGCGTAAGTGGCGGGCCCTGACAAATGGGTGGGCCGGGGAGTAGGGATGGGCAGTCTGGGACAGCGCCATTCCTCGCTGTCTTGGACCCTTGTGCGCCGGCTGGCGCATGCAAGTTACTTCAGGTCAGGCTCTGAAGTAACTTGAAAAACAAAGGTTAAAAAAAAGGGGGATTTAGAGGGTGGGGAGGAGAGGGGAAGGGGAAGGGAGGTTAGGGTATGGGGTAGGAAAGCTCCCTCCCCTAAATTGCAGCGGACTGGGAGGGAACTGGGGGAGCCCCGATCTCGTTGCTGCACGAATTTTGCAAAATTTTTACCCCTCCTTGCGTGCGCCGCCTGCACATACGCACGCGGATTATAAAATCCGGCGAGCGTGTGTGTGCGGCCCACGTATTTTATGACATGCGCACGCCAATGCGCGCATGTTATAAAATCGGCGCAACCATGTGCGCGCGCGTGCCAGATAGCGCGGGCACCTGGACGCGAGCGCACACGTTTTAAAATCTACCCTAATATGCGTAGATTGCATTTTTAAGTCTTATTTTCCTTACAAAATCACCCACAAAAACAGTTGGTGTGAATGTCCATGGGTACTTTGTAAGATTGAAATGGAAAGTAGGCATGCGCTTTCTATTTGAAATTTGGTGGAAAGTCCACGGGTAACAAGTACTCGCTATGTGGATGGTCCTCCCAAGTTTGGTTTTGTATTCCCCAGGTTGGCTGAGGATGCTGCAGAGGCAGGGGGTCATGGTCATCACTCAAGGGTGACACCTATTGGATGGAGTCATGAATATCAGGGTTCCAAAAGGAACACTGGTGTGTAGCTGCCAAACCAGGATGGTCGCTGCAATGACCAATGGGAGTGCATATAAAATAGATGGAAACATTTCTTGGTGGCTGCAAATGAAGCCTTTTGGGGCCAGGATTTCCACCCTGGTTCTGATTAAGTTAGAAATACAAAAAAAGCATGAAAAAACTGTAAAGTTAAAAAAAAAAAAAAATTTGGTGTGAACTTTAGTAAATTGGCTCCTAAGTCTTTCAAAGTAAAACAGCATGGATGTGTAATTAAATGATCACTAATATCTGATAGCATGTTTCTAGATTACTGGCCAATGCGGTAGAATTAATATTGCATTTTATGATCCCCATTTTGACTTTCACAGACAGATTTCTGCACAATTAGTACGGAAGAGATAGCACATTATACCATCCCTACTGGCTACTCATATCTATACTCATTTAACAATAATTCTTCACTAGCTGCCAAACTGAAAAAGAAGCCAGTTTGTCAGAGAGTTCACAATTCACAATGTTGGAATTTTAAAACGGGCCAGTGTGCAGTTCACAAATGTATTGTTTAACTTCATGGCTTGCTATTATCGTTATTTTTTATTTTTTTTTTGCTTACATCGTACTTTTGACCAGGCTTGCATCAGAAAGAGACATCAAATATCAAACAAAAGTAAAAAAAGCACATGGTAAAATCATTCTACTGGCTTTAGTAATCTGTGTCCAGCTATCATCTTACAGTACAAAACAAGACGGTAGCTGGACCCAGATTACACAACAAGACGATAGCTGGAACAGATTACTAAAGCCAGTAGAATTTTCACTCTAGCCCCCCACTCTTCACTTGAACTGAAGAACATGTATGCAGCCCTGGAAGTGGAAGTGAAGAAACAGTCCAAGATGAGGAGGAACCGAAGCTCATGTGCCCCAAAGCTGCAGGATCAGCAACCACCGTGACTAGGAAGCAAAGTTGGTGACCCTCTTTTAAGAGGCACAGAGGTGTCCATCTGCTGAACAGACATGATAACTCTGGAAATGTACTGTCTGCTGGATGCCAGGCTAGATCTGAGATTTCAGAGAGACTGCCGAGAATCATCCAGCCTACTGACTATTATATTGTGCTGCTCCATCCATGTTAGCACAAATGATACTGCCAGGTTCCACACGGAGCATATCAAAAGTGACGTCATAGCTCTGGGAGAGGGGATAAAGCAGATAGGTGTAATTCTCCTCCACCCTTCCCTCTCAAAGATAGAGGCCCAGGCAAGGAAGATTGCATTCTGGAGATGAATGGAATGAATTGCTGCGCAGATGGTGTCGACAAAAGAGTTTTGGCTTCCTGGACCATGGGATGATGTTTCAAGGACCGCTAAGCAGAGACGGGGAGGGTCAGCATCTTCCAGGGCTGGCAAACCTACTGAGGGGGGCCTTAAACTAGGATCAATGGGGATGGGTGAACAAAGTCCTCAAAGTAAGTAAAACATTTAACATATAGAAATGGGGAAAAAAAAATACAATATCTGGAAAGCTATGCACACTAATGAGGATCATATGGGAAATAAAACTGCAGATCTAGAGGCAGTCATGGAAGAGGATGACTTGGATGGAGTGGCTGTCATGGAGATGTGGTACATGGAAAGTCATGACTGGAATATAGTCCTACAATCTATTCAGGAAGGACAGTGTAGGGGAAAAAAAAAGGAAAAAGGAGAGGCACTAACTATGTAAGCAACAGATCTGCAGGGCTTACGAGGTAAGGAGGAGGCACTGCGGGTTAAACTGAAAAGTGGGAATGGAACATTTATTTATAGTGGTGTAATACACAGACCTCCATCACAGAGAGACTTAATGGAGGGTATTCATTAAAATGATATAAAAAGGGAGGTGCCATTGCTAGGGGATTTCAATCTGCCAGATGCTGACTGGGTCCTGTGGTTTCTAAAAGCAGTGAATTCCTGGATTCCCTGCAGGGAGGGCTGTTTCATCAACTGATAACAGAACCTACATGGGAGGGGGGCGATACTGGACCTGGTACTTACCAAAGGGGACAATGTTTCTAATGTCGTAGTGGATGATCATCTGGGTCCTAGTGTTCACCAGCATTAGAGTGCAGGTGGGGAGGGTTTATTCTAAAGTGAGGGTCCTAGACTTTAGGACTTTTTTTTTTAAATTTTAGATATGTTAGTGATAGGAGGAAGAGCAAAAGTGGCATTGTGAGACTCGTCAGAGAAGGGAAGAAATATGCAGATGAAGAAAAAAAAAAAAGGAGTTGCTTAACAAATATTTCTGTCCTAGAAGAGCCAGGAGTAGGGCCACAGAAATCAGGCAAAAAAAAATAAGACGGGATGTATGGTAAACCTCAAATAATTTCCACAAACGTATGTTCGTGAGGAACTTGCTAAACTGAAAATAAAGTGATGGGGCTCGATGGGATGTCTCCGAAGGTTTTAAAGGAACTTATTCTGGCAGATCCACTGGCTTAACCCTTTCAATGCGTCTTTAGAGTCAGGAGTAATGTTGATTTTCTGGAAACAGGCAATCTTTGTTCCTCTTCACAAAAAAATGGAAGTAAGGAGGAGGCTGGGAACTACAGGCCACTCAGTCTGACCTCTGTGGTGAATAAATTAATGGAATCTCTACTAGACCATATGGTAGTGCAGTTTCTTGAATTCAACAGATCACAAGATCCTAAGAAGCATGGTTTTATCAGAGATTGATCATATTTATCTGATACAACCTATTTCTTTGACTGGGTGATGGCGTTAGAAACCGATTGAGTGGAATGCATGCAACAAAAGGTGGTGGTAAATAACGTGCTGTAGGGTTCGGTCCTTGGACAAGTCCTTTTTAACATTTTAATGATATTTCAGAACCATTATCAGTATTCTGTGGATAATACCAAAAATTGCATAGGGTAGGACAGCCAAGGTGGTGTGCAAAAGATGAGGGGGGCACACAGTGACACTCGAGGAATGGTTTAAGGTCTGGCAGCTATGATTAAAGCTAAAAAACTTGCAGTCATGCATCTGGGCTGCAAAAACTCTTTTGACAAAATTCTTTTATGCCCAGTACAAGAGCAGGATATTCTAAAGATCTCAAGATAGGTCAGTTATGCAAACTTGCTGGGAGGTGTTTCTGCCTTATCCAACATTTACCTACTAAATTCTATAAAAATTTGTGGAACTAAATATTTTTAAATTGTTTCCATAAACAGAAAGTATACTTTCTAAACTTTTCCTGCATTTCTTTCACATAGCCCTCCATTAATGTCTTACCAATAACTGCAATATGATATGTAATGCAATAATGTATTGCATAGTTAAATGTTCATAATACATTCTTGCAGCTCAATTTGTACCAGAGAATATGTTAGCGGAGCGAGTAATAAGGACTGAACAACATTAAATATATTGTTATTAGACTCAGAAACTGTAGTTGCTGTTGAGACAATCTAGAAAATGTAGGAATAGAAACATATAAACATAGAAATGACAGCAGAAGAAGACCAATCGGTCCATCCAGTCTGCCCAGCAAGCTTCACACTTCTTTTTTCTCATACTTATCTGTTTCTCTTGGCTCTTAGTAACCTTAGGTTCTATTTCCCTTTCACCCCCACTATTAATGTAGAGAGCAGTGATGGAGCTGCTTCCAAGTGAAATGTTAAGTTTGATTAGTTGGGTAAGCGGCAGCATAGCTCTCTGCCGTTGAAGCAGAGATATGCGTGAAGTATTAGTTTTTCTTCTCCCCTGCCGTTGAAGCAGGGAGCTATGCTGGATATGCATTGAAAGTGAAGTATGCCTTGTAAGTCACATTAACTATCATCAAATATTGAAAAGCCTAATAATTGGTAATTGAATAAGCCTAATAATTGGTAATACCTATAGCCCATGAACCCATCCCTGGTTGTTTTTTTGTTTGGTTTTTTTTCTTTTTTTAATTGGGAGATGGCAGCCCTCCATCCTTCCACTCCGTGAAGGTGGAACACCAACCACTGGCCACTGGCATCCCGCTCCGTGAATGCCTCTGTGGCTACTGCAGCTCCGTGCAGTGTTTTGCTGCCTGATCTTTATACGCGTCCTCTAGACCTGATGGATCCACAGTGTTTATCCCACGCCCCTTTGAAGTGCTTCACAGTTTTGGACTTCACCACTTCCTCCGGAAGGGCATTCCAGGCATCCACCACTCTTCTCCGTGAAGAAATACTTCCTGACATTGGTTCTTAGTCTTCCTCCTTGGAGCCTCAGCTCATGACCTCTGGTTCTGCTGGTTTTTTTCTGACAGAAAAGGTTTGTCATTGTCTTTGGATCGTTAAAGTTTTTCAAGTATCTGAAAGTCTGAATCATATCACTCCTGCTCCTCCTTTCCTCCAGGGTGTACATATTTAGATTCTTCAATCTCTCCTCGTATGACATCCGATGAAGACCCTCCACCTTTCTGGTCACCCTTCTCTGTACCGCTTCAATCTTGTCTCTGTCTCTTTGTAGATACGGTCTCCAGAACTGAACACAGTACTCCAGGTGAGGCCTCACCAAGGACCTGTACAAGGGGATAATCACTTCCCTTTTCTTACTCGATATTCCTCTCTCTATGCAGCCCAGCATTCTTCTGGCTTTTGCTATCGCCTTGTCGCATTGTTTCACAGACTTCATATCATTAGACACTATAACCCCAAGGTCTCTCTCTTGCTCCTGTATGTACTAGATTATATATCTGCTGATGTGTTGACCTGGAATATGTATGGATATGAATGAGAAGATGCTTTTGCTGTTGTTAACCTAGAAAATGAAAGCTGACAAAGATGTGAATGTTGACCAAGAATTTTAAAGCTGACATTGTAAACCTTTGTCATCTTCTTTTGGAACAAAGACATATAAAATGTCCAAAATAAATAAATAAAACGATGAATTCAGTATTCTTAGGTACAAACCGTGTTATTTTGTTCTCTGTATCATCATCCAACATCTCTGTCCTTTCCTTTCTAAATATTCTATCAAAACCCTTGATTACTTTCTCGTGCCTTCCCATTTAGACTACAGGTCTCCCACAGTCTATCCGAATTTTAGATTTGCAACTTATTTTCCACCAATGTCATTAAAACCATGTAACCATTCCTCAAATTACTGCATTGACTCCTGTCACATCTGGGGGCTACCCCTAATATCCACTCAGGATTAACCCTATGGAAACTTGGAGGTTCCTGCAAAGCATAGCGCAGGCCTGCCTGTGCATGCACCTGTGCACATGGCCCTATACTAGTCACCTCCCAGCCGCCACTGGGTTCCTGCGTGCCTCTGGGGAAGTACCCTACACAGAAGCAATCCCTCAGTGATTTCTAGAGACAATGAGATCCTACACAACCCAAGGGTCACACAGTTCCTAGAAATGCATCCACAGATCCAAATTTTAGCTGTTATCTCTTTTATGATATTATTGTATTTCTCTATTTTAATTTAATTGTAAACCGTTGTGATGGCATTGCCGATGTGACGGTATAGAAAAACCAATAAACTAAACTAAATACAGAAAATATTGGGATCATGAGTCTGCTTCAGGACAAAGCTAACGAACTGAAGAGTTTGTTAACAAAAAACTTGAATGGTGAATGGCAAAAAGATTCACTTGGAAACAGTAATAGGTAAAATAGCAAGGATTTATAAATGTTAGCTAAACAACAGCAGTGACAAAGGAGCTGAAGCAGGGTCTCTGTACTCCTAGCCAAGAACTGTAGCAACTTTCAGGGCTCTTACTCTGTGAACCATATCTGAAGGGTCAATTGGGGTGCAAAGTATTAGCAATATTTCTTTGACCATGAATGGCTTTCTGACCAACGGCACTGCAGGATGTTAGTCTGACGGCTCCCTAAGGATGCAGGGAGATGAGGCTGTTCAAGCCTCATTCTGAGCAGAGGAAGCATACCCAAGCCTGCAGGTGGTGTTTGAGTACAATATGCAGGTCAAACACCCACCTGCAGGCTCGCCGAAACAATGCGAGCCTTTTCCGGGGAAAACGCAAGTCCTAGGGAAAAACAAGAAATCATAGTATACATAAAACCCTCATTTCAGCCCAGTGCCCTATCTGCTTGTGCATACGGATGGAGCTTCTTATGCTCACCTACAAGTGAAATTACAGTGCAGCTCATTACCCCTCCTGTCTTATCACCCCCTACACTCCACTGTGCAACCTCCGATCAGTGGGCAAGCTGCTTTTATTGGTGCTCTTTTTCTCCATTGCCAACTCTAGATTGGTTTTTCCCATCTTACTGCACCATATATCTGGAATCATTTTTCTAAGTTGCTGCATCATGGCCACCTGTAGCCATATTCATCTCTAAAAACCTACCATTTTAAGGCTGCTTTTAATCTTAAACCCTAGCTTGCCCTAATTATGGTCTCGTTGACTTTAACAAAGTTTTCCTAAAGCCTCTCGTCTCGCCTGTATATCCTTTGACTACACTGTAAGATCATGGAGCTGAAACTCTCTCTCTTATGTATCTGCGCAGCGCTGCGTAGTATAGTAGTGCTACAGAAATAAATAGTTGCGGTAATACTTACATCTAATGATGACAAATCTATAAGGTTCGAGTCACAAATTCCGCATCCAGTTTCTTGTGTCCAAGCATTAGGGATATAGTTGCCAAAATAGTTCAGCTGAATCTAGGAAGCAAATGCACAATGAACGAAAAACTTTTATTTCATATTACATCAAAGTTATCCAGAATGAGAGGCTGTGCCTTTAGTTGCCCCTTAAATGAAGGAGTTTAATGCCACTGTACAGACTATGGTGACATTTAATACATTTGTACACATGACCATAAAAATAACGGGGGCCTCTCATTGTAAATGTAGGCATGCCATAAACAAGACACTCTGGATTGCTCATTTGTGGACCATGCCCATGGAAACATCCTTTTACTCATTCATTTAAAAAAAATAAATAAAATTACGCTTACTCGGGGGATTCAAAACCCTCCCCACATGCAGGTAAAGTGTGTGCACAAGACCTGCATGTGTGCATTTTTATCTTGGTTTGGGAGAGGCATTCCAGGTAGGGGCAGAGTTCGGGTGGGGGGTTTTCTTTTAGGTGCGATACTTTCTCATTTTAAAAAAAGCATGTGCCTTAATTTGCACAGCCAAGCCGCCTGCACCTAGCAGCAGGGGCGATTGCCTGCGAATAGTTTTGCCAGTCCTTTTCAAAGCGCACCTGCGCACTTATGCAAGCAACGGCCTGCCAATTTATAGGGCCAATATAATAAGCGGTGGTAAGACCGCCGCAGGTTTGTGCATGTATTGGGTGCGTTTTTCCACGCTAATCTCACGTGTGTAAGTAAAAACACAGTTAGCGTGGAAAAAACGTGTGCACAAACCCACTCAAAAGGCCACAGCTGGTTTAGCGCGAGTCCACGCTAATGCCATACAAAGGAAGCAATTAACTCTTCATGGGCAATGCAGTGAACCAGTGCCTGAGTCAGGGCAGGAGTTAAGTGTAAGTGCCTGTCTGGAGGTCAAAAAATGAAATGGTAGAAGTTAGAAGAGAGGTCAGAGGGGCAACAGGCCCATGTCAGAACTGCTGAATGCTTCTATAGCCCCTTCCAAATCTCTGCTGCATTTCTCTCGCTCACCAGCATCCAGCATTATAGCTCCCACACGGTCAGTGATGGATCATGAAGGGTTAGACGTTGCTCTACTCACTTTCAGTCCTGCTTCTGGACCACTAACTCACTACTTTCTTAAAGGTTTCAGCCGAGAACTAATCACGGGTCACCACATTAATGTGGGTTTATGCACAGTTTATTACATAGGGCCTTCAGCGTGTGTTTTTTAGCACACATATCTGTGTGGATATATGTTTTGCACGAATTTTCTGCACGATTCTCATTTGCATGCTGCTCCCTTATAACATCCTATGGAGGTGCCTGCTTTTGCCACACGTGCTAAAAAAAAATATGGGCAGGCAACTAGCGCCGATTTCACTGTGAGTCTTATCACATCGGCCCCTATGTGGGCTGTTACAAAATTATCCCTTCTACAATTTCCATATCACATCTACTCAGTTATCCTGATGAAAAAAATTAGTTCCATATATGTTGACTACCTGAGGACATCACTGTTTTCTGTACATTTGTTCATCCGTTTAAGCAAATCATGACGTAGTCAACTGTGCAAGTTTGCTCCCTTCTGCACAAGCTTTGCCTTCCTTTACAGCACGTGCATGGAGACCAAGCACAGATTCATAGCACTGTTGTTGGTTAGGCTGAAAGGTCTAACATGTCCAACCTTCCTCTAAATTATCTAACTCCTACCTCCAAGTGTCATGCGGAAATCTAAACAGCCTTCTGTAAAGTAAAATCAAAGGATTATACTTTAAAACACGGACCCGGTTATGCTAAATAATGTTTTAAAAACACTTCAGTAAAGCAGATTGGAAACCTCACACTGGTTTGAAAATCAACAAATTATTTTGGATATAAAGTCAAATGATTCATCAATCCAGTGTTAATCTATAACATATTAAAAGATTTTACTAGAAAGTTAACATGAAGATATATTTGTTTTCTGCTTCAAACAAGGTATCCCAAAATCAAAATCCAGAATGCCAACAGAAGCATAGAGCTTTCCACATCAGTTTCTGGCATCTGGACAGACGCTGTTGTTTTGGCAGCCTTCTCCCGTTTCTACTCAATTGTCAAGCACGCTACCGACGGGCTGTCTGGGCTGCCATGCCCTCCTGGATATCATCTGCCCTGTTTCAGTTCTGCTCTGGCAGTGCAACTGTTGCTTTGCCCTGGGAATGGAAGAATAATTTGCCCCTGAGATATTCCCACTGGGCACCAAAAGCCTTCAGCATTACTGGCAGCAAAAAAAAGAGTTGAATTGTCTCTGGGCTTTTCCCACACCCACTGAACTTGGGCAGACAAAAGATGAAAGGGGAAAAAGCAAACAGGAGAGAGAAAAGAGACAGAAGCAGGAGAAAGACAAGAAAAGAAGAAGGATAAGAACAGAAGAAGGCCGGAAGGAAATAAACAAAGAAAAGAAAAGCTGAGGGCATTGTTACTCTCAATTAATAGGGTATAAAGCTTTTACTTTATGAATGGCGACCCTAAGAGGTTGAAGCCTAGGTCCTCGGGGACAAGAAACAAGAGTTTTGAAACTCTAAAATTAACAAAATATGACACAAAATCCAAAGTCCAGCTTGTATCTGAATCACAATAAACGTCTTCCTCAGCCCCAGATGTTTTGCTAACAAGGAGGCCGATGCACTACAGTGCACTGAATTATTTCACACACAAGAGATTTTCTACATGTAAGTTTTCTACCGGGACTCATAAGCAAAGAAGCCCCACAGAAAACTCGTGTGCAGAAGTTCCCTATGGACAAGTTTGCAGAAAAAAAGATAACTGCGCTTCAGTAAGGTGTGGTTAATGCTTGGTGTGTAAGCCAGCCTGCAGGAATATACAGCACAATGGCTCATTAACTTTAATTTTGCGTAACGTTTTGCGAGAGCGAGCTTACATGCGCAAACGGACTACATGCAAAGCTAAAAAGTTTCACAAAGTCGGCTTCAAGCATATAAAGAGAAGCTTGTACTCCTAAAAAAGTGCAATTTAGGAGCAAAAGTCACCGTTTTGACCGTACAACACGGTCTTTGCGAAATCCATCGGCCTCAAGGTTTGAATTTTAATATTTTGTACTTGTATTCAAGATATCCCCTGAAAAAGGATATTAACTCTGCTTAACCGCATTATCAATTGCAATATTAATTAAATTATTCAGGCAAACATATACATGAATGCTTCCTTATGCAATTATAACACATACATATTTAAGCAGAGCTTTCCACTGATAATTTAGACCTCACTGGTTTTTTTTGCAAAATTCTCAGCTGGAGGTGGGTCACCAGGTATTCCTTGCTTGTGGCCTCTGGAGCCAGACAAAAATTGGACTTTAAAAACGGGGGGTGGGGTGTTTCGCCATAAACAAAACGGGGTTTCTTGGCCATAGAGTGGTTATGTTTCCTCACCCGCTAAGATCAAACCAACAGAGATGGAAGGTTGTGTGGATAAATTTCATTGGACAAATTTATACGGTTAATTTTATCCGAATATTAGGGCCAAATAAGCAAACTGTTCAGATCAGAGTTACCCAAGTACCAGCCAGCGCTGAATATCAGTATTAGCCAGCCAAAGTATAACTGTACCCCAGGAACACCCCCAGTGCAACTCTCTTTACATTTGGCTACATTTTGTGTAGGCTTTGATGTGCTGGTCCATGAAGAGAGAGAGGTGGAAGAATTTAAAACTGCATGATACGTCCAGCCTCCTCGCTTAGAAAATAATTTCAGTACTTTCTATTACATAAAGTAAATTTACAGAGTACAATTCTTATATTTCCTCTGTGACCTGAGAAATAACAGCCGGATATGCAAAGATAAACTAAAATAAAATCCAGCAAAAAATAACAAAGATTTAAAGAACTGAATATTCTGAGTGAGTGAATCCGTTCAGCATTTTGTATCCCACTTCACTTGTGAGGTTTAGTTTCTCTTCTCATTTCTCTTTATTAAAGTGCAGACCTCTAAAGCTGCAGCAGTCCTGGAGAAAAACGGCATTTATTGCAGGTTGTGATGCCCTATACTGGACGTATACAAAAATCTACGCACAGATGTGGCAGTCAGATGCCTCTGAAGCCACAAAAGTAACAGGACCTGTATGGTCTCAGAGGTTTGCCCACATCACCTCTGGACAATCTATATATTGTCTGCACAAACTGCAAAGAATCATCGCTATTAAATAAAATAATAGAAATCACATAGCTGAGACCCTGTTTTCCAAGGGGTTTCTCATATTCTGTGACTTTGGCGAAAAAAAAAACCCAAAATTCTGCTGGTTAACTTGTATTACCAATCTAGTGTGAAAGGTTTGCGTTTGCACATTAGAATAAAAAGCATCTGCCCAAAAAAAAAAAAAAAAAAGCAGTCAGTCCATACCAGGGATGACGAAGAAATAGATTTACTCAAATCACAAACTAATATGAGCACACTTTATAAAATCAGCTATTCCCCACTCTACACTTGAGATATATTTACATATATTGGGGACCCAGGATATGCAAATGTTTCTCATGCATATTCATTGTAACTATCCAGAAAAACAAACTGGGTTGGGAAATACACTTCTAGATGATGTCTCTGCATTCTCTATTGCTTGTGTCTCTCAAAAATATTCCTTTGCAAGGAATAGCAGGTGTTTATTTTTTTCCAGTAAGCCCATATACTTCATAAAGCACTAGAAACACAGAATGTATACATAATATATATTTTAGTCAAAAATGCAAATGCTTAACCACAATTATATAAACATACTTATTGCAAATACACAGGCTATTAAATAGGGGACACTGCATTCTCCCAGTATCATCAAGGATGGTGAAATCTTAATATCTTGCAATAACGGAATTAGAGTGTATACCAAAAGTAACTGCAGCATGCATGTTACAAAACACATTTAAGAGTAACTTTCCTACGAAATTAAAAGATCAGCTTTACAAATGCAGGGTAATTTTTCTCTGTCATTTAAAGTCAGCATTACAATGAATCAGAAGTGAAGAAAAGGGACACTACATTTTTAATTAAAAGCAAATGAACAGTAACACTTGATACCAGACAACATTGCAGTACAAATCCTTCCTTCTCACGGGTGCTCATGTTAAATGAGAATACAGGACTTGTAGTGTGGATGCAGAACAGAAGAGCAAAAGTGAGGCCTAAATGAACCCAACACAGACCACTGTATGATCCCCCATTGAAAAAGAGGGTGCAGGAGAAGATATCACTAGCTTACCAGGCACAACCGAAGTTAAGCTAATATGGTCTAGCCTCCTACAGCGAAACTGGCCTTCAAAAACCATGCACGTCCGTCAGTTCCTCTGCGTAAGTATCCTCTCCAGCATCCCAGAGTTCTTGAACAGTATATCTAATTTCATTGTCTGCCAGTGACTGCTGCTCATACTTTTCATGGGATCTCGACATTTACAATCCCCGTTTGTTTGTCTTTTCTATAGGGAAACCTGCCAATTCACTTGAAAAGTCAGGGAGGAGAGAGCACATTGTGATGCTACTGGATCATAACCAAATGCAAATTTCTGTACCAAAGAATTGTTCACATATCTCCTTGCCTGCAATAGACTGACTCTGTTACCATTATTCATGAGTAGCAGCTTTGAAGCAAAGGATCTAATGTACCTTGGTTGGTCCATTGCCATGGATGACGACTGGCAAGGTTTCATATACTGAATTCCTAGCTCTCGCTCTTCCATTTTCAAATATCAAAGAAACTTCATCTGTACAAAAACATGCAAATGTATTTAATAATTATTCACTCCAAGTGATTGATAATTGTTTGGCTTGTCATCATTAATACCTGTCAGGAGGGGCAAAGAAGAGAACAAGTCAGCTTCAGTTGCTGAAATGGCAATAAAGTATGTGCAATGTATATTAGAAAACTCATACCTACTGCGCCATTTAAGCTCTGGAAAATTGTGCACTTGTGATCCAAGGTAATGTTAATACGTTCCTAAAAGCAAAATCAATATGATAATATTCAGAATAAATCTGAGTATGCTGTACATCTGGCAATATTTTGCATCATCCTTATTTATTTATTTATTTATTTATTTTTAATTTTTATATACCGGAATTCCTGTATGCAATACAAATCAATCCGGTTTACAAGTAACTAAAAGGTTGCCCTGGTCTGGGAGGTTTGACTGGGGTTTTTTACAAGGAACATAGAACAATAACAATCAACTATTAGATAAAACTATTAGATAAAGTATTAGATAATCCTTATCTAATACTTTCATTTTCTGAACACAGTGTGAACCAGTCCCAAGCTCCCAACGCCATATCAGAGGGGGATGCATCAGGAAGCCAGGACTGCAGCACGAGAAGACTCACATTCAGTAGCGTGGGGAGCAGGATGAGGCACGGGTAACTTTAGGCAAATAAATTGCAACGGGACTTACACGGGCAAGTCTGCCGCTGGAGATGCTGGCTTAAAGTTAACCCGGGCAAGGTTAGCCAAGTAACTTTAGGGTAGCAGAACTGAAACCCTGCCCCAGAATGTTTGGCCCAAGTAAAATTTAGCCGCTCGGAGAGAAGAAATATTTGATTAAATGTTTGTGTCCGGGTATCGGAGTAGTTACCCAGACAAATCCCATTGAATCTGGACCTCAATGAGACCCTCATTCAATAGCACTAAGAGTAACAATACATTTCGAAGGTGCCATGGGAAGCCATATTTCACACTTCCCACTTCTGAGCAGTCGGTGCAACATCTTCCCTTTCCCTCCCTTGCAGGGACCGTGCATGCTCACGCAGTAGTGCTTACTGCCTCGGGCAGCCTGAGGAGTGGGAGAAGGTAATTAACAGCCTTAACTTCCTGTGTAATGGCAAGCAGAACTAACGCTTACAGTATAATATAGTAAAACTAAAAAAAAAATGAAAGCATCTTTTTAAACTAGGTTTATGACCTGTTTCTAAACTTCTTTGAACTCATTATGTACTCCCTGGCATTAATTTTAACTTCCATATAACTCCATGGTTTTTTAGTCACTAAAGACGAATTCCACCAGCCTAGAATGGGAAAAAAATTATTTTTGAACAAGGCCCTTACACTAGGTGGTGTTTTACAAATGAGTTATTTGTCAGATTGCATGACTCACCTTCCAAGAAATGAAATGACAGTAAAATATGAGTACTGAGTGTAAATTAAGTTGCATAGATAAAATGCATGAACAGAGGTCACGACGTTCCAAAGAACTGTGATTTATTCAGAGGAGCTGCATTAGATCATGCCCATATTAGGCTACACAGCTGGGAGAAATTAAACACACACACATACACACACACAAAATATATATGCTTTCCCCTCACTTTCCACTGAACCAAAAGCACTGAAAAAATAAATATTATACTACAAAATAAGCTCGCAATATGTCAGGCTGGCTTTAAGATAAACAAAAAAAAAAAAAAGAGCAAAGTTATCCCGTCATACAATAGACCAAAGAAAAAGGGAAAGCAGTTTTAAACTATCAAATTGCTGCTCACTTAGAATTTTTTATAAGGAATATTTTAATTTTTCTTTTTTATTTCTTTTTTCTTTGTTTAATTTTTAATATTTTAATATTCTTTTAGGACGACTGGAAGAATCATATAATTTAGAAATGAACTGCATCAGCAAGCCAGATGGCGTCTCTTCATAACATTTGAAGAGCACCCGGTCTTCTCAATCACTTGCAGTCACTTTTAGATATATCATCACTTTAGCGGTGGTTACATGAAATAGAAACTATCAGAAAAAAGTTTTCAAGAGTTCAAAGCACACCACTAAGTTATCTAGGCTTTACAGAGGATGCAGTGAATTCATATATTTTATTCGTCTTAGACGCGGCTTGCTTCAGTAAAGGATGCAGAGACTTCATACACAAGACGGTATGGGTGCCTTAAACGCAGCTCAACTGCGGCCGAAGTTTCGCTGTTGCAATCAGTGAGTGGTCTCTGTCTACCTTGAATTCATTTTGGAGACCTGCGGGTTCCGAGTAAGGATACCATTGTTTTGCTCCGTTGAAAGATAAATAGAGAATTTTCTCCATAATTTATATTGATTTTAGCACTTTTGTTATCCAAATTAGTGAGAATGTAGAAACACAGAAGATTAAGTTTTCAACAGCATTAGCTGCAATCTCTGCAAAAGACGGAACTGTTGGAGAACTCCGAATGTGTCCAGAGTGTTATTTTTGGCTCCTGATGAAGCTAACAACAGCGAAACTTCGGCCGCAGTTGAGCCGCGTTTAAGGCACCCATACCGTCTTGTGTATGAAGTCTCTGCATCCTTTACTGAAGCAAGCCGCGTCTAAGACATATAAAATATATGAATTCACTGCATCCTCTGTAAAGCCTAGATAACTTAGTGGTGTGCTTTGAACTCTTGAAAACTTTTTTCAGATAATTTCTATTTCACGTAACCACCGCTAAAGTGATGATATATCTAAAAGTGACTGCAAGTGATTGAGAAGACCGGGCGCTCTTCAAATGTTATGAAGAGACGCCATCTGGCTTGCTGATGCAGTTCATTTCTAAATTATATGATTCTTCCAGTCGTCCTAAAAGAATATGAAAATATTAAAAATTAAACAAAAAAACAAGAAATAAAAAAAGAAAAATTAAAATATTCCTTATAAAAAATTCTAAGTGAGCAGCAATTTGATAGTTTAAAACTGCTTTCCCTTTTTCTTTGGTTTAAGATAAACACCACATGATCACAACAGCTGGAGGTACATGTTCATTTCTAAGAAATGTTTAGTTCAAAATCAAGGGTTAAATGAACAAATTACTATAGCAGTCCCTCATGTAAAACTGTGATTCTATGCTACAAGTCCCTAAATATTCTATCTATATTTAGAAACTCTCTGCTCAAGATCTTGAAGCACAGCAACTCAGTACCTTTCAAGAATCACCATATCGTTCCCTTTGCCCATTTCATTCGTTCATTCAGATAGCCGGCCCACTTGCTATTAAGACTCCTAAGAGGTCATCTTCAAGATGGCTTACCAAGAAATGGAATTACTGGGGGACAGTGGGAGACTTCTCTGAGGTTTTTCCTGATACGCGATGGTGAAGAAGCTTAAAGCTCGAGTGATTCAAGAACCGTTGGAATGGCCTGCTAAAACCAAAACTTGAAAGATATTCTGCGGGATTCCATCTGGGAGTCTGCTGCTGAATAAACTTGTTTAAAGTTACCCAGGTAACTTCAGGCCAGCGTTTTCTCTGACCAGACATACCTGCATACATTTAGTTGGCTGGGTACTCAATACTGGCACGGCCCAGACAAACCCCCTATCAATGTGGACCTCAACGTATTTAATAATCTAATTGATTGAGAGTGCTCCAAACTTTAAAAATATTCAGTACCTCACCAAATCCATATGCTCATTTTCCATCCCTGGACCCATTCTTGACATCGGTACAGACTATTTTTTGCCATGGCTAAGTGCAATATAAAAAACTATAGTTTCAGCATTGAAAACAGTATTGAATTTTTTTATAAAATTAAATGGGGCAGATTTCAAGCAAACACTATGCATCAAATGTTATGGGTGATTGGTTCTTACCCTCTGCAGTTGGTCAATATAAATTTTGGTATAAAAAAGCTGGTCATCGTCATTATCCTGTAGGTTCCATTGTTGCACAATTTGGTTAATATGTGAAACATAACCAATAAACCCTGGAAATGAATGAAAATATGTATGTGTTACCACCTTCAATAGCAATGCTGCTCTCCAAAAACACTGGGTAAAAGAGATCAAACAAATCACCATGCCTAAAGCTATAGATACTAGGCGTGGCGTTAACATCCCTTAAAGTTAAAACTGGGATCTTAATACATCCACATAATTGATGGTGTTGTTTCTTTTTTAATTAAGGACCTGCATTAGCCTAGATGTGATTTTCATGTATTTAGTTTAGTGCTAATTATTTTCACTTGCCTCTCCCATAACACTGAAGGCCGGAGGCTAACAAAGTTGGACATTGTTAAGGGGCATGTATTCATCTTCATTCAGTTTGGTAGCTTATGCAAGTACATTTTTACACATACAAAATGTGATTTTATGCGCCTTGCATGCATAAAATGTCATTTGTGTGCATAAACCACATACATGAAAGCAGAGTTGCTTACCTGTAACAGGTGTTCTCCGAGGACAGCAGGATGTTAGTCCTTTGGTGGATTACCATCCTGCTTGACCTCGGAGAATGACACGAACTGAAAAAAAATGTGCCAATAAAATAAAAAAGGCTGAGGCTGAAATGAATAGGGCAAACTAAACTGAAAATGTTTTCTGCGTGCATCCCTAGTAATAGGGATTATTCTGGTTTTTATTCTGATATTGTCCCCTGGAATTAAGTGCTACGCTATTTAGCTTATTTCCTGTCAGGTGTGTGTATTCTTAACAATAATTGTTAACATGTGCTCAGGTAAAAAACCCACAGGTGATGCTTCCAAATCTTGAGATTAAGTTCTTGGCTTACATACTTCATCTCTCACATACTTCTACAACCTTTCTTTATTAACATTTATGACTTGCTTTCCTGATTTTACAATAAAATGTCTCTCCCGGAAAGGTGTATTCAGAGAAACTGCACCACCGTTTGTTACGATGTTGAACAGCAGATTTAGCTTCATGAAACTCAAAATTTATTTTTTTTTTTAGTTTTTCTGCTGCGGTTATCCTTTATCTTTATGCAATGTGTCATATTTGCTTAGTTGCAAAATGACAGCCACATTAAAAAAAACAAAAAAGGACTTTTCCTTTACACCGTCTCTCTCCTTCCATCCCCATCCAGCATGCCCAGTCTACAGAAGGTAACCCTCACCACCATCATGACAGCTGCCTTCCCCCTTCCTCTGCCCCCCCCCCCCCAAGCCTCAGGATACCTCCCCCTCCCCCTTTGCTTGGGTGTTCAGAAGGGACTGGTTAGGTCAGAGAGGGAATCCAAAGGTGGATGCCTTGTGCTGCAGTAGATGGCACTATTGCCTGAGCCACAGGACCAGCCCAAAAACTGAGCATTGTTTTTAAAATCATTATGCAAACATTGGAGGGAAAAAGTTACACACAGGAATAAATTTTAGTGTGATAAAGCTAAATATGGCTCAAGATGGTCCTAATAATATTTTCTCAGCATAAGAAACGAATGCTGTAGATTGAGTAGAGTTGTCCATTCATTTCAGGAACTGTGCAGAATAGAAAAAGCTTGGCTTTTACCTTTTATCCGCCCTTTTTTCTTGTGTGATATTAAATGTTTATGAAAAATAATGGAGCTTCCATACTTTCTTACTGTTTAGCCAGTTCATATACTGTTGTCTGTTTGGGAGGAAAGGAAGAGGAGGAGGAGGAAGGAAAAACTAGGAACAGAACTACAGGAGAAATTACTTACCTGATAATTTTGTTTTCCTTAGTGTAGACAGATGGACTCAGATGCTCCCCTGCCAGCAGATGGAGACAGGTTTCAAAGTTGACATCACCCTACATACACCCCTGCAGTGACATCAGCCCTTCAGTATTCTCTAGGGGTGTGCATTCGTTTGCAACGTATTGGCAATCCACAACGTATATGCCATATTCGTTGTATTCGTGGGGGTCACAAAACATATGGCGAACCCCACAAATACAATGTATCAATAACGAATAAACCCCCAACTCTCCAGACCACCCCAAGACTTGCCAAAAGTCCCTGTTGGTCCAGAGAGGGTCCTGGAGCGATCTCCTGCACTCGGGCTGTCAGCTGCCAGTATTTAAAATGGCGCCGATAGCCTTTGCCCTTACTATGTCACAGGGACTACCGGTGCCATTGGTTGGCCCCTGTCACATGGTAGGAGCAATGGACGGTTGGCGCCATTTTCAATACCGGCAGCCGACAGCCCGAGTGCAGGATCCCTGCTGGACCACCAGGGACTTTTGGCAAGTCTTTGGGTTCAGGAGGGTGGGGGGTTGTAGTTAATTAAATTTAAAGGGTTGGAATGGGGTTTTTTTTTTGGGAAACAAATACATATAACACTAATGAACGGATCAGGGTCCCCTGAGAACAGATGCAACGGATTTGGGTCCCGACGAATACAAATACCGAATGGGACGAATCCGTCCCTGCTGCACATCCCTAGTATTCTCTTCAAAAGCCACTGTAAGTTGTGCACATATAAACGCGCACGACATTATGCACACAGCGCGTGCACAGAGCCAACATGGGCTGCACATACAGATGCTCTATGGTGGGCAACACAGCACGTACAAAGATGCATGCAAGATGGCGCCACCGCGGCCTACCAAGCAATGTGCCAACCAAGCCTCAAGCGGGGCATAGCCCACCGGGAGGCTGCTCAACCCGCCCAGAAGCCCATGTCCCCTTACCCCAACAGGATTGGGAACGACGTCGGTACAGTGTGCCAAGCAAGGAGACCGGAGGAAGTCTTACAAAAGCCCTCCAAAATGTCTCTAAATCGGGAGGTAAATTCTCTTCTCTCCTTTTTTTTATTTATTTTTTTTTTTTTTTAACTTACCTGGGCTCAGTGCTTACTGGCTGAGTACAGAGATGGTCTCTAGCTGCAGGGGGAGAGGGCTTTGGCTGTCACTGCTGTGCTCTGCTTCCTGCACCCGCTGCCTTTCAGCTGCTTAAGCAGCAAAGTCCATGCCAGGAACTGGCTACCAGACCAAGGCACACTTCTGAGGGATCTCGGAAATGACATCAGGAATTTTCAACTTGGGGAGGGACCTTTAGGTATCACTGGAGGAGAACGGGGCTCAATCTTTTCTCCGATTTAAAAGTAGAATTTTTTTTTCCCAAAAAAGTATAGCGATCCCTATAGGGAAAGCATGTCCACTATCTGCTGGAGATGGAAAAATACTGAAGGGCTGAGGTCACTGCAGGGGTGTATGTAGGTGATGTCAGCTTTGAAACCTGACTGTCTCCATCTGCTAGCAGGGGAGCTGGTCCCGAGTCCATATGGCTACACACTAGGAAATGATGGATTATGCAGTACTTCTTAGCCCAAGCTATATACTTGATGTGGCAAAGTTTAAAGCATCTATAATATTTTTGGAAGCATTAAGCTGTAGTTTTAATGCAAAATGAATTTATACAGGAGTCTAGCTTTACAAAGATAACATTAATTTGCTAAAAATCATCATATGTAGTTAAAACTAGGGATGTTTGTCTATTTTGCTTTGTGAACATTAATTTTTGCTAGCACACATTAAAGTGATAGAGTTTGCACCAGGTTGACCAAGTACGCATTAAAATATTTTAATATGCATTATAACCCATTTAGCATACGTTAAAAAAATCTAGTGTGCGTTAAAATGAAACATCAACCCTCCCCCCACCAAAAAAGAAACAAAAATATCAAATATGTTTCAGCTGCACACCCCAAATTAAAGCAAATACGGTATGTTGTCAGCATGGAAAGAGAAAACAATGCATCTGGCTATTCATTATCTGAATTTAATTTTTAAAGGCCTGCACCACCGAGGAGTTTACAGTGCTCTAATGGTACTGCAGACAGGCAGAAACTGAGCTCAGCCTGACAGAGTTATCTGTTAATGCTGAACAGCAGTTTTAAACTTACAATTAAATTCATTTCTAGATCAGCAGTAAATGTCTGAATACACGCTTAACTTCCTTATTACCCAAACCCATAAATCAAGTTTACCTCCTGAATTAAGGAAGCGTTTTCCACTCCGGACGATGGGGTACTTGTCGGCTAGTCTTTTATCAGGCCATATTAGTCCTTCTGCTGTAAATATTACTTTGTGGTGAGATTCTTGAAACTTCTTCAGCAGTTCTTCTGGGCCCTCGGCAAAGATAACATCGTAGCTGAAGTAATTACAGACACCAGTCACATTTTCATCTGAGTTTAATTGGCACTTTCATTCAAGCCATAAAATCGCTCGCAAGATCCCGAGATACTATTTTAATCTTGCTTTTCAAGTTAGGATGCCAGTAAAATCCCAGCTCAGGCACAGTTCTTCTGTGGTACCAATGGGTAATAATGTTATTTATCAATAAGTGCGGGTCATGATCAAAAGCCTCTCTACATGTAAGGGCCGTTTCCAGGCTGTTTGCATCAAATTTCAAAGGGAAAGTACGTGGAAAATGGATTCTGAACCAAAGGCGGGTGTCCCGATTAGTGAGTGGCAGATTACAACTAGGCCTGGGTTTGTCAGTAGGCTCACTGGGCCTTTCCCTAGGGCAGCAGAACTTGGGTGGGGGGGCAGCATGCTGGTGGAAGATTTGCTGCCTGCCAATAAAAATAATATAAATGATACTAATAAATATAAAGTAAAACTACTTTACTTTCACAATGTAATGTAAAAGATGGAAATGTTTGCTTCGGAAATTTTAAAATTTTTGCCATAGGATTTAGCTCCTGAGCTGCTACAGGAAACAAGGGGGACTGGTAGGGCTGTGCCTTGGACTTTCTGCCCCCTTTTGTCCAACCTTAGTGGGGAGGAGGGAAGAGGGGGATGACAAGGGAGACAGCACCAACAGTACCTAGGGGCACCAAAATCCAAACTCCGACTACAATAGCCCAGGGTCACTGAACCAACGTTTTATTAGATCAGGGCTTCCCAAACCTGTCCTGGGGACCCCCACAGCCATTCGGATTTTCAGGATATCCACAATGAATATGCACGAGATAAATGTGCATATACTGAGTCTCCGTGATATGCAAGTTTACCTCATGCATATTCATAGAACAGCCTTGGGAAGCAACATGCATCTTTTCTCTCTTCCACTCTTCAGATTATATTAGCATTTTGTTTTATTATGGTGAATGTCAATGCAGGAAGATCATTTAATATTATTTTTTCTTTGGAAATGAAATAGAAGTTAAACCTCAGTTAAACTGTACTGCTATGACAATAACAGTTTTCAAAACATTTACCTATCTAAGTTTAGAAATTAAGCCATCTAAATCTACCAGATAAAAAATCTTTCCCTCTGACTAGTTAAAATTGCAAGGTGCACAAATATAAGGGGTAATTTTCTAAATGTTTATCCCAAGCGTTAAGGCCTTTTTGCGTGTGATAGGATGCAAATAAGCTGGAGGGGAGGAGTCAGGCGGGGGAGGGGGAGGAGTTGGCCACGGCACCACTGCTAGCGATAATGTGAGGGACATTATTGCCGGCAGTAGTGCGGCGAATAGCACCACCTTTTACGGTGCGCTATTTCTGTGAAAGGCTGCAGCTGACCGCAGTGCGGCCGGTGAAATCGCACTGCCGTGGTGTGAACGGCTGCGGCATTTCGCAGGCCCACCCCTCCCCTTTGCCCCCCTGCCCCCTTTTTCACTGGATTCATCATTCTGCGAAGAATGATGAATCCAGCCCATAGGCAGAAATAGTGGGCCCGGAGGTATAACCAGGGCAGGGTGTTCATTCAACCACTCAGCTGGAAGCTCTTAATCTGAGACAAATTTTGTCCAGCTAGATTTAGTTGGATATTCAGCTGGAAAACTAGCCACTTAGTTTTGACTGTACATCCAGCTAAAGATAGATTATCTTATTCGCTAAAGTGGGTTTTGGAAAATTGCCCCATCTGACAACAAGAGGCCGTGCCCTTTCAAGTAGTGAAAGTCCGAGCTAAACAGAAGAAAAGCAGGCCATCTCAGTCTTTTCCCATGAGAAACCTGCATCCTTGTTATTACTGTCACTGCTAGCACAAAAATGAATCTCTCTGATGAATAACAGATCAAAAACAGCTTCAGAATGAGTAACTGGGGTCCTGGTTCACCAAGGCTTTTCTCCCATTCCGTGTCTATGAAAGCTAAAAGGAGTTACGTGTGTAAATGTAATATAAGCCACTTACATGCAAAAACTGCACTTCCACGTGAATATCCTACAGATGGTTCAGGGGCGTATATTGAAGCAATGTTCAAAAGCCCACTTTCACAGGTAAAGTGCATTCACACATGTAAAATCCTATTTTAAGCATGTAAATGATTTTTTTTTTTTAATGACTCTCTTAGTGAATCAGGTCCTAAAGCTCCCATTCCTTTGTAGATACATCATAGTGCTGTCTCACCACTTTTCTTCTACGACTATAAAGACTGCACATAATTGCTGAAAGATTTTAAATGTATCCTGAACTGGAAAACCAACTAATCTCAGAGCTAGGAAACATATAAGCAAAATAGTCCGGTTTTAATGAGTACTTTTCTTTAAGGATGGTTACCCAACTCCATTCCAAACGGAACGAGATGGTCTGTTTCCTCAATAAACTCCAAAAATGTCCACAATTCCAAAACAAATCCACTTTCATTAACAACCTCTATGCCAAGGATAATTACAGGGCCATGCTCACCGAAGGATGAAGTCAGGAACAAAATATAAAAAGATGACAAAAACATCCCATTTCAGGTTTTATCCTGGCCATTGTGGCATTGTAATCATAACCACAGGCTGAAGGAGACTCGATGGATAAATATACATTTTCTTGGGGTGGGAGCCTTGTGGATCAACAAACCAGATCTAGTGCCACCAGTAGCCCAATGGTGCTACCAAGCCACCAGTAAAGAGATAGCAAGAAAAAACAAAAGTAATAATGCACTCTTAATTCTGCTCATGAGCAAGAGTCCACCTCCATGGGGTAATTATCCACCCAACACTAAAAATAATGATATGCACTATTGCATACCTATAAATTAGGGTTTCCATTTTTAGTCTTAAACAATAAACATTAATTAAACATCCCCAGTGGGAAAAAAATAATTAAACTGGTGTACTGGATAAAGACCAGACAAACACGACCCCCACCCGGTACTTTTCTCAATCCTTCTCAGTCCCCTGGTCTGCCTCAGACCCCACTGCTCTGCTTCGTCCATGCTCGCAGCTTCTCTGCTGCACAAGTTTTCTTAGGCTGATGGGGGCTCTGCTCTCACTGGTTCCCGAAACAGATAATCAGAGGTGGGGGTAATGGGATGCAGAGGTGGGGGGTTGAGAGGGAGAAAGTTGGGAACCAGTTGGGAAGGAGAGATGGCAAAAATGGTTTATCTCTACATCAAAACCCTAAAATAGTAAAAAAAAAAAAAAAAAAATACCATAACTTATAAATCATAAACACCAGAAAACAGAATGGGACAAGTACTAATACTCTGTATGCACCGGAAGGGTAATTTTCAAACATCCTCACATAACTAATGCTGCATAAATTACATCCATTTTCAAAGCAAACTTACAGACGTTATCTTAACTTTGCAAACTATCCCACACAAGTTACACCTGCTACATGGTGTGCAGAAAAGTTTCCTGAAAACATATGTGCATATGGTGGAATTTGATAAAACATGTATGTAAATCCAAACCTTGACTCAGGAACACTTCTGATCAGTCCGGGTAAACTTAGACGCAAAAAGACACATTCACATAAGAACACAGGAACTGCCACACTGGGTCAGACCGAGAGTACATCCAGCCCAGTATCGTGTTTCTAACAGTGGGCAGGATCCCATGCTGCTAACACAGAGCAAATAAGTAGTAGCTTTCCCCAAATCTATGTGTTTAATATTAGTTTCTGAACTTCTCCTACAGGAACTTGTCCAAATCTTTTCTAAACCCAGCTACACTAACTGCCTTTACCACATATTTCGGCAATGAATTCCAGAGCTTAATTGTGTTGTTGAGTGCATGCTTTTCTCTGATTTGTTTTAAATTTGCTACTTGCTACCTTTATGAAGTACCTCCCTGTTTTTACATTTTTTTGAAAGAATAAAAAACCAATTCACATTTACTTGTTCTATTCCACTCATCATTTTATAAACCTCTATCGTATCCCCATTCAGCCCTCTCTTCTCCAAGCTAAACAGCCCCCACTTCTTTAGCCTTTCTGCATAGGGGTGTCATTCCATCCCCTTTATCATTATGGGCGCCCTTCTCTGTACATTTTCCAGTTCAACTATATCTTGTCTGAGCTGCAGGAACCAGACCTGCACACAGTACTCAAGGTGTGGTCTCACCATGGAGCGATACAGAGGTTCTATGACATTCTCTGCTTGATTCACCATTCCTTTCCTTTGCTTTTTTTGACTGCCACCACATACTAAATTGAGGATTTCAAAGAATTATCCAAGATGATTCTCAGATCCTTTTCCTGGGTGGTAACTCCTAATATAGAACCTAACATCGTGTAACTACAGTGTGGGCACTTGTCCACATTCAATTTCATCTGCCATTTAAATGTCCATTCTTCCGACTTGCAAGGTCCTCCTGCAATTTCTCACAATCTACTTGTGATTAACAACTCTGAATAATTTTGTATTGTCTGTAAATTAGATAAGTTCACTTGTTCCCCTTTTCAGATCATTTATAAATATATCAAAAAGCATTGGTCTCAGTACAGATCCCTGAGGCACTCCACTGTTTACCCTTCTCCACTAAGAAAACTGACCATTTAATCCTACTCTCTGTTTCCTATCTTTTAATCAGTTTGCAATCCATAAAAAGACATTACCTCCTATCCCATGACTTTTAAATTTTGGCACTCCTGGTGCACTTTGTCAAATGTCTTCTGAAAATACAAATTCACTACATCTTCTGGGCTCACTATTATTCAACTGTTTATTGTCACCTGTGTCTTTCTATATGATCTGCCAGGCTGGAAACCGTAAAAAAAAAACAAAACACTTCTGCACATAAAACACTGGTTTACTTGCTGAAGTCCATTTCAAAATTACTCCCAAAGAGGGTAAGTTTCAAAGCTTTTTCTTTGAATGAAAAAATGGTTTCCTCATGAACATGATCTTTTTGAAAATTGTCCAACCTATACTGGAGTGAAAGCACACTTTCCCTTGCAGCAGGGGTACATGGGGGGTGGGCAGGGTTGGAACTCTTCTACTCTGTTTCCTGTCTTTTAACCAGTTTGTAATCCACAAAAGGACATCGCCACCTATCCCATGACATTTTAGTATTCTTAGAAGCCTCTCATGAGGGACTTTGTCAAACGCCTTCTGAAAATCCAAATACACTACATCTACTGGTTCACCTTTATCCACATGTTTATTAACCCCTTCAAAAAAGTGAAGCAGATTTGTGAGGCAAGACTTCCCTTGGGTAAATCTATGCTGACTGTGATCTTTAGAATAGTTTCCACTATTTTTCCCAGCACAGAAGTCAGGCTAACTGGTCTACAGTTTTCTGGATCACCCCTGGAGCCCTTTTTAAATATTCAGGTTACATTGGCCACCATCCAGTCTTCAGGTACAATGGACGATTTTAATGATAGGTTACAAATTTTAACTAATAGATCTGACATTTCATTTTTTAGTTCCTTCAGAACCCTGGGTGTGCATACCATCTGGTCTAGGTGATTTGCTACTCTTTAGCTTGTCAATCTGGCCTACTACATCTTCCAAGTTCACAGTGATTGGGTTCACTTAATTTGACTCATCACCCTTGAAAACCATCTCCGGAATTGGTATCTCCCCAACATATTCATTAGTAAACTTTTTAAAAATATATCCAAAGCAAGAAATTTGTGAGGGAGTCAGTTGGACTCTTAGATGAGCCTTTCCTCATTGTCTGTCTTGTCATTTTCATTAGTAACCTTCAAAGATACATTCCGCCAAACAAATGACTTAATTGTCATCTCTGAGACTTGGTGGAAGGAAGGTAACCAATAGGACAGTGCTATACCTGGGTACAAATTATAGCAGAATGACAGAAAGGAGCATCTTGGTGGTGGGATGGCACTTTATGTCCGGGATGGCATAGAGTCCAACAGGATAAAGATCTTGCAAGAGATTAAATGCACAATTGAATCTTTATGGGTAGAAATCCCTTGCATGTTGGGGAAGTGAGGGTATACCAGCATCCCTCTGGCCAAAATGACGAGACAGACAATGAGGAAAGGCTAAAAAGGTTAGGGCTGTTCAGCTTGGAGAAGAGACGGCTGAGGGAGAGATATGATAGAGGACTACAAACAGGTAAATGTAAATTAGCTATTTACTCTTTCAGAGAATAAAAGGACTAGGGGGGGGCACTCCATGTTCATTTAAAACAAATCAGAAAAACCTATTTTTCACTCAACGAATAATTAAGCTCTGGTTACAGCAGTTAGCGTAACTGGGTTTAAAAAAGTTTTGGATAATTTCCTAGAGGAAAAATCCATAAACTGCTATTAATCAATAAGGAATAGTAGCTTTGGATTTATTTAATATTTGGGTTCTTGCCAATTACTTGTGACTTGGATTGGCCACTGTTGGAAACAGGATGCTGGGCTTGATGGACCCTTGGTCTGACCCAGTATGGCATGTTCTTATGCCACCTTTCTACCTGCCCCCTAGTTACTCTAGGTACCCCAGTTCAGGGGTTCCCAATCTTTTTGGGAGCGTGGACCCCTTTTCAATTTCTAAAATTTTCACAGGCACCCCCCCCCCCGTATGCATTCTTTTCATTTTTACCTGCAGTTATGTGCCATATATAGAAAAGCTATTAATGTAATAACAAATAATTAATTATATGCACACCAGGCTCATTCATAATATATAAAACATTAAATAATGCTTACTGATATAAATGGAATTATCTCTGTTACCTGTGAACCGGAGTGATATGTATTGTATACAGGAACTCCCGGTATATAAAAACCAAAAAAAAAAAAAATAAAAATAAATAAATAAATAAATAAATAAATAAATAAATAAATGTGCCAGAGTGTACTTATATTCAATAACTTGCTTAGTGAAATCATAGGCAGCCACGCAGCTTGATCTGGAGCAATGGGGGGGGGGGGGGGAAGACTGACCAGGATGGACAGAAAGAGAGAGGGACTGGCAAGAAAGCAGGTAGTCTAGGAGTCTAGGGAAAGAGAATGAGAGACTGGTGGGGGATGGATTGGTGGATGGAGGGAGACTTGTGGCGGGAGGGACTGTAGAAATATGCTGAGATGGGGAGGGACTGGTGGAGGGAGAGAAACTAGTGGGGAGTGGACTATGGAGGTGAGAGAGACTTGCAGGATGGACTGGTTGGAATGGACCATGAAGTAAAGACAGAGTGAGAGATTGGTGGGGATGGGGGAAGGAGAGATGTTGGAGCAGGCCCTCATCACTAAAATGGAGATGTGGAAAGAGGTTTGGTGGACATTTCCCTTCCAACTCTCTTTCCCCCCCCCCACCTTTTTTTTTTATTTAAAGAAAATCATCTGTGACATGGAAACCACCCTGTTAGTTCAATCTTGGTGGTGGTCCAATGGCTCTCTCCACACCTGCCTGTTACACCCCCCAATTCCTAAAGCAAGAGGCATCACTACAACCATTTTGCACCACTGTCACAAAGTGCGGGGCATGTATGTCAGTGGCATCTCTAGCCAAAAGATCTTCATTCAAAAATTGGAAGAAGGATCCAACAGAAGAAAATAGGGTAAAGCATATACATTGGCAAGTTAAATGTAAGACATTGATAAGACAGGCTAAGAGAGAATTTGAAAAGAAGTTGGCTGTAGAGGCAAAAACTCACAGTAAAAACTTTTTAAAATATATCCGAAGCAGAAAGCCTGTGAGGGAGTCAGTTGGACCGTTAGATGATCGAGGGGTTAAAAGGGCACTTAGAGAAAATAAGGCCATCGCAGAAAGATTACATGATTTCTTTGCTTCGGTGTTTACTGAAGAGGATGTTGGGGAGGTACCCGTAATGGAGAAGGTTTTCATGGGCAATGATTCAGATGGACTGAATCAAATCACGGTGAACCTAGAAGATGTGGTAGGCCTGATTGACAAACTGAAGAGTAGTAAATCACCTGGACCGGATGGTATACACCCCAGAGTTCTGAAGGAACTAAAAAATGACATTTCAGACCTATTAGTAAAAATTTGTAACTTATCATTAAAATCATCCTTTGTACCTGAAGACTGGAGGATAGCAAATGTAACCCCAATATTTAAAAAGGGTTCCAGGGGCAATCCGGGAAACTACAGACCGGTTAGCCTGACTTCAGTGCCAGGAAAAATAGTGGAAAAAGTGTTCTAAACATCAAAATCACAGAACATATAGAAAGACATGGTTTAATGGAACAAAGTCAGCATGGCTTTACCCAGGGCAAGTCTTGCCTCACAAATCTGCTTCACTTTTTTGAAGGAGTTAATAAACATATGGATAAAGGTGAACCGGTAGATAGAGTATACTTGGATTTTCAGAAGGCGTTTGACAAAGTTCCTCATGAGAGGCTTCTAGGAAAAGTAAAAAGTCATGGGATAGGTGGCGATGTCCTTTCGTGGATTGCAAACTGGCTAAAAGACAGGAAACAGAGAGTAGGATTAAATGGGCAATTTTCTCAGTGGAAGGGAGTGGACAGTGGAGTGCCTCAGGGATCTGTATTGGGACCCTTACTTTTCAATATATTTATAAATGATCTGGAAAGAAATACGACGAGTGAGATAATCAAATTTGCAGATGACACAAAATTGTTCAGAGTAGTTAAATCACAAGCAGATTGTGATAAATTGCAGGAAGACCTTGTGAGACTGGAAAATTGGGCATCCAAATGGCAGATGAAATTTAATGTGGATAAGTGCAAGGTGATGCATATAGGGAAAAATAACCCAGGCTATAATTACACAATGTTGGGTTCCATATTAGGTGCTACAACCCAAGAAAGAGATCTAGGTGCCATAGTGGATAACACATTGAAATAGTCAGTACAGTGTGCTGCGGCAGTCAAAAAAGCAAACAGAATGTTGGGAATTATTAGAAAGGGAATGGTGAATAAAACGGAAAATGTCATAATGCCTCTGTATCGCTCCATGGTGAGACCACACCTTGAATACTGTGTACAATTCTGGTCGCCGCATCTCAAAAAAGATTAATTGCGATGGAGAAGGTACAGAGAAGGGCTACCAAAATGATAAGGGGAATGGAACAGCTCCCCTATGAGGAAAGGCTAAAGAGGTTAGGACTTTTCAGCTTGGAGAAGAAACGACTGAGGGGGGATATGATAGAGGTGTTTAAAATCATGAGAGGTCTAGAATGGGTAGATGTGAATCGGTTATTTACTCTTTCGGATAGTAGAAAGACTAGGGGACACTCCATGAAGTTAGCATGGGGCACATTTAAAACTAATCGGAGAAAGTTCTTTTTTACTCAACGCACAATTAAACTCTGGAATTTGTTGCCAGAGGATGTGGTTAGTGCAGTTAGTATAGCTGTGTTTAAAAAAGGATTGGATAAGTTCTTGGAGGTGAAGTCCATTACCTGCTATTAAGTTCACTTAGAGAATATCCACTGCCATTAGCAATGGTAACATGGAATAGACTTAGTTTTTGGGTAATTGCCAGGTTCTTATGGCCTGGATTGGCCACTGTTGGAAACAGGATGCTGGGCTTGATGGACCCTTGGTCTGACCCAGTATGGCATTTTCTTATGTTCTTATGTTCTAAGTAACAAAGACACTCCTGATGAGTTTCAACTGTCTAAGAAAACTACCACCAAAATTATTCAGGTGCATTAATGAATACAAATTCTTCTACATAAGAGTGGGACAGAATCCCAATATAAATGCTGCACTTCAAGTTCTACAATACCATGCATTCATAGAAACCCCCTCTTCAAAGGGTGCAGAGCAGATCAAGGGCACTTCCCCTTACCACTCACCATAAAATAATAATAATCAAATTCTGGTGTCACCTCATTAATAGCAACACAAGCTCCCTCCACTACCAGGAACATTGTATAATACAAAATCCTGCAAATAATGTACTTGGGACCTGTAAGAAGCCTGCCATACGATATCCTAACTGCCAGACCTCAATACAGTAACAATCCTATCTATGAAAAGGCAATACTGCAAATATTACAACAGGCCCTAAAATACCAATACACCTCCTATTGGGAAAACTGAACAAATCCATTTGCTGTAGGTCCTTATATAGAAATTACATGCTAGCATAATACCTCACCTAAGTCACACATTGAAAACACAAACAGACCCTTACCAAATATAAAATAAAGAGAACATAAAGTATAAATACAAATACACAGACAAAAACTGAACTGGAAACTGCAGTGCAACAATGGAAAAACAAACACATCACATTCCTCATAAAACATCAAACAATGCAATCAAGAAATATAAAATATCAGTAAAACCAAACTAATAAAAAGAACTTCAAAACAACTTATATATCCAATAATTAAAACCTCAAATTATTTTTAAATTTCCAAACACCAATAAAATATTTCAACACATCAAATATTAGCCAACAATGAAAACTAATAAAGTTCCCATACCTGGGAACATTTGATTTCCAGTTGTCCTGAAATTGCTGTGGATTAGGAGGGGGGCACACAATCTTTCTCCTCTCTATCACACATTCATATACTCACGTTCATTCTCATTCATACACACATGCTCACATCCATCCTTACTCATACACTCATGGTCCCTCTCTCTCTCTCTCTCACTCACACACACACACACACACACACACACATGCTCAAACAAAAATGCTCCCTCTCATTCACACAAGCTCTCACATCTTGCTCTCACAGATGCATATTCTCTGTCTCATACACAAATGCTTTCACAGACTCACCCATCCCTCTCTCATTCACACAGGCTCTCACACCCTCACTCGGACCTTTTCCTCTTTATTTCCTGGAGTCTTTATTTCCGTGGCCACCTCCTGTCTCATGCTGCCAGCAGGTTGGAATGTGGTGATGGCAGCACTGTGGCATTTATCAGTCTTCAGCCGTTGGTGGGATGGGTGCAACAACAGTCTATCAGGCCTCCTTCCATTTTCAGTTGGCGGCAGGATGGATGTGCCAGTGGCCTTTCAGGCCTCCTTCCATCTTCAGCCACCGGCGGAATGGGTGCAATGGTGGCCTGTTGGGCCTCCTTCCACCAGCGGAATGGGTGTGCCACCAGTCTGTCGCGCCTCCTTCCATTTTCAGCCGGCGGCAGGATGGATGCGCCGGTGGCCCGTCTGCCTCCTTCTGTCTTCTTTAGCTGGAGTGTACCGGCGTCCTATCAAGCCTTTCACAGTGCGGGCTTTCTTCTCTGTACACTTCCTGTGGACCCCCTGTTGTGGTCTGGCAGACCCTCAGGGATCCACGGACCACAGTTTGGGAACCACTGCCCTAGTTTATGCATATTGGAAATGTGGAGTGGTACTTTCTCAGATTCAAAGAGCTGCATAACCATATGAGTATGGCATTTTATCCCTTTCCTGGCCAGGACAGCTCTTCATCATATACACATGGTAGAGTAGGGGCTGGCAAATTAAATCCTATGGAGATAGTAAGAATTAATATTTCGGAGATTATGCAAATGAGGTGGTGTGGAGAAAGATATATGGGGAGGTGTTTTGGGCTTCTTGCTCTTAGATTATACTTACTGACATTATAGTAACTTAGTAACCATCCCATCCAGTATCCCTAGTTAATCTTGTCCACACTGTCCATCCTGTTAAGGATATATCCTAGCTGACACACATATACTGCGATCACTCGTAATCTATCATTTCCTTGTGCAAGAGTGCTTTTGTTGTCTTCTTCCTCTGTACCCCACTATCTTGAACAAGGAGTATACAAGGACTACTGTTTAGTTTCCACCTAGCACCTCTATCTTCTCATGTTTAACCACAAAAAATTTTGTAATAATCTACATAACCACAGCCTGGCTATTGCCCAAACATCTGGCCTTCTAGATTCCCAAGACTTTTCCAGATGGTACCCCATCAAGACAAACCTGCTATATTAACCTTGCTGGTTTCCTCAGAGCTGTAGCTTAATTACATGATTGTAGATTTGCAATTGTCAATAATAATCTCATATCATGTGTCATTTTACATTTCCATAAATAGCAGTTGGGACCCCCCATGGGGTTTTTTTGTTGTTGTTGATTTACATAGTGTAAGTCCAGCTGATTACTAGGTCTGCCAGACAGACCTAGCCAACCCTCTAATTTGTAGTCTCCTAGACCAATCCAGCTACCGCCCTTTTTCTTTTCACCCTTACTCTTGACCTGTAGCCTGCTGGTACCAACATGCCTTTCTGCACCCCCCCCCCCCCCCAGCCTGCGGTGTCACTAGGCCGTGCTTCTGCTCCCCTGTTCACTTTTTTCCCCCAATTAAGATTCCTTTTTGCTTGTTCCGTGCCTTCCTGAAGTCTGCTGCTATCTTAGCCTCTACCACCTGCTCCAGGGTTCCATGCATTCACCACCCATTCTGTAACACAATATTTCCTGATATTCTTGAACCTAGCCTCCCTTGCAAACTCATTATCATGCGCAGATGACCATTTGCTGCCTTCATTTCGAATTTAAATTGCAAGGCTGAATTTGATGGCGTTGAGTCTTAGAATTAAAAGTGCAATTGATTAGCACAATTTGCACAGTAGACTACAGTTTCATGGAATATTTGCATTATGTTATGCATATGCACTGTTTTCTTGTTTTTAAGTAACTGTATTTTTCTTCTGATCTGCTTTGAATTGGTTGTTTACAAAAGGAAGACGAACCAAAGAATTTCCTTTCTACTGAAAAAGGTTTATTTATTGTGCATTATTAATACCTTTCAGATATTTGAATACCTCCATCAAATCTCCCCTGTCTCTCCTCTCAAGTATAAATAAATAGGCCCTGTAGAAAGCAATTTTCAAAAACTATTTAGCTGTATGAATTAGGTGCGTGGGTTCTTTCTTTTTTTTTTTTTTTAAACAAACCTGGAAATTTCAATAAAGTAAGGAATTCCAGAGCAGTGGCTGGATTTAACAGCCCTTTCCACAGCTACAGAATCACCAGAGACCTTGTTTATAGAAAGATTTTTATAGAACTAATAATGCATTTATTTTTTTTTACTCAAGGGGCATTGGCAGGGCTGTACTTTGAAGGAGACGAACCGGGACAACTATCCCAGGCCCTGCCCCTTTGGGAAGTGTGGGAGCTGTGCCATTGCAGTAACCCCTTCCCCCCCCCCCCACTCCTGATTTGGCTGTCAGGTTCAAATAAAAGCTTATGCCTGCTGCCCTCTTCCCCCTCCGAGGCAGCCCGAGCATGGCCAAAGAACCACTGCTGCCACTGTTCCCTGCAGCCTGCTGGAATCACAGAGGTGAGGGGGCAGCGTCATCTCCAGTCAGGCAAGCGGGGGCTGGAAAATAGGTACTTCTATCCTCTCGCTACGGGATCCTCTCCTTCCCGCCACGGTCAAACAGCTGATCTGGCTAACATGGGAGGGAGAAGAGCCGGAGGCAGAAGGAATGGCTAGAGGCGCCGGACTACAGAGAGGGGAGGGAGAGGAAGAAGGAGAGGTCCCAGGGATGCTGGAGGGCCACACTACAAGCTCAGGGATTAGTGTGTGTGGGGGGGAGGGGGGGCAAAGCAAGAACTAAGAGATAGGGAGGGGAGAAAATGAGTACTGAGGGATGAAGTTGGGATCCATAGGTTGGGGAGGGGCAGCTGCAGCTCTGGTTGATTTGACCTGCAGCCTGCACCCCACTACAGTAAGCCCTGGGAGATGGTGTGATCATTCATTTTCTCTTTTTAATGTATCTTCCCCCCTCAGTTTTCCTGATTGTTCTGGTTGGATAGTTTTTAGATGCCTACTTTTTAAAAAAAGATTTCCAGGTCATTCGTGTAATTATTTGGTGGGGATGTAGAACGTGGAGGATAAGGCTATCAATATCTTTTATATAAAAAACTATCGTGGTTGTAGGGTTGCCTGGTGTCTGTGCAGAGCTCAAAATGCTTTGGCACAGAAGTGCTGAAGCTAGAAGGACGAGCCAAATACCAATCACTAACAAATTTCAAAACTAGCATAGGTTGCAATTTAGAAGAAAGACAGTTAAATTGACATGGGCTGAACTGGATACATTTCGGCAGACTGCTAACCCAAGAAGAGTGATTCAAATGCTGATTGCTTACAAATGTTCAAAAGAATCCTGGATTTAAGTTTAGAAGTCAGTTACTGAATGCGCTATGCTTCTTGGCATGCTGGGGGGAAAAAGTTCAGGGCTACCTGCTGGATGTAGTAATGGCAACCACATTATCCATCAGTGCAACTCTCACATCGGAGCAATTAAAGGAAAATCTGTTTCAATGGCAAGCGATGCTCTTCTCTGTCGACTTTACAAGATGAAAAAGGTAAAGTTAGAAGAAGCAACGAAGACGTGGAAGAGTGAACAGCAAAACTTAGTAACACAGACGGAGAAGTCAGGGCTGAAAAGAGAGAACGACGAAGGGGAGAGAGGTGAACAGAAACACAGCAAGCCACCCTATGCAATCACAAAGGCAAAGCAGCTGAAAAGCGAAGCAAAATAGTCGGAAAAGATCCAGAAGAAAAAAAAAGGAGAATGCATTAGGGATGTGCAGCAGGGACGGATTCGTCCCATTCGGTATTCGTATTCGTCGGGACCCAAATCCATTGCAGCCGTTCTCGGGGGACCCCGATCCATTCGTTACATATGTATTCGTTTCCCAAAAAAAAAAAACCCCATCCCAACCCTTTAGATTTAATTAACTACAACCCCCACCCTCCTGACCCCCCCAAAACTTGCCAAAAGTCCCTGGTGGTCCAGCAGGGGTCCTGGAGCAATCTCCTGCACTCGGGCTGTCGGCTGCCAGTATTCAAAATGGCACCGATAGCCTTTGCCCTCACTATGTCACAGGGGCTACCGGTGCCATTGGTCAGCCCCTGTCACATGGTAGGAGCAATGGACGGCCGGTGACATCTTGTGCTCCTACCATGTGACAGGGGCCGACCAATGGCACCGGTAGCCCCTGTGACATAGTAAGGGCAAAGGCTATCGGCGCCGTCGGCTGCCGGTATTCAAAGTGCAGGAGATCGCTCCAGGACCCCTGCTGGAACACCAGGGACTTTTGGCAAGTCTTGGGGGGGTTCAGGAGGGTGGGGGGTTTATTCATTAGTGATAAGTTGTATTCGTGGGGGTTCGCCATACGTTTCGTGACCCCCATGAATACAACGAATATGGCATATACCTTGCAGATTGCCAATACATTGCAAACGAACCCAAACCCCAAGAATGTATGGAAACAGGAGAAGAGGGAAGTGCCAGGCTTTAAAAGAGAGAGGAGAGAGAACAAAGCATGACCGGACTGGGATAAAACAAAGAGATTATAGAATGATGCAGAAGAAAAAGGGAGAGAGGAAAAGAGAGAAAGGGAAGGAAGACAAGCTAAGGAATAGCAAAAGGAAATAAAGGAAAATATGCAACGAAAGAGTGAAGGAGAAACTAACTACTCATGTATCTCTGTATCCAAAATAATCTCTCACAATCCTTGAACATTTTTCAATGCCCACTCCTGTCATCATCGCTCTCCTCCTGTTACAAAGTAGCTGGCTTTCCATTTGAGATAATAATAATAATAATAAGCAGGATCAGTTAACTTCTCATTTAAAGTTAATGGGGTTTTTTTCTTCCCTGCATTTTGGCACGCTGACTTTAAGTTTGATTTTTATCTTTTATCTTAGCAAGGAGGAAGCTGCACCTACTGTTGCCCCAGGCAAACTTAAGAGAGCACCCGGGGCAGAACAGAGAGACCACGGCAGTTTTTATGGATTACCTACCATCGATGCAATATGCAACAGAGAAACTGTTCATTTTTGTGTTGTGTCTGACTTTCTAGAGGGTTTTAGGTGGGGGAAGACTGTGAAGCAACATGCAGCCTGTCACTGTGTGACAAATCGCAGAGAGTTTTAGTAACAGTCTTCTTAGGTGAAGGCTAACAAATTAAGGGTTCTCCAAATTAGCCCTTGGAAATGACCTATGGCTCCAGTGACAGGCAGCATGCAGAAACCGAGGAGCTGACAAGAATGGATTGTTCCAGGGTGGATTTTTTTTTTTTTTTAACTTTTAAATAGCTGTGTGTGCGCACACTGTACTTGTTACATATTTTCCATAACTATTTCAGGACTGCAATGATGGAGGAAATCCCACTGCACTTTCTAGGATCAAGTTCCACCCTAGACTGTGGGAAAGGGCTTGGGGATGTGGTTTCAGAGATAACTTTGTTGGCTGGGGGGGGGACGGACTGTAGAATCAGGCTGAATTTAATATTCCATCGCTGAAACATCTGCCTGGCACTGCCGATTTGTAGAAGAATATTAGTGTAAATGAACGCCGTCAGCAATTACCACAGCGGGCGGTCAATTTGGGAAAACAGTATCGGTTTTGAAAAAAAAAAAAAGCAGGCTTTTAAACGTATGCATTTTTAAAATGCCACTGCAGATGTGGAAATCTGGCTTCTCGTGCTGCTGCCTTCCTGCAATGAGCTCACAGCGGCACCAGAGACAGAGACAGGTAGATTCCTGCAGCGGCGTGGGCAGCCTTTCCCACTACCACTTAAAAAAAAAAAAAAAAAGAAATGAAAGCATGATCCGAGTTTCAAAAGAGATTTTATTTCTAAAACTACAATGTCTCATAGTAAATTATTATAGTTTCTCTTGACAGTAACATGAAAAATGCAGGGCAGTTCCCCCCACTCTAACTGGATCATCTCTCACACGTAGTAATTTATATTTTCAGTGACTTTTTTTTTTTACCTACCAATGAGCCAGAAAATTATAGAAAATATTACCTATAATCAGGGTTAATTCCCATGGATATGATGAAATGAACTGTAATCTGAGAATGAAGCAGCTTACCACATGCCACTAATCAAAAGAGGTGATTAGGGAACGCTTTTACAATACTATCTCTAGCTGAAATAACAACCTGTGATACCTGAATCTCTTTTAGTCACTCCCATCAACTCTGTATCTTCCATGGAGTGCAAGTCTGGAGTACAAACTTGAAAGATCGGTGCCTTTAATTACGCCAGTGGCGAGGTCACCAAATTAACTGATCAAACTAGGACATGCAGACCAAATTTGGACACGCAAGATATTCTATTTAACATCTGGCAGTACAGGGTTAATGGATTGGCAAAGGAAAGAAAAGACTTGAAATGCATGAGACTCTCTTATAATTTCAAGTTTGGAGAAAGTGCACTGCATTTAACTCATCTGTGATGAGATAAACATTGAGATTTCCATATTCATAAGCATTTAGATAACTCAGAAGTTATCCAGCTAAATAATTATTTGGGCACCTCACCTAGCCTGCTATATTTTAGCTGGCTATCTTATTATCTGGCTACATTTTTCTGGATAACTTAGGGATGTTCTGGAGCATTTCGGCGGAAGGAGTTACATTAGTCGGCTAAGTTATCCAGCTAACTCCGATATACAATTAGCCGGAGATCTTACGCAGGCAAGTAAGGCTTGGCCAAAGAACTAAAGTTAGCCTGTTAAAGTTAAGACAGCTGGCTGTATTCAATTTTGCGGCTGCATTGTTGAATATACTTCCAAAGTTAGCTGCATAAAGTTAACCGGATAAATTATGATAGCCGGATAGAGTCAATTGTGCAGTTGCACTATTGCATCTACTTGCAAAGTTTATCCGGCTAACTTTGCTGTGCAGACAACGACTGAATATGGACCTCTGTGGTCTGACAAAGTTACCTGGGGTATTCAGCACGACTTACCCAGGTAAGTCTACCTCTGAATGTGCCTTCCTAAGGTTATAAAGGGTAAAGTGACCTTAGTGATTGTGGGACTAATTTATCCAACTAGACTTCCTGAACTTCTCCAGATAACGCTGAATATTGGCGCTGCCAGATAAATTTAGGCTATGTCCCTGAAACACTCCCTGCCTTTCCTCTTTTTCTCTGGCTGAATTTGACTTGCTTAAAAAAAAAACTGCTAAAATTTTGCCACTTGCTGGGGTAGGAAATGGAAAGTTCAGGGTTTGTCTGGGTAAATTACACATTTTCATGACAAACTCTTTTAAATACTCTACTTTGACTGGCCAGTCACAGACTTCCTCTACAAGCAGATGGCACCTCCTATAAACTTTCCTTTCTATTTGATCAATGTTTTACATTTCACTTCAGCTCTCTGTAAGCAAAGTGGAAAAATGAGCAAGGACAGAAGCTCACTCTTCACTCATTAAACACATCACTGATGGACAAAATCACAATCAGGACCTGCCTGTGACTAAAATGCCAATAATCTAACAAACAGGTATGGGAATCTCACACTCTCCACCCCCCCCCACCCCCCCCCCAAAAAAAAAAAAACCCAACAAAACCCGAACCAAAAGAAACAACTGTTTATATTTTATACAAGTTTAGTTTTAGAGAGCCAGGTAATGCCCATCACTGTTTAAGGTATTAAAACCAGGGATATATGACCGCCTTTTGGCACAACAGCTGTGTTGGAGGAGCACAAACTTCCCAGGGACTGCGACAAAATGCCATCAGATTCTCTATGCCAAAAACTATTCATTAGATCAGTGGAATGAAAGTCATTAAGCATTTTTAGTCGGGCACTTTGACAACAGGTGCTCCTTCCACAAGTGTCCTATTATTTCGCTCAGCTCATCAAATAAAAATGCACTTTTTTCCTTGCTACAATCATGCGAGGGAAAGTAGGGGTGTGCATTTGTTTGCAACGTATTGGCAATCCGCAAGGTATAGGTCCATATTCATTGTATTCGTGGGGAAGTGAAACGTATTGCGATTCCCACAAATACAACGAATCTTCACAAATTATTTGGCCATCTAAAGGAGCAAATTTAAACAAAACCCCCATCCTCCTGACCCCCCCCCCTCCCCCCCAAGACTTGCCAAACATCCCTGGTGGTCTAGCGGGGGTCTGGGAGCCATCTACTGCACACACGCTGTCGGCTGCCAGTATTCAAAATGGCACCGATAGCCTTTGACCTTACTATGTCACAGGGGCTACCGGTGCCATTGGTCGGCCCCTGTCACATGGTAGGAGCACAAGATGGCACCGGCCCCAGTGCTTTAATATGAATCCTTTGCCTAATCTGTGCAATCCCAAAATGTGCATGAATACAGTCGCATTGCATTCCCCTTCTCTAATCCAAGATCCTTTACCAGGCTCTCTCTGTTTCCCACTTTGTCTATTTTTCTTCTGTACAGTTCTCGTTCACTGCTAGTCTCTCTCTCTGGCTCCCTGTCCAGTTCTTCCCACCTTTCTTCCCTCTCTTTTCTCTCTCTTATCTACCCTTTTCTACCACTTTACTCTCTCCCTCTTCCTTTCTCCCCTTCATCTCCCTCCCCCCTCCCATTTTCCCATCCCATTCTCTCCCTTACAGCTCTCTACCATATCCTAATTCCTTTCTTTCTCATGTTATGTCTTCTCCATGAACCCTTTCACAATTGTGCCACAGCTTCAAAAGAACCACAACAAAGGAACTCAGCAAGCGCACGTGTTCCTAGTCTTTGTGGTTGCTCTTCCTCCAAATCTCTCCAGATGCTTCCTATCTAAACAGTAAGTAACCGGGCAGAAGGAGCAGACAGAGAAACTGGAAGGGTAACCTCTTGTCAAGTACCCATGCTGACTGAGGAAGACATAGTGCAATAGGATTTTGGGGGCCTTCTCTTCAGCAGCAACAGGATGGACTCTTCCAACCATCGCATTGGCTGGGATGGCATTGCATGGCGGCGGCAGCAACCTTACTCCAGCTCTGCCTAGCCAAAGTGCTGACTCCTGCCCTGGCTCTGCTGCAGTTCTGGCTACTTCAATAGGGCTGGCTACTTCAATAGGGCTACTTCAGGCAGGACCCTGGTGCATTGAACCACCTTCTAGTCCTGCACTTTGAGTTATGATGGTGGTGATGTGACGGAATGTACCAACCACTCCCTCATTCTACCTTAAGGAGTCCGGTTCAGGTATCTAACCCAGTCCTCCTTAAGGCAGAATGCCGCAAGGGATTCTGGGTGAAGGGAGGTTCCCTTCATCCTATCAAAGAATCCAGGCCTAGAGAGCTAGAGGAGGCCTCAGGGGGGTGCTGGTAGGACCTCACGAGATATCTGTATGCTGTATATCTACCTAATATGTGTGCCTGATGCAAAGTGGGCTTTAGTTTGGTTTATGAAATTGTGATGCACTGTAAATAATTACACCTGAACCAAGTTAATCAAGTCTTGTAGTATTCCTGAAACTGTTTCTGCAGCCGTAGCCAACCCAAATATGCTACAGGTGGGCTGAAAAGAATGTGGCCTGAGAGTTGTGCATGTCTAGTTTAAGACCTTCTGAAATTAAAGAGAGAGAGAGAAAATACAGAGCTATTTTGATTGTGCTCTTTTCCGTACTTTTATAACTATCTTCATTGGTTTTCAGGCTGACCCAATTCATTGCCAAAGTAAGTTAAGTTCTGTCTCATAACTTACTCAAAAATATAACACTTCCAGGCTGTGCCAAGCTGAATAACAAATACAGATCCTTAACTACTGTTGCAGGGGGTTCAATGAAGGTTAACCAGATGACTTCACAAACACTGTTACATTTGATCTAATCCAGGGATTTTTCTTTTTACTTCTCATTCAGAAGCCTTGCTGGGAACGCTTGCTCTTTCATAGTAACAAGACCATAATGTATGTTCATGAAGTCGCCTGATCACGCAACTACAGGGGCTATATTGCAACTGTTGTCTGCATTCTGATAGAGGGACCTACAAAACTCAGGTTAAAAAGTTTTAGACGGGATTTACCAAGGGCACAATAACACTTACACTTATCAGCCTGGCCCAGAAACTAACGTGGATGTTAACCCATTCAAGTGGAATGTTCACATTAGCTGCTGGGAGCTTCCCCCTACTAGTCTAATCACCCCTCTGGCATCAGGAATCCCCCACCTTCCTCCACATGGCATCATCGGGTAGCTATAATCAAGGCACCCCTCCTCCTCCCCACATCTTCAGAATGAGCGCTTATCATTCCGCAGGGTTCCCCGTCTTCACTGCTTTTCTCCCACCAGCGTTGCTGCAGCCGCTATGGGGTGAAGTGCCCCTAGCGGCATCATGCAGTGGCATTGGCAGGCAGGTTCTGACTACCCTCCTTGCTGGTGAAGATAAAGGACCTGCCGGAGTAGTAAGGGGAAGGGGGGGGGGGGGGGTGGCAGGGAGTTTCAGCCCCTAGGGAGAAATCCGATTGTCTTATGATGCCATGATGGGGAGGGAGAATGGGGAAGGGTGAATGACATGAGAGATTATTGCTGTTGTGGGTGGTGAGGAGTGGGGAGCCTGTCTGAATGGGGGGGGGGGGGGAAGGCTGGTGAGGAATAAAATCCTGTATGCCAGCCATCTTTCACTTCAAGCTGCTTAGCAGAGGGAATTTTGGCATGCACACACAAAAGTAACACCTGGTACAAGGCAGCTGTTAAGGTTTTGGAGTCAATAAGCGCACAGTAAGTACTGTGTGAGGAAAGCATACCACAGTCCTTACTGTGCAAGCTAAAGCCTCATCTGTATACGATGCTCTGTCATTTACATCTGGGTACAAGCTAATTTTAGTACATATAAGTAATCTATTGAGAGACCACCTTAATATGCATGCTAAGAATTTACCGCATAGCAAGCTAATTTTAGAATGCAAAAAAACGCCCTTACTCTGCATATGAAGCTCACTTTAGGCCAGTGGTACAAAATGTATATCTTCCAGACAGCCAGTCTTAGCAACAAGCTACTTTTTTAAGATCTACATTCAAACACAGTGTACACCGTGCATTGCTCTATATGCAGTTCTGCATTGTTCAGTTTGCACAGTATATGTTCTTAAGGGCCTTCGCCCCCTCCCCCAGACCAATGTTTTCCAGCCCCCTCCTGAAGGAACACCTAAACCAGTCAGAATAGCAGGATATTGTAATGAATAAGCATGAGATAAATTTGCACACACACACACTGGGTCTCAATGAACGTACATCTTTTTCATGCCTATTCGTTATGGCAACCCTGACAACCTGACTGGGCAGGTGTGAGAAACACTGCCCTGGACATTCGACCTCCAATTCACATCTGTCTTCGTAATCCACCTTGTGCCTTTCCTAGGGAAAGGCGGAACTTCACATGGAAATAAGTAAATAAATGTCACGTCCTATGAATTTTAATTTTAGTGGTGCAGGCATGGCAAGCAAACAAACAACCATAGCGGCAGTAAGGGGCCTGCATCCTCAGGAGAAAGGGAAGTTGGAGAGAGTGAAACAGGATGAATAGAGAGATTGGGGGGGGGGGGGAAGAGGGGGATGTAAAGAGTCAAGAAGCGGGAATGGTGGAAAGAAAGACAGAGGTGAAGAAGAATGGCATGGAAGAGAATAAGAGTTAGAGCGATGGAGGGAGCAGAGATGGAGAAAGAAAAAAACAAACAAACCCAGAAAAGCCAGGGTAAGGGAAGGGAGACAGAAAACAGACAAGATGAGGAAGGCTAACAGCAGAATGAATGGAGAGTGTGGGGGCGGGTAGCAAACTCAGACAACAAAGATGGAAAAAAATGAGTTATAACTTAGATATCACTTTGTGTGACTTTTGTAAGTTTTAAATTGTGTATTGTGTGTACATTCTTGCCCTCTACGCTGCACTGCTGCTGGAGCACAGACCCTCCTCCATTGCATCTATGCCACACTGACTCCTTTACCTTCTCGACTCCGGGTGCCCAGACTGGAGTACAAACCAGTTTGAATGGGGGGCGGAGGGTGGGTTGAACTTGCTGACTTCGGAGGGGGGGGGAGGGGGGTCTGCGTCCACCTCCGTTGTCTAAAAGGGTCACAATGAGTGGCTCCTGCCTCCTCGGCTGACTGACACGATTTAGGCTCTTGGTTTTTTTTCTCTCAGACTCCAGCAGACACGTAGCAATGAACAGTCAGTCTTGTACCACTCCCTAGGCTCAGCGGGATGGGCCTCCTCCATTCCCCTGCCTGATCTGCAGCATAGGAGGCACTGAAGTGCAAGGTTATTACCAAACCACGTTCTCCTTTGCAAGCTGCCAGGGGGTGCCGTCTTGCAAATGCCCCCATCTTCAGCAGCAGAAGAAGATAACGGCTTCATTAGTTTTCCTTGAACATAAGTGGAAGGAGTACTACATGCAGTGACAAAACTGATGGCTGACGCCAAAGAGCTTGCACAGCTTGTCGACATGTGGTAGCAAGTTTGCAGCTGTCATGCTACAAGCACGGAAATGAATGTATGTCCCTAAGAGTCCATGGCAAGCAAACTGACATTTTTACAGAGAGGAAACATGTTGCAGTTACTGAAGCTAACTGCACATAAATAAAAACAGAGATAGGAAAATAAAAGCCAGACTATAAAAATTAGATCTGAAGCACACTGCAGACTGCACTGTACTGGTCGGTAACTTGGGCAGAACCGTCTTACCTGTCCGTGAACAATATAAGCAGATCTTCCTGGTCGGCGTAACCAGACAACGCTTCCTTCAGCAGTCTCACTTTCTGGCCTCCACCAATAGAATTAGCCGAGCCACCTCCTTTCCACGCTTCTGCTCCACCAAGAACCTGTCAGCAGCAACACAAAGAAGAAACAAGAACTACCATGCGGCTTCATCGTCTCACCTCCGGAGCTCTTTTTTTTTTTTTTTAATTATTATTCTTGTTGCCTCTTGCCCTGTCTACGACTGTGCAGGTTCAGTTTGGTTGATTCTGTTTCATGTTCAACCGTGCTCGGGGGTGGGGGAGGCAATTTCCAGACTGTCTACATGGACTTTTACCCATGGACTTTGCACCCATTTTGAAATCAAACCTTTTGCTTTGAAACTCCCCCGCGGTGCAGGGCATGTGCAGTCACTTGTTTATTTATTTAAAAATTTTGGATGCCGTCATTCGCAAGAAAACATCATAACGGTTCACATCATAAAATCATAAAAGCAACAATAAATTCTGGCAGTTAAAATACAATAAGATATTTAAACAAAATAAAATTATTAATAAAAGGACAGGTAAAAAAAAAACAAAAAAAACTTAAGAATAATCGCTTATTCGTTCTAACTACTTCTTTCCTCTAAATGGTCTGCGTAGGCCTGCTCAAAGAGCCAAGTCTTCAGTGCTTTCTTAAACGCCTTAAATTCAGTTTCCAGACGCAGTTCAACGGGCATTGTATTCCAAATACCAGCAATAGTGATGGATCTGTCCCGCATCTACTTTTAATGAAGGTACGTTTTTGGTGAAACAGAACACACTGAGAATTGAACGTGCCGCCTTAGTGCGTATTTTCCTCGACCCTCTCCAACCTAAGCATATACCTCGGCAGTGACAAATTCTGCCCAAGCAGTCCCTGAAGTGCAGGGGGCCCCAGAGAAGAAGGGGGTGGGGGGGTGGTCCAACTGCAGCCACTCTCCGATCTTCTGAGATGGTCCCCCCCTTCCCAACCATTGTTCTGGGGGACTTTTCTGAAATTGTAGCTTGGAGGCCCCTAATATGGATTAATACTACTGGGCGCAGGCAACACCTCCTCTCGATACTAAAATACACAGGTTGTGGAACAACGCACAAACTTTCAGCAGGTAAAATGCTTTGAAACCCCTATCCTCCTAGAAAACAAAGGGAGGGTGAAGGCAGTACTCAAGTTTCTGATGAGAATACAGAGTGACATAACATGCTCGGGGGCAGCTGGAGCAAACACTTGTATTAAGCACCACAGGGACAGACAAATTCTCTTGCAAGTCCTAAATTATAAAATGAAAAAAAAAATAAAAGAGAGACAGTGGATGAATTAATAGGGCAGTGAAGACTGATGATGATGGGCTATTTTGCTTCAGTTTTGGGCGTCTCCTCCCAGAAAAACTTGTGAGCAGCTAAGGTTCATGCCAACAGGACTGCTCCCCCCCAAAACAAACAAACAAATGACCAGGGCTTGTCAAACTATTCTCCTGCTCATAATCTCTACCCCACATTACGTATGCACGCACGCACACTCTCTAAGCCCAACTACAATTAACCATCTGGAATCTTTATAGGATTTATACTTGCAGTAAAGTCATGCAGAGTAAATTCTGAGAGGGGAAATAAAGGCTTAAAAATATGTTTAGGGGTATTTATTAATGGTAAATAGGATTTTGCCTGTGCACAGCCTCATCCCACCCTGCTATGACACCTCCTCACCCTTAGAGGCCGCTAAGAAACATTGCTCTAAGCCACTGGAACCAGCTCCTCAGTGGCCAACCTGATTCAGCCTGAGGTGAAGTCTTCCCTCTACTTGAAGTCCTCAGAGGGCCTAGATTCCAGAACTTACCAGGCTCCTCTTTCCTCCCTGCACCACACCCAGCCCCAGCTCTATTTAGACTTGCTTTGCCAGAACCTCCTTGCTGATTCATTGAGTTACTTTTGGCTCTTTGTCCTGGCCTCTGTTCTTTGTTCTATGGCCTATAGCCCTTCTTGCCTTGCCTTTTGTGGCCTTAGGGTCTTCTTGCTCTCAGCTTTGCCATGCGGTCTTAGGGCCGTCTTGTGCTCAGCCTTGCCTTGTGGCCTATGGGCCTTCTTGCTATCTACCTTGCCTTGTGGCTTAAATGCCTTCTTGCTATATACCTTGCCTTGTGACCTTTTGTCCTCCTGCTTAGCTCTGTGGCCTTTGGGCCTTCTGTATTATCTGTCTTGTCCAGTCCTTGTCTGTGTCCTTTCCTGGCTTCATCCTGCCTTCATAACCAGGCCTTGCCTCCAGCCCTGTACTTCCCTGACATTCAATCCTTGTCTCCAATCTGGCCTTGCCTCACCTCCAGTCCGGCTTGCCTGTTCCAGCTAAGTCCTATTGGCTCCCAGAACCCAAAGGCCCTAACTGCAGGGAAGGGGGCTCGCTAGGCAGAAGATCAACCCAGCCTTCACAATCATGCTCAGTGTGTGTATCCAAGTCCTACTTGCCCCCAGAACCCAAGGGCTCAACCAGCGTTGGAGGGAGCTGGCGGGGCAGAAGACAGATCCAGCTCCTGCCTTGTGGTCCCTGCCCTGCTCCCGAGAGGGTATCCCTAAACCCCCACCAGCTACAACAGAATGAACCAACAAAAAACCTCTCACCAGAGTGGGTGTAGGACCTTCTGCCATGACCAAAAATCAAGTACAGACTATAACTTTGCTTCTATGGGAAATTATTGTGGTGTTTCAGTTTCTGCTTCACCGAGTCTCCCTGCCTCTGTCGTTTGTTTTTCCTGCACTGCCTGTCAGATACTGAACCCATTGCACTATCTGGAATGCATTAGCTGTCATTATCTTTTTTTTTTTTAATACGATTTTACAATAGTTACAAGATAATAATCTTGAAAAAGAAAAGTCAGAGAATACAATATTCATATAATCCCCGAAATACATTCTCGACCACCAGAAACTTAATTTCTCTGAATTTAAAGTCCACAAATAGGGAGGAGGAGGAGATAACACAACATAAAGAAAAGATATAACACAACAAAATCTCAGTAGCTTACAGAGAACTTGGGACATCAGTACTGGGTTCATCTGTGATTACAAAAGACTTCCCCACCAGAAATTGTGTCAGTTGGGGGGGGGGGGGGGGGAGGTGGTCATAGAAAATATATGCATTCTTTGCATATTTTATCATGCATTTGCATGGAAATTTAAGATAAAACACCACCCCCAATCTGTAATACTCGAGATCTCAAGAGAAGGAATTCCTTCCTCCTCCTCTGAGTTTCGCGTGAAACGTCAGGGAAAGCCCGAACATTACAGCCTAAGAACATAACTTTAACAACCACTCTTTACCAGGTTCTAACGCGAATGTTACTACTAACGTAGCTGTTTGCGCAAGATCAGTATACGAAGTCTCTAATACTGCAGAAATATTCATTGGATCCAGAGTTGTAGCAGGAACAGAAGAACCTTCAACTTGTTCCACCATTCCTCTAGGTTTAGGTAAATAGAAAATCTTGGATAACGATGGAAAAGTACTCTCTGCCTGCTGCAGCACTTCTATAAAAAACCTTTTAAAGATTTCTCTAGGTGAGTTATAAGGAACACGAGGAAAACTGATAAACCTCAAGTTTCTGTTCTTTATTAGGTTTTCCAAGTTTTCCATTTTGGCAGCCATGCTTTTCCTTTCTTTTATAGTTGTTTGCTGCACTTCTTGTATCACTTTTATTTCATCTCTATTTGTTGAAATTTGCAACTCCAGCTCAGTATTGGTACTGTTTTGCTCTATAGCCTGATCTTCCAGATCTTTTATCTTATCATTTATAGGTAATATTTGTTGCAAAATAGAAAGCCTCATTTCAACAATTGTCTCCCACATTGTTTCTAGCGAAAAAGTCTCGGGCCTTACCATCGCTGGTAGTCAGAAGTTCTTGAGTGATCGCATGTGTTTCTCCCTCTGCAGTTCCCCTTCTCACTCCAGGCTGCTCCGGTGTACTCTGTGGGCTCTCTGCCATGCTCTTAGCCCCGACTGACCCTGCTGGGCTCTGCCCCGTGACACTTTGGTCCGACGGCAATTCCCACAGTCCCTGGGCATTCCTTGCCTCAGCAGGATTTCCTGGAAGGGTTCCTTCCACGGGGCTTAGAGGTGATATCGAGCCAAGTTGAGAGGGGAGCTCCTCTTCCCCTCCACCTCTCTCCAGCGGCTGCACTCCTGTGTTAGCGTCTCTACAGACGACACCAGCATCCATGGGTCAGGATATCAGCGTCAACACAGGGGCTGCAGGGTAAGACTCACCCCGTGCTTTTCGCTTTCTTCCCATAGGAAATATTGCAGCAAGAATCAAGAAAACTTTAAATCTCCCACAGAGCTTCAATGCCGAACAACGCTACTGAGCGGCCATCTTGGCAGTTGTCATTATCTTAACTTTTGTTTGTGGGACTGTGCCAAATGCTGGGTTACAAACTGTGCTTCCACTAAAACCTGTATTAGTTGTGCCGCACATCAGCCTGACCCTAATCTTTGAATACCCCTGCCTGATGACTCAATTTCTTTGCAACCCCCTGCTTATTAGACTTGCAGTAAAAATAGTCCAATATTTCCTGACTTTGAGGTATGGCTCCCTCAACAGTAGCTGATGGCACTGCCATTGTATCGCTGGGGCTCTGCCTCCTAACTGAGCCTGTGCTATCTGCGCTGCAACCAAGCCAGCTCCTAGAAAAGCCACAGAACAGCCTGAAACTGAAAAACCCAGCAGGGATTCCCTGAAAACCAAGGTTCCCAGTCAGGTACCAGATTTAAATCCTGTCAACAGAGCTGCTTATAAAAACTTATCTAGCAGAAGCCCCTTGGAAAAACGAAGCCATCTACCAGCCTACACCCAGAGATTCTGAAAACACCCAGCACGATAAAACAAGACAGTTTAATATCCCTACCAGGAAAGAAATTCTGCTCCACAGGTATCGCATAAAATCGCAGCCTCCTCAAGCCAGCCAAAAGGCACAATTAACTCAAAAACAATCAGGAAAATCTCAAATCCTTACCTGCAATAAGGGAAGTTGCTGTCAGCCTTAACCAAGAGGGTATCCCTAAACCACACCAGCTACAACATATGATGTCTGTTAGATCATAATTAAAATAAATTAGCTTTTGAAAACATATACCATTACTGGACCATCATACTAAGCACTACTGGTCATTGACCTTCACTGCTTTATCAATAATCATATGTCCCAAATTCAAACTTCAACCAATATTTTTTGTTTTTTTCTCTTTGCAAATAAAATGACCATTACATGTGTGAATGCACTTATCTTAGCAGCCATCAACAATTTACCCGTAGTTTTCAAGGTCATACTCCATAAACCCAGATTTGAAATCTTATGATGGATAATATCAAAAGTCCCAACATGGGCCAAGTTTCAAATGTCGAGTCTGCGTCAGGAAAATCAATCATATCTTCTTCCAAGGTGGTAGGCACTCCATTGTTTGTGAGCATTTGGCACCATGTTCAATATTGGTTAAGGTTTGAACTTGGAACAGATGATTATTGATAAAGTGACTGGTAATGCTTAGTATGATGGTCCAGTAATGGTATATGTTTTCAAATGCTAATTTATTTTGTTTGTGATCAGACAGTACTTTTTTTCTTTAAATTAGATATTTTCCATTAATTAAACATCTTCAGATAAAATAAATAAGGGGTATTCAGGGACAGGTCACCAATTACACTGGGGTACTGTGCACTTCGCCAGCTGCTTAAAATGATTAGATTAGCAAGCCTGACACATGAAATTGGTTCCATAATCAAGTTTTGGTAAACCCAGAACTCATTTGCAAAAGAGAAAAAGCAAATGGCTAGTACATTAATTCTCAAACAATGCTAATCCTTTCGGGGGAAATTTTCCAAACTGTGCATTTTGATTCATTTTTACCTATGGGCTTTGCATCAATTGGCAAAGTAAGAGTATGCATGTACTTTCCCTGTGAAAACTGCTGACCGAAAAGTGCAGGTGTGATTTCAGGTCTGTATAGAGCCTGTTCTATCTGAATCAAATCAAGATGGATTACGCTCTGTGCTATGATGATATTGCTAAACAACCTAGGTTAATAAAACTTTATTTGGTAGTGTCATCAGAATGGCTATCTTTTGGCCCTTGCCTGAAATAAAGAGCTTGGATACTGATTGGTCACTGCTTATTTTTAAGTATTCCCAAGACCTGAAGACATTGCTTTACAAAGCCGAATGTTTTGCTTTTATTAAAAAAAAAAAAAAAAGTATTCCAATCAAAGAATGCCTGAATGTCATCCATATGAAGTGACTATGCAGTTACTAGATAAGCCAAGGTAGAAACAGAAGTCAACAGCCTCACAAATAGTCAAGAATAGCTGCCATTACCAACTGACATGGACACCCTGAGAGCCCCACTCAACAATCACTGAAATGTCTGCACAGAAGCTACACCTCTGCTGATCCCTTATGGCCAGCCTACAAACCCAGTGCAGTGACAGTGTTGCCAGATGCCAAAAAGTTTAAGAGCTCAAGCAATCACAAAATCTAGCCCAAAAGTAGCCCGTCTCTAAAGATGCAAAAATAATTTTTATCATGCAAGATTGTACACAAATGCCTGCATTGTATGCAGACAAATTAACAATGTATGTAAAAAAGTTTAAAAATAATGGCAGAAAGACCTAAAACTCGAGGTTGTCATGTTCCGTGTTGCCATAGCATAAGGTTCATCTGAGAGCTGTACAGAGCTGCGCCATTCAAAACATATTAGAAGCAAAACACATTTATGAATACTGAACACTTAATCTATCACAATAACAAAATAGTATCCACACATTACAATTCTTTACATTGTATACTGCAAAATAAATACAGCTCAACTAACTACACACAACATTGACAAATGCTGAAAACCTCTTTTTACTACAGAAAGAAAAGAGTATAAAGTTTGTCAATGTATCTGTATGTAATTTATCTGGATTTATTTTGCAATATAAGATGCATGGCATCTTATATTTTTGTATGTGCTATAGTTGTCTAATATTAATAAAATAATTGTGATATATAGTTTCCCGGACACTTCTTGTTGCACACTGCTAATGGAATGGAATATCTTTAAAAGAAAAGAAAAAAAAATTGAAATTACATTGTTTCAGTGTATTGAAGGAGTTTCTTTTGTGATGAAGCGGCGAGCATGCCAACCTGAAAGGGAAGGAGGCCGCAGAAAGCCGGCTTCGCCCAGGGCGCCCCTTGGGCATGGAGGGAAGGGTAGCAAAACAGCTCTGCTCATTCAAATAACTTGGAGCGGTTTGGCAGTTCTAGGTGTTGCCAAAATAACACAGAGGATGAACAAAATAAAAAGGGTAAGAAAAAAAGAGAGGGTGGGGGGGAGGAGAAAATGTGAGAGTGGAAGCACTGAGAGGAGAGGATTGATCACCTTGCTGGTGGCTGAAAAGAATCGGTAGGTACTGCTTGGGAAAATTTTAGAAGTTTTAGGGAGAAGTAAACTATTGGAGTATATTCTATAGTGTTTTTGTGTGTCTGTATTAAATAGTTAGTCAGAGGGCAGGCAAAAACCAGCAGTTTGTATGGATAAAGATCCTGCAAAAGACTAAATGCACAATCGAATCTTTATGGGTAGAAATCCCTTGTGTGTCGGGGAAGAGTATAGTGATAGGAGTATACTACCATCCACCTGGTCAAGATGGTGAGACGGACAGTGAAATGCTAAGAGAAATTAGGGAAGCTAACCAAATTGGTAGTGCGGTAATAATGGGAGATTTCAATTACCCTAATATTGACTGGGGTAAGTGAAACATCAGGAAATGATACAGAGATAACGTTCTTGGATGGAATAAATGAAAGTTTTATGGAGCAATTGGTTCAGGAACCGATGAGAGAGGGAGCAATTTTACCTCTAGTTCTCAGTGGAGCATAGGATTTGGTGAGAGAGGTAATGATGGTGGTGCTGCTTTTGGATTAGAAGATGGCCAATGTAACCACGATATTTAAAATGGGCTCCAGGGGTGATCCAGGAAACTATAGACTGATGAGCCTGACTGCAGTGCCAGGAAAAATTGTGGAAACTGTTATAAAGAATAAAATCACTAATGTTATGATTGTGGACTCTTGGGCCGGCTAAAAGATGATGGTGCAGCGCTGAGGGGAGGCCAACAGCGGAGTCATAGCCAGGAGGCAGACCAGAGCTAGGGAAGCAACAGGATCTTCACCACTGGAGACCCGAGATCCCCCCAGGAGGAGCCCTTGGGGACCCGAGCCGCTTGGACTTAGGTGGGGTCTCCTGGAAAGGGGTGTCCAAAGAGAAGTCCAAGTCGAAGCAGGCAGCAGAGAGATGAAACGTGGAAACAGACCAAGAGTCGGGGCAAGCGGCAGACAGCAGAGACCAGAGACAAGCCAGGAGTCAAGATAGGCAGCAAAGCAGGATACCGGAGAACAAACCGAAGGCAGGAGCCAGGAAGACGAGTCAAGGGGAAGCAGGAACAGAAGCAGGCGAGGATGGGCTGGAACCAGGAATAAGACTGGAACAGAGCAGGGAGCAGGAATCAGGAACAAGCTGGAACAGGAACAAGTAGGAACGAAGACAGCAACTAGATGACTCCAGGGAGTGAACCTCGTTGCAAGGCAAAGAAGGAGAGTCTGAGCAGGGTTTAAATAGCTGGAAACGTCTGACATCACTACTTGAGGAGGAGTTAGTTTTCCCACGCTGGTCCCTTTAAATTGTCAGCCCCTGCACACGTGCGTGCCTAAGGGGCAAGGTAGCAGCTGAAGCAGGAAGTGCAGGAGCTCGGCGGTGTCTCCCTCGTGGAGATGCCGCCTCGGAGAGGCCGAGCTGTGGCCCAGGAAGAGCTGAGGACCGCCAGGAGTCACCCCAGAGCTGGCGAGGAGAGAGTTAGGAATCTGGCCGTGGTGTCCCGCGGCCGGGAATCGTAACAACAAAACATTTAGATATACATGGTTTAATGAGACACAGCCAGCATGGATTTACCCAAGGGAAGTCTTGCCTCACAAATCTACATTTTTTTGAAGGGGTGAATAAAACATGTGGACAAAGAGTAAGATTAAATGGTCAGTTTTCACAGTAGAAAAAGGTGGAGTGCCTCAGGGATCTATACTTGGACCAGTGCTTTTTAATATAAGTGATCTGGAAAAGGGTACAATGAGTGAGGTGATCAGATTTGCAGATGACACAAAATTATGCAAGGTAATTAAATCTCAAGCAGATTGTGATAAATTGCAGGATGACCTTGTGAAACTGGAAGATTGGGCTTCCAGATGAAATTTAAATGTGGACAAGTGCAAAGTGAAGCATATATGGACAAATAATCCATGCTGTAGTTACATGATGTTAGGTTCCATATTAGGAGATACCACCCAGGAAAAAGATCTAGGCATCATAGTGGATAATACATTGAAATCGTCAGCTCATTGTGTGCTGCAGCAGTCAAAAAAGCAAACAGAATGTTGGGAATTATTAGAAGGGAATGACAAATATAATGCCTCTGTATCGCTCCATGGTGAGACTACATTTTGAATACTGCGTGCAATTCTGGTCACTACATCTCAAAAAAGATATAGTTGCACTAGAGAAAGTGCAGAGAAGGGCGACCAAAATGACAAGGGGCATGGAATGGCTTCCCTATGAGGAAAGGCTAAGGAAGTTAGGGCTGTTTAGAGAAGAGATGACTGAGGGGGCATATGATAGAAGTCTACAAAATCATGAAAGGACTTGAACAGGTTAATGTAAATCAGTTATTTACTCTTTCAGATAATAGAAGGACTTGGGGGCACTCCATGAATTTAGCAAGTAGCACATTTAAACAAATTGAAGAAAATTATTTTTTTACGGTTTGGATATGTTCCTAGAGGAAAACTCCATAAAACTGCTATTAATTAATAAGCAATAGTACTGTAGCTTGAGATCTATTTAATGTTTGGGTACTTGCCAGGTACTTGTGACTTGGACTGACCACTATTGGAAACAGGATGCTGGGCTTGATAGACCCTTGGTTTGACCCAGTAAGGCAATTTCTTATTATCTTGTGTAATGTCAAGCAGAGGCACAGGGGAAAGCAGCCCAGTATCAGGGGCCCTTCTCTGTGTGCAGCCCACTGAGCGGTGCTGAGCCGCACAGCCAGGCTTGTCTGGGTCACGCCGGGACCTCACATTTCCCTAATTAGTGGCAAAGAAGGCAGGCTGGGAATATCCCCTGCTTGCTCTCGCACCTAGGCTGTTCAGCTGAAATCATTGCTCTGAGGCATAGGGAGGGAAGGTAAAAATCCGTGGCCTCCCTTGCGTGCCGAGTGCAAGGATTGGCACCGTCACTGCCTCTTCTCAGCTTTGTAAAGCCTTTTCACGGGCGGTTATTGATCGGGAGGAAATCTGAAGTGCAAAAAAACAAACAAACCACACAACATTAATGAGAAATTACTACTTACCTGATAATTTCCTTTTCTTTAGGACAGTCAGATGAATCTAGAACAAGTGGGTTATGCACCTCTACTTACAGATGGAGATGGAGCAAACTGATGTGCCTGAAGACTGGAGGATAGCAAATGTAACCCCAGTATTTAAAAAGGGCTCCATGGGCAATCCGGGAAACTACAGACCAGTTAGCCTGACTTCAGTTCCAGGAAAAATAATGGAAAGTGTTTTAAACATCAAAATCACAGAACATATATAAAGACATGGTTTAATGGAACAAAGTCAGCATGGCTTTACCCAAGGCAAGTCTTGCCTCACAAATCTGCTTCACTTTTTTGAAGGAGTTAATAAACATGTGGATAAAGGTGAACCGGTAGATGTAGTATACTTGGATTTTCAGAAGGCGTTTGACAAAGTTCCTCATGAGAGGCTTCCAGGAAAAGTAAAAAGTCATGGGATAGGTGGCGATGTCCTTTCATGGATTGCAAACTGGCTAAAAGACAGGAAACAGAGAGTAGGATTAAATGGACAATTTTGTCAGTGGAAGGGAGTGGGCAGTGGAGTGCCTCAGGGATTTGTATTGAGACCCTTACTTTTCAATATATTTATAAATAATCTGGAAGGAAATATGACGAGTGAGATAAATCAAATTTGCAGATGACACAAAATTGTTCAGAGTAGTTAAATCACAAGCAGATTGTGATAAATTGCAGGAAGACCTTGTGAGACTGGAAAATTGGGCATCCAAATGGCAGATGAAATTTAATGTGGATAAGTGCAAGGTGATGCACATAGGGAAAAATAACCCATGCTATAGTTACACAATGTTGGGTTCCATATTTGGTGCCACAACCCAAGAAAGAGATCTAGGCGTCATAGTGGATAACACATTGAAATAGTCGGTTCAGTGTGCTGCGGCAGTCAAAAAAGCAAACAGAATGTTGGGAATTATTAGAAAGCGAATGGTGAATAAAACGGAAAATATCATAATGCCTCTGTATCACTCCATGGTGAGACCACACCTTGAATACTGTGTACAATTCTGGTCGCCGCATCTCAAAAAAGATATAATTGCGATGGAGAAGGTACAGAAAAGGGCTACCAAAATGATAAGGGGAATGGAACAGCTCCCCTATGAGGAAAGACTAAAGAGGTTATTTATTTATTTATTTTATTTAAGGTTTTTTTATACCGGCATTCATGAAAAGATTCACATCATGTCGGTTTACATAAAAAACAGGGGTGCGATGAATACAACAATGAACATAAATAAACGTGAAGAGGAGATGCAGTTACAATTAACAAGGGCTGTTGAACTGGGGTGAAGTGTCGACAGGTTAGGACTTTTCAGCTTGGAGAAGAGATGGCTGAGGGGGATATGATAGAGATGTTTAAAATCATGAGAGGTCTAGAACGGGTCGATGTGAATCGGTTATTTACTCTTTCGGATAATAGAAAGACTAGGGGGCACTCCATGAAGTTAGCATGTGGCACATTTAAAACTAATCGGAGAAAGTTCTTTTTTACTCAATGCACAATTAAACTCTGGAATTTGTTGCCAGAGGATGTGGTTAGTGCAGTTAGTATAGCTGTGTTTAAAAAAGGATTGGATACGTTCTTGGAGGAGAAGTCCATTACCTGCTATTAAGTTCACTTAGAGAATAGCCACTGCCATTAGCAATGGTAACATGGAATAGACTTAGTTTTTGGGTTCTTGCCAGGTTCTTATGACGTGGATTGGCCACTGTTGGAAACAGGATGCTGGGCTTGATGGACCCTTGGTCTGACCCAGTATGGCATATTCTTATGTTCTTATGTCACAGTTCATATCCCCTGCAATGCCATTAGCCTGCCAGTATTTTCTTCAAAAGCAAACTGTGGACAGACTAGCAAAAAACTTGATTAAAAACATATAACCATGTCAATACTCAGCAAACAGGAAGCACTGAGCTCAGACAAGAAACATTAATACTAGTCTAGGGACTGGACTAACACCATTAATCCTTGTAACACATAGTCACACAAGAGGACCATAGTACAATCATTCAGCAGCCAAGTGAGGGAAGCTGGATTCATCTGACTGTCCTAAAGAAAAGGAAATTATCAGGTAATAATTTCTCATTTCTTAGCGTCCAGTCAGCTGAATCCAGAACAAGTGGGATGCACCCAAGCTACTCCCGAATAGGGCGAGAGGCTGCCCGCGGTCCTGTCAAAACCACACAAGCAAAGGCTGCATTCTCCCGGCTTGCACATCCAGACAATAATACCTGGAAAGAGTGTGTAAGGAGTAGGGATGTGCAGAGCAAATGTTTATGTTCATATGTCCATAAGTCGAAAGGGGGGGTCAATTTCGGTCAATATGGACATATGGAGAATTCCATAAGTTGAGTCTATGTCCATACGTGCAAATAAAAATTTAAACCCCTCACCCTCCTTAATCCCCCCCCAAGACTTACCAAAACTCCCTGGAGGTCCAGCGGGGAGTCAGGACGCCATTTCTGAACTCCTTTGCGAGGAGCACGTGATGTCGGCGTCACGTCGGAGTGACGCGGCGTCACGTGATTCCCCGCGCGTTCGCTCCGGGACCCTCGTTGCACCCAAAAGGAACTTTTGGCCAGCTTGGGGGGGTCAGGTCAGGTCCTGACCCCCCCCAGGTCCTGACCCCCCCAAGCTGGCCAAAAGTTCCTTTTGGGTGCAACGAGGGTCCCGGAGCGAACGCGCGGGGAATCACGTGACGCCGCGTCACTCCGACGTGACGCCGATGTCACGTGCTCCTCGCAAAGGAGTTCAGAAATGGCGTCCTGACTCCCTGCTGGACTACCAGGGAGTTTTGGTAAGTCTTGGGGGGGGGATTAAGGAGGGTGAGGGGTTTAAATTTTTATTTAGGATCAACAATCACGATTTCCAACATATGCAACATGGATACTCAGTAGCAGTAACTTATTCAACATAGCTATGTTGAATAAGTTGGAAATCCGATCGTTTTCGCCTCATCACTTTTTTAAGTTAAAAAACAAAAATAAGTTGCGTTTTACATTTAAGTTCAAAACGAATGCACACCCCTAGTAAGGAGAACCATGCTGCAGTTCAGCAAATGTCAACGGGAGACAGCAACCTAACTTCTGACCATGATACTGTAGGAGCCCTAGAGGAGTGAGCCCTAACCTGACTAGGTAACAGCTTGCCAGTATCAACGTATGCTGCAATGACTACCTGCTTAATACAGCTGGCTATTGTAGCCCATGAGGCCAGCTATCCTTATTTGGTACTGCCGAGAAGGACAAACAGGCAATCCATTCTCTGTAAAGGCTCAGTAACCTCCAGATACCTGATGATATGTCACTTGACATCAAAGGGTCACAACAGACGATACTCCCCCTACGTCTCTCTCTCTGTCCAGAGACAGCAGGGAGATGGACTGATTCAAGAGAAATTCAGTGACCACCTTCAGTAAAAAAGAACAAACAGTATGCAGCTGTAACACCCCTGGAGTCACCCAAAGGACTCTGGTAAGACAAGGCCTGCAGCTTGGAAACTCTCCGCGCAGAACAAATTGCCACAAGAAACACCATTTCAAGGTTAGTAACCACAAGGACATGTTATGCATCGGTCTAAACGTAGGACCGCTAAGAAATCCAAGTACCAAGAGCACTCTATAAGGGTACTGGAAACCACAAAAGAGGACGAAGATGTTTCAATCCTTTCCAGAAATGGCCCACATCAGGATGAGCCGACAAGGAACCATCATTTGCCTAGTCTCTGAAACAGGTGAGAGATGCTACTTGTATCTTGAAGGAATTAAGGGCCAAACCTTTATTCAAGCCATTCCGCAAAAATTCCAAAATGAGCGGGATCTTGGCCAAATGAGAAAGAGTACCTCGATCCTCACACTAGGCCCCAAACACTCACCAAACGCACACATAGGTCAAGGAAGTGGACAACTTTCTAGCTCTAAGCAAAGTGGAAATCACTGCTACTGAGTATCCATGTTTCATCATTCAAGCCCTCTCAAGGGCCATAACATAAGAAAACAAAATTGGATCCTTGTGAAGAACTGGACCCTGACTTTCCAGGTTCCTGTGTGCCAGAGGTCGAAGGGGTAAGTCCCCCAGGAGCTGCCACAAATCTGCATACCACGGCCTCCTGAGATAATCTGGGGCAACCAAGAGCACCATCCCTCTGTGCGTTCAATCCTTCGGATCAATCTGTCCAACATGGGCCATGGAGGAAAGGCATACAGCACCTTGTCTTCTGGCCATTCTTGCACTAGGGTATCAAACCCCAATGACTTCTCCTGCAACTGAAGAATTGCAGAACTTTTGCACTGCGAGAAGTCACCAAGAGGTCTAGAAACAGAAGGCCCCAGCGATCCACTATCAGCTGAAATGCCTTGTCCGACAAAACTCATTCTCCTGGGTCCAGATTCTCCCTGCTGAGAAAGTCTGCTCTTACATTGTCTTTTCCTGCTATGTATGAGGCCGAGATCATCTGGAGATGTACTTCGGCCCATTCCATAAGCTGATCTATTTCCTGCGACACTTGCTGGCTCTTGGTTCCTCCCTGCCGATTAATGTAAACTACAGTCATTGCATTGTCAGACATTATCTGGACCAATCAACCCTGCAGCCTGTTGCTGAACTCCAAACATGCCAACCGGACTGCCCTGGCTTCCAATTGATTGATGTTCCAGAGAGACTCTTCTACATTCCAGCATCCTTGCGCTGTCAGCTCCTGCCAGTGAGCACCCCAACCAAGGAGGCTCACATCTGTTGTCAGTACTAGCCAATCCGGTGGTATTAGGGAAACTCCCTTCTTTAGATGATCCACCTGCAGCCACCACTCCTCCATCAGCAGGAGGAGCCAAACTGTATAGTCCTGCAGGTTCCATGGAGACAGCAGGGAGCGCTGAAAAGGATACATATGTGCCCTCACCCATGGGACCACGTCCAGGGTCACTTCCATTAAGCCAAGTATTTGCACATAGGGCCATACGGTCATGCGTCTTCTGTCATCAACTTTTGTGTCATCAACTTCTGAGGGTATGCTGTCGGTAGGAAAACCTTGCCCTGCTTTGTATCGAACTGAACCCCAAGGTATTCCAACAACTGAGCAGGCTGAAAACTGCTCTTGGTCAGATTCACCACCCTGCTGAGCACCTGCAACAGGGAGATCACTTTGCAAGTCACTCTGCTGCTCTCTTCCAGCAACTTGGCTTGAATCAGCCAGTTGTCCAAATACAGGTGTACGAGGATCCTATCTTTTCTCAACTCTGCTGCCACTACCACCATTACCTTGGAAAAGGTCCTTGTGGCAGTGGCCAGACCAAAGGGCAGGGCCCGAAACTGATAATGGTGTTCCAGAACTGTGAACCGCAGAAAACTCTATTCAGATGGGAATATGAAGGTATGCCTCAGACAGATCCAAAGAGGTCAGAAATTCAGACTGTTTGACCATTATTACCGAACACAACATTTCCATGCAAAAATGCCTCACCCACAGATGATGGTTGACACCCTTGAGATCCATGATGGGACGAAAGGAGCCCTCCTTCTTAGGCATAATGAAATAAATGGAATATCGACCATATTTTCTTGAGGCATAGGCACTGGAACCACAACCCTCAGACTGAGGAGCCTTGCCAATGTAGTTTCCACTGCCTGCTTCTTCTGTGGTGAGCAGCAGGGAGACACCATGAACACGACCCAAGGAACACTGCAAAACTCCAGTGCATATCCTTCTCGTATCACCTCTGTGACCTATTGATCCAATGTCATCTCAATCCACCTCTGATAGAAGAGAAAGAGGCGCCCCCCTATCTCCAGGTTCCTGGGAGTGAGTCGGCAAACAATTGGGAGGGTTGAGAGGTTCCACTATCCAAACCCATGCCCCTTATTGGCTGTTGGGGACTAAAGGACTGAGGCCTACAAAAAGGTCAAGTTCTTTGAAGGGTCATTCCTCTATAGGGATGAAAATGCCTGGATCCTCTAGTACAGTGGTTCTCAACCTTTTTTTGTCTGGGACATACCTGATAAGATGGTTCCCACATGCGTGACATACTGAACATGTGACCTTTACAGGGCTAAATGTAAACATGCACTCTGCATCCACAGGAATCCCCTCAACCCCAGCAATGAGTTCAGAGCAGATCTAGGGCATTACCCTGTACAGCTCACCATACAAAAAAGATATTCTGGTTCTGATGACCTTTCAGTAAAAGCAAAACAAACTCCCTTTACTACCAGGCACAATAGCTTTCCTTATGAAAAGACAGTAATTTACCACTAATGCATATCCTATTGAGAAAACACAACAAATAAGATTGATACAAATGCCTATATGCTAGTAAAATACCTCACCTTGGTCACACACCCAGAACTGACCTTCACCAAGTACAGAAAAACCACAAATTATAAATATGGAGGCAGAAACTGGACTGGAAAACCAAAAAAGCCACCCTACATGCAGTGCGAACCTGGAGAAATGGAAAGAGAAATATAGCACCTAACAGACTCTCAGGATTTGCAATAATGCACACAAACTAATCCGCACAAAGTTACACCTGTATTATGGAACACACAGAAATAATTGTAAAGCTATACTAAAAATGTTACAGAACAGCTGCTGAACAGAATAATATTCAACAATTAAAAACTCATAAAAATTATTAAAACATATCCAAATATCAATAAAATATTTCAAAACAGCAGACATCACATAATACCCAATAATTAAAATGGCAGTCAATCAAGAAAAATACATTTAAAAAACCACCTTTACTTATTCTCTTCAGCAACTCTCCTACTCCTTTCCCTTCCAGGCTCCTACCATGTGACAGGGGCCAACCAATGGCACCAGTAGCCCCTGTGACACAGTAAGGGCAAAGGCTATTGGCGCCATTTTGATTACTGGCAGCCAACGGCGTGAGTGCTGTAGATGGCTCCCGGACCCCCACTAGACCACCAGGGACTTTGGGGGGGGGGGGGTCAGGAGGGTGGGGGGTGGAGTTAATTAAATTTTAGCTTGCCGAATGCAACGTATCTGCCCCCCAACGAATACGAATATCGAATGTAACGTATGCGGTCTCTCTGCACATCCCTAATCGCCTTGTCACATTGTTTCGCCAACTTCATATCGCTAGACACTATCATCCCAAGGTCTCTCTCCTGCTCCGTGCACATCAGCCCTTCACCCCCCATCAAATACAGTCCTTTCGGATTTTCACACCCCATATGCATGACTCTGCACTTCTTGGCATTGAATCTCAGCTGCCATATCTTCGACCACTCTTCCAGCTTTCTTAAATCCCATTTCGTTCTCTCCACTCCTTCCGGCGAGTCCACTCTGTTGCAGATCTTAGCATCATCCACAAAAAAGACAAACCTCAACTTCTATCCTGTCCACAATGTCGTTCACGAAGATATTGAACAGGACTGGTCCCAACACCGATCCTTGTGGCACTCCGCTTAACACTGCTCTCTCTTCAGAGTAAGTTCCATTTACCATCACACATTGTACTTCTGTCCGTCGACCAGTTTGCAATCCAGGCCACCACCTTGGCACTCACTCCTAAGCTTCTCATTTTATTCACAAGCCTCCTGTGTGGGACCGTATCAAAAGCTTTCCTAAAATCCAAGTAGATGACATTGAGCGCTCCTCCTCGATCCAATTCCCTAGTCATCCAATCAAAAAAGTCAATCAGATTTGTCTGACAGTACCTTCCCCTAGTGAATCCATGCTGCTTCTGGTCCAGCAATTCTTCTGACTGTAGATAGCTCACTATTCTTTCTTTCAGCCACGACTCCATTACTTTTCCCACCATTGAAGTGAGGCTAACCGGCCTGTAGTTTCCAGCCTCTTCTCTGCTCCCACTCTTGGAAGTGGGACCACCACCACTCTTTTCCAGTCAGTAGGCACAACACCCTTTTCCAGGGATCTATTGAACAGCTCACACAGTGGACCGCCAGCATATCTCTGAGCTCCCTCAGTATTCTGGGGTGAACCTCATCAGGCCCCATGGCTTTGTCCACTTTCAGTTTCCTAGCTCTTCCTATAAATTCTCTTCTGTAAACGAAGTTTCATCTACTGCACTCCCCTCCAGTTTCTTGTTAACTAGTGACGATCCTTCTCCAGGGTCCTCTTTAGTGAACACTAAATTGCTACATATCAGGTCGATACAGTAAAGTGTGCTCCGTCGGAGCGCACTGTCACCCTGCTCTGGACGCGTGTTTTCCCTTACCCCTTATTCAGTAAGGGGAGGAAAACACGCGGCCCACCCGCGGCACCTAATAGCGCCCTCAACATGCAAATGCATGTTGATGGCCCTATTAGGTATGCCCGAGCGATCCAGTAAGTAAAATGTGCAGCCAAGCCGCACATTTTACTCTAAGAAATTAGCGCCGCCCAAAGGTCAGCGCTAATTTCTTCCGGCGCCAGGGAAGTGCACAGAAAAGCAGTAAAAACTGCTTTTCTGTGCACCCTCCGACTTAATATCATAGCGATATTAAGTCGGAGGTCCCCAAAAGTAAAAAAAGTAAAAAAAAAAAAAAAAAAAAATTTTTGAATTCGGCCCGCGGCTGTCGGGCCGAAAACCGGATGCTCAATTTTGCCGGCGTCCGGTTTCCGAGCCCGTGGCTGTCAGCGGGCTCGAGAACCGACGCCGGCAAAATTGAGCGTCGGCTGTCAAACCCGCTGACAGCCGCTGCTCCAGGCCAAAAGGAGGCGCTAGGGACGCGCTAGTGTCCCTAGCGCCTCCTTTTCCTCGTTTGCACCGCGTCGCCTCATTTAAATACTGGATCGCTCGCACCGGCGAGGGGCCGGTGCGCGCGCGCCGGGAGAGCGGGCATTCGTCCGCTCTCCCACGGACTTTACTGGATCGGGCTGTATGTGAGTGAGCATTACCTAATCAAGTATGTTTAATTGATAAAACTCTTAATAAACTGTTTAAATCTTGACAAACTGAAGAAATTCTTCTACAAAGTATGATCGGCAAATAAATTATACTCTAATACTTTGAGATTTGTAGTAAAACTCATTACAAAAAGTACCCAGAGAACTGTGCATCTCCTTTTTCTGTAAAGATTTTTTTCCAGTCAAACCACCACGCAGCTTTTGAAATGCAAAGCTCCGCTCTTTGTTGCCTCCCCCAGCCTTCCCAGGGATGTGTCCACAAAAATATGAGTAAAAGTGCACACGCTGTGTTATATCATATCAACAAAAATCATTAAAATGACCTATGGTTTAAACAACAGTGACAGCTTTATGTCCTCTTGACCTCGTGCTTCTTCACAATCTAATTTTGTATTATGAAGATTCATACTCTAGAATTATAACAATTATGTCTAACAGGAGCCATAAATTATTGTAAAAGACTTACCTTAACACTATAGTTGAAGTACTTTGCGGACTGCATAAACCGGTGGTAGCCATCCGTTTTTTTTGTTGCTACAGTAAGAATTAATAATTTACCTGAGAAGTAAAAAGTGACAAGATTTACTTTTGAAACACTATGTTAAGCTACAATTAATATTCAGCACTTAAACTGTCACTGCGTACTTGGGCATACACACTGATATTTGCATAGTTGAGATTTCCTAGAAACTGTTAGTTCTTCACCTGGCTTCTTAACCCCATAACAGGATACTGCACAGCGCCATGGAGAATCACATGAACAAAGACGAATGCTCCCACCTTATATGGTAATATTTTCCATAGTGTAAAATCCCTATAGTTTTTAATATGTTGCAAGCCTTACTGACATAAACAAAAAAAAATTATTTTCTGTTACTCCTATAAATTCTAGTGCCTTCAGAGCTACTAGGCTGATTATTTTAATCTGAAGCCAGAAGTTTGGTACTTTGAAAAAAAAGAGGTTTCCGACTGGCTTGCTAAAGAGGAATCTCAGGTGTGTTGAAAAGGTTTGACCTCTTGCGGAGAGAAAACAGGAGTGAGTCGCAGACACTTCCACTGCCAACAGAGTCGTCTTCTCTTCCCCGCCATGTCTCTTGCATGATAGCCTCCCACAGGCAAGAAGCGTTAGCAAGAAGCATGCCTTATCTGCTACTGTCGCCTCCTCTATCAACTTCCTGCTGAAGTCGGAACAGAGTAGAACCGCTGGGTCTAATGAGACTACAAGGGGCCCCACGTACTTCTGCGGGAAGCTGGCAGAAGAGGAGGAAGAGGAGGCAGCAGAAGCAGGTAAGAGGCACTGCTCACCTGATTCCTCTTGCCAGACGGAGATAATACCAAATGAGGAAGAGAATAAGGTAATGCCAGAGATGTGGAAAGGAAGCAAAGTGGTGATGCCAGGGGGGTGGTTGGATGGAAGGGAAAGTAGTGATGCCAGGATGTAGAGAACTGAGGGAAGGAAAGGGAGGTGCTTCCCTGGGGAGGGGGAGGGGGAAGGGGAGAGTGTTGCATCGGAGGTGGACCCTTGGACCGATGTGGGGTTGACACAACCCGTAGGTAGGGTCCTACGGGACCCCCATCAGCAGGTGGAGTGGGCTGAAGTTAGAGGCTACTGGAGCTTCACCTATTCTAGCCCTCATTCCCCTCGGGTTGAGCCTTTGTGTGCCGGGGCCGACAGGACTTAGGTGGGCCTCGAGGTTAGTTAGTGAAGAGAGGATGTTCAGCCCAGAGACAGCAGTCGATAGGTGGCATAGTCCTACCCTGGACTGGATTCTGTACAGAAACTCAGGCGCCAAAGGAACGAAAGGCAATTGGAAGCACTCAAGCAAAGAAAGGCCAGAGCCTTGTAAGTCCCCGTCCAGGGGATAGACAAGAGGAGGCATCCCTGACAGGATAGGATCAGAGCTGGTGGCAAGCGGAGGTTGTGGCAAGCAATGTAGAACTCTGGACATGGAGAGGTCTGTAGCATAGTCAAGCAAGGCAATGGTCAGGGTGCAGAGAAGGCAGGCGTAGCAGAGGTCTGGGGCTGGAGATAGGCTGAAGGGTAGTCAGGCGTAGCAGAGTCAAAATCCAAAGAGTCAGTCCAACACACAGATGAGGCAAAAACGAGGAAGACAGGAACTGGGAACCACTCAAAACAGGCGAGGAAGAGAAGATTCTCTATCAGCAACGAGTACGAGGAGACCTGTTGCAAAGGCAACGCTATGGAGCGAGGGCTGAGCTTATATACGCTGAAGAGTCTGTCATCAGCATCTGGGGTCGTGGCCAGGTTCCCGCCGTGGGCCCTTTAAAAGAACTAGCAATGCACTTGAGCGCGCCGATGGCGGCGTCTCCGCAGGCCACGTGGAGAGACCCAACGAGCAAGGACATTTTGGCTGGCTCACTGGGGACCATGGCAGAGCCGGAGGCACCGGAGGTGACCCGAGGTCTGAGCTGGCAGCCCACCGCTGCCAGTGAAGAGGAAACAGGAGCTGGAGTCTGTATGAGAAGGTGAGAGGGCCGCGCCGCAGCTCTGCTGCAGGCGGCACGCGTAACAGAGAGAGAAGGTGGGAGAGAGAAGTGGAGAGAAGTAGTGATGCCAAGGGGTGGAGGGAAGAAAGGAGGTAGGAGAGGAATGGAAGGGAGGGAAATGATGCCAGGAAGTGGAAGGGAGGGTGGTAATGTCGGGTGGCAGGATGGGTGGGGGAGGTGTGCTGCCAAGGACTAAAGGGAGGAGAAAAAGATAGGTGGGTGGCGATGCAAGGAGATGGAAGGGAAGTGATGATATCAGGGGACTGGGGAGCAAGGAAGGGAAGGTGATAGCGAAAGGGAAGGTGATGATATCTGGGAGTGGGAAAGAGGGATGGGATGGGTTTATTTATTTATTTATTTTTGGGTTTTATATACCGGAAGTTCCTGTATACAATACATATCACTCCGGTTCACATTTAACAGAGATAACTATCGCCGGGGAGGCGGTTTACATGGAACATATCGAATATAATGAACGGATAATCTATAATAAAGTACAATCTATTATGAAACAACTAAGATCAACTTAGAACACAACTTGGAAAATATAACTGAAGCAATATGCCATGGGGTAGAAGGGAAGAAGATGATGATGACGATGATGCTGGGGAGGGGCAGTAGAGGAGGTATTGATGCCAGTATTGGATGGGAGATTGAAGGTGATTGTGTGCTGTGAGAAAGGGACCCCAGTGCTGAGTGTGCTGCAGCACAAGAAAGGTTGTGAACCTCTGCTTTTAAAATGCAGCATTTTGTACAGAATTCACATGAACAGTAGTGTAGAGCAGTGTTTTTCAAAAGTGGATTTCTGCCCCCATCCCATTCCGGTCATTCTGCGGGGGAGAGAGGAAGCGCAGCATTTGTCCGTATTCCTCTGCCAACTCAGGACTCTGGGTGGATCTCGGGACGTTTAAGCCGCATGGCGCCCGACTTCCAGGCTGTGCTCATAATAACCATTCTAAGAGTACAGGCACCACGTGGTTCATCGTGACTGATAGCCGTGCCGAGCTGTGAGTCCTCAGGAGTGTCAGAGAAGGAGAGAGGAAGGGTGAGTTAGCAATGGAGACGGGCGGTGGGGGGAGCAAGAGCTGGGGATGGGGGAGTGGATGTGAGCAGCAGGGGCTGGGGAAAGGCAGATGAGAGAGAGTGAGGGGGGGCTGTAATTAGGCAGCTAAATCTGTTTGAAAATCTGTTTCTTAAAGGCCAGAGAACACTGCAGAAGGATCCTGTAAGAGTTCCACTTTGCTGCAGCGTTCTGCATTCTGTAGGCCATGGTTCAAGAAGGAATCTCAATATCTATTTAACCTTGTAATCCTCCGCCTCTGAACCACGGACTCCTCCACTCAGCTGATGGAGCTTCTCTCCTAGCAGAGGTGGTAGATAATCCCCTATCTGCCTTAGCCTAATTGCCTCTTTCCCTTTCCCTGTCACAGGGCTTTCTTGCTTTTTTCCCCCAGATGATGATTTGTGGCACAATCAACCCAAAGATGACTCTGTGTCCAGTCTATTACTTTTTCAAGAGAATTCATCCTCTTTCCTATTCTATTCAATTAGTTAATGCTAATACTGTTTGATTATACAGACATTAAAAACAGAGCCCTATAACTAACACCAGTCATCCTATAAGGAATACTTAACAGGATTCGATACTGATATTATTTGTAATGTAAACCAATATGTAAAAGAAAGCACAAGGTCAAGGTTTGCTCATTTATCATAGCACAGCATTGCAATAAAGCGCACCATTGCCAGCAGTCTGTAACGTGGAGACGCGTCTAGGTTGGAAAGAACAGACGGCAGAGCGAGAGAGTCTGTGCAGCTGGGGTAGGGCGAGCAGAGCAGATGCCCTGGATCCAGCCCAAAAAGAAGGGGGGGAGGGGGGTGCAGACATTAGCTAAACACACAGTAAATGCAATAAATAAATATAGGGGTACACGACCTCGCAGAAACATGGCTACTGGGGCACAGTTCATCTAGTCACTCCACCGCATGCATATGTGTTTTTGTGTGTTCATGAATAGGAGGATTTTCTGACCGCTAGCAGGATCATTCCAGAATGATCTGCACAAGCAGGAACAAAAGTACTGAAAAGCAGATGTAACGACAGCAGTACTAAGATTTATACAAGCGATTACCAGCGTAACAGGCAGCAGAGGAAAGTGCTGAAATGTCAGGTCTCCTTTTTTTTTTTTTTTAGATAAGCAGTGTTTAAAGTGAAAAATATTTTATATAAACTGGTTGTTAGGGTCACTGTTCGCTCTAGAAGTGGCTGCATGTAAATAAAGTTACATCACAAGCAAGTGTGACAGATTAGCAATGCTTTTTCCTGTCCCCAACTCTGTATACAATCTTGTATGTGCTGTTGATAAATACAGTATGATGAATGCAAGATCTGTTTTGTTTCAAAAAGAACAGAAAATTAATCCTGCTAATTCTGTTTAAAACAGTAACACTGAAATCAGCTTTTGAAACAGAACTGTGCTTTTGGTTTCCTTCAGTTCTGCATTTGTCTGAAAAACAATCTGACACAGCATTCTGTCTGTTTTGTGTCTGGAAAGGAAAGGTACCACAAAAATGTGTCAAACTATATTTATATTATATGATTTTTTTTTTTAAATGAGTCATAATTTTTAAAAGCATTTCAAAAAGATTTTTCCCACAGAAGACCATCTTCATTATGCCAGTGAAGAATACATTTTTAAAATTCTGTGATCGTGGATCACAGAAAATTTCTATCCACTGCTCCGACAACTATCAATCCCTTTCATATGTTAACTCAACACCTCATTTATCTTGTCGGTTTGTTGCCTTTGATCTTTTTTCCTTCGGATCTTTTTAGAGGGATCACGCCAGCTGCCACGCACGCATTCATCATCCACGGCAAGCATGTCGTGACAACAAATCAACTACAGTTCAGAGTTGGAGGAGCTATGCTGGAATCTTTAGCAGGCCTGTGATAGCTTTCTGCGTCGGCCCGATGAAGGGCGTTACAGTTCATGAGCTATCAAGACAGCACGGACAACGTCTTCTGAAGTTTTCTTCTGCAGGAATTGCCAACCGGCAATACGATCTGCACATAAACGTTTCTTTCCACCATCTTTGCAGTCAGTCACTTCTACAAGAAGGGAGCTGGGCTTCTCGAAAGCTCATGTATCATCACATCTTTTTATGTAACTACAGGAGACTCCTAATACTGTACAGTTCATCAGATTTTCTTTATGCTCATGTGGTAGTCCAAAGAGATATCACAATACAAGAAACAGCATCGTCCTATGCTAAGAAATGCAGAGCAGCACTGACATTATTTATATTTATTTATTTATTTATTTCAGATTTTTATATACCGGCATTCGAGACAGCAGTCACATCATGCTGGTTCACATAGAACAGGGGTGCATAGTAAACATAACTATAACAATGGTGCTGAAAAGGCAGTTACATATAACAGGGTGATAAGAACTTGGCTGAGAAGGAAGAGAAAGGACAGGTTATTAATTCACACAGGTAAAAGATAGAAGATATGGTTAAACAAGGTGTAGTTGGAGATTAGTTGACCATGTTGGCGTCCGGGAAAGCTTGTATGAATATCCAGGTCTTTAGTCTTTTTTTGAAGGTTGAGATGCATGGTTCTGTTCTGAGATTTGAGGGGATGGAGTTCCATAACGGTGGAATGGCTGTAGAGAAAGCCCGGTCTCTTAGTGTGCAGTGTCTAGTAGATTTGGACGGTGGTACCTGTAGCGATCCCTTGTATGCATCTCTTGTCAGTCTTGACGAATTGTGTAGTCGGAGAGGGATCTGTAGGTCAATGGGAGCCAGTTGGTGGATGATTTTGTATGTGGTAAGAATGGCCTTGTATATTATTCTAAAGTGTATAGGTAGCCAATGGAGGCTCTTTAGAATCGGGGTTATGTGGTCCCTTCTCCTGGTATTTGTCAGAATTCGTGCAGCTGCATTTTGCACCATCTGAAGCGGTTTGGTGTATGAAGCGGGAAGGCCGAGTAGGATGGTGTTACAATAGTCTAATTTTGAAAAAATGATTGCTTGTAGAATGGTTCTGAAATCTTGGGCATGGAAAAGAGGTCTAATTCTTTTCAGCACTTGTAGTTGGTAGAAACAGTCTTTGGTGGTTTTGTTAATGGTGGCTTTGAAATTCAGGCGATTATCAATTAAGACTCCTAGGTCTCTCACTTGTGTGATTGTTGGCGTGGCTTGTTGTGCAGAGGTGATGGTGCTATTTTCTGAGGCGATGAGCAGGAGTTCAGTTTTGCTGGAATTTAATACCAGGTTTAGGCTGGTGAGGAGGAGTTTAATTTTTTGAAGGCAAGTATCCCAGTAAGCCAGAGTTTTTGCGAAGGAATCCTTAATGGGTATCAGGACCTGTATATCGTCCGTGTAAAGGAAGTGCTTGAGGTTAAGGTCGGTGAGAAGTTGGCATAACGGTATAAGGTAAATGTTAAATAAAGTAGGAGACAGGGAGGACCCCTGTGGGACTCCTACTGACGACGGATGTTGAGAGGATTCTTTGTTCTGTATCTTGACCTTGTATCCTCTATTGCTGATATGAACCAAGATAGTGCTGTGCCTGAGATACCTATGGAGGCTAACTGGTGTATGAGTAAGGAATGATTGACGGTGTCAAAGGCGGAAGATAGGTCCAGTAGGATCAGTAAGAAGGCTTGACCTTTATCGAGGCCCAGGATGAGGTGATCTGTTAAGGAAATGAGGAGGGACTCCGTGCTTAGTGTTTTGCGGAAACTGTATTGTGATGGGAATAGGAGGTTGTTTTCTTCAATGTAGTTTGAGAGTCGGGTGTTCACCAGTTTCTCCATAATCTTAGCTATGAAGGGGAGGTTGGCGATCGGTCGGTAGTTGTTTGGGTCATTAGGATCTAGATTAGGTTTCTTGAGTAATGGTTTGAGAGAGGCCAATTTTAGGTCATCTGGGTAAGATCCTTGTGTTATTGAGCAATTTATGATGTCTGACAGGGATTTGGAGATGGAGTCAGGAATTGATAGAAGCAATTTCGAGGGGATGTGGTCCGAAGGGTGAGAAGATGGTTTCATTTTCCATAGAATGCCTTGGATCTCAATGGAAGAAGTGAGTTCCAGTTCTTCTAAGCGGGTATTTTTGAAGGCGGTCTGAGGTGGTGTTGAGGTAGATGCGGTGTTAGGGGGCAGCTGAGTTAGAAGTTTGTTGATTTTGTTATTGAAAAATAGCGCTAGTTCTTCCGCTTTAGATTTGGCTTGGTTGAGAGCGATTTCTGATGGGTTTAATTGAGTGAGGTTAGAGACGTAGCTAAAGAGGGCTTTAGCGTCGAAGATTAGGTGGTGGATCTTGGATGCGTAGTAGTTCCTCTTGGATCTTAAAGTATTCGATTTGTATTGGTGAAGAGTAGATTTATAGGTAGATAGAGTGATGGTGCATGGGTTTTTACGCCATTTAGCCTCATTTTGTCTTAGCAATAGTTTGAGCTTTCTTAGCTCTGGGGTAAACCATGGTTGTCTTTTGGACAAGTTGGGGTGAGGATTTTTTGTTGTTAGGGGGCATAGCTTGTTGGCTATCGATTCCGTGATGTTGTTCCAAGATCGAAGCGCTGAGTTTGGATTGGTGAAGTCTACTTGGATGAGATGTGATAATAAGTGATTGCTAAGATCTTCTGTGGTGCATGTTTTCCTGTAAGTGAAGCAATGTGAGGGTATGCGAGGTGGACTGGTATCTTTTATTGAGAACGAGGAAGTTATGAGGGAGTGATCTGACCATGGTACCTTCGTGCAGGTGGGGTGCTGGACCAGTTTGATTGCTGTATTGACGAAGATAAGGTCTAACGTGTGTCCGGCTTTGTGTGTGGGTTTGTTAACTAGTTGAGTGAAACCTAAAGCGGAGTATGCTGTGAGTAAGGCTTCGCAGTTGGGTGATAATGTGGAGTTGTCGACGTGCAGGTTGAAGTCACCTAAGATTATCGCTGGGGCATCTAGATTGATAAGGGAAGTAGTTAGTTCGACCAGAGGAGATGCGTCTGTTTCCAGTAAACCTGGAGGAGCGTAGAGAAGTAAAATTTGGAGTTTGTCTGACGAGAAGAAGCCAAATTCGAGTTTCGAGTCGGAATTGGAGGAGTGTTGAGTGAATCTGAGGTCCTTTTTTGTAGCTAGGAGGATTCCTCCTCCTTTTTTTTTTCCCTGACGTGGGATGGAGAAGAAGTTGTATGTCTCTGTGGGTAATTGGTTGATTATTGCAGCATCTGAAGGTTTGAGCCATGTCTCACTAATTGCGCATATGTCCGGTTTCACATCGATGAGATAGTCGTTTAGTATTACTGATTTCTTAGTTAGGGATTGTGCATTGAATAGTGTTAACGTAAATAGTGTGAGGCCTAGCAGTTGGGTAATGGGAGTGATCACGATTGGAGAGAGGGATTTAAGGTTATGGTAATGGGCGTGTTGAGTTGAATGTCCTTTGGTAGGTGGACAGTGTGGGAGGATTGGGATTGGAAAGGATGGAGACATTCTTCTTAGATTGTTGGAGTGTAAGCTGGAGTGGCTAGACTGGATGCGGCTGGACTGGATGCTGGATGCTGGAGTGGCTGGACTGGATGCTGGAGTGGCTGGACTGGCTGGACTGGATGCTGGAGTGGCTGGACTGGATGCTGGAGTGGCTGGACTGGATACTACGGTGGCTATAACGGGTATTCATGCACATTAACTCTTCCAAAGCATCGTCTACAGATAGAGCCCTCTGTTCATTAAAATGGTCCAGTATAGCCAGGGACATTGGAATCTAATATCTGCCCTAAAAGCACATAATATAGACAGCTGTGACTTTTTACAGTGCCTTTCCACCTCATTCCCACCACTCATTCGCAGATCTACCCCACCATAAATAAAGCATGAAGAGATGGTCTTTATGAATATAAAGACAGCTGCAGCTGTATTTCTGATAACATCAAATTTTGAGCTATGTAAAAATTCAAAGCTTCGTTTCATGCAATCCCCAGCCCTCCTTTTTGCCTGCTGTAAGACCAGCTGGGCTGCTCATATGCTTCACTTTGCCCACCATAGGACCAATTAGTCCAACGTAATCCCCACCACTGCTGGGGGTCTATTGCCATAAACCTAGACCATCTCCATCCAATGCTGCTGTACCCAGCAAGCACTCTCCTGACATCCCCTGGCACTGCACCAGGCACAAAACAATACAATCCCACTGCTTCCCAGCCACTTCCTTCACCACACGTAGAGAGTAGGACAGGAGCAAGGGGAGGGACACATTCTCCATCTGTGATATCTGTCCACTCATTACCTATTGGCTGAGGCAGCGCCATAGCCAGGCCATTCGGCACCCGTGGCAAAGTGAGAAAGTGCACCCTCACCCCGAACACAACATAAAACACCATGAGCTGGGAGACTCTGTTACATGTAGGGGGTTTTGATATTTATTTTGACCCAGCAGTTTACTTTTGCGCCTTTGGGCTTCCAGCTTGATTGGATCCAGTAAGGGAATGCTGGCACTATCATGAACCTGTATTCAAAAACTAAACTGGAAACCCCAAGATGCCAAACTCTGCATGCTATGCAACACCAGAGAAAGAGAAACAAAAATGCATTTCCTCCTGTAGTGTGCAAAACAAAAGATATCATAAGCTGCACATTCCCACAGCTGATATATTCCATTCACTAAAATGAAGATAGACTTGTACTCTACAATCTAAGACACATAAAGGGTGAGTGGCAAGAGAGGCTACTGAAGAGCAAGGAGTGATGGCAGCTCACACCTCCCCTACTCCAAGCCCCAGTTAAGTCCTACCCTCAATCCTTCTGACCTGCCCCATGGTCAGTAGCTGAATCCAGATCTCCACACTAGTCTGACCCACATAAGACCATAGAAAGAGAAAGACGGACACTGGATACATGCTGCCATGTTATAGGTGGGTATTTCTTAACAACTGGATGTAAACTCCTGAATGAGGGTTGTTGTCATAGGTGAAATATCATTGGCACTTTAGATAACGTGTTTTTTCATTTAATAAAAATGTTATAGGTGGGGCCATGCACTCCAGTCTAGCACCTTAGTATATAATGTAATCTAGAGCTATGTGTTACGTACATGTGATTTTGTATCACAAGCTTAGGACTGATGCAGCTGCTACTGACTCCCTGCAATTGTTCATGGTTTATCTGCATTACTGTAGCCTCTTCAAGGCATCACGTGCTTCATGAAGTATTGAGGACCCTGTTTTAGGACAGCTGAAGCAAAGGAATGTTCTTTAGCAGTTCAGTGTGAAAGATGTCTACAGATAGACTCCCTCAGGAAAGGGGTGGCAGAATTCAAAGAGGAGGTGGTGAGACTGAAAAGCATCCAGAAGAATGAGGACTTCATCAATGAAATGCTTATCAAGGCATCTAAGATGGAGAACTCAAGCATAGTGGAAGGTGAATCTGATCCACGAGATGACATCTGGACCCAGATTACTAAGACTAACAAACCCTACACTATGGCTCAGGTTTCCCTTGAACTGAAGAACCAGTATGCAGTCCTGGAAATGGAGGAGATGACATTCCATGATGAGGAGGAACCAGGACATGCAAACTGTAATATATACAAAACCCCAAAGCTGTGGACACAGCAACCACTACAACTAAGAGGCGGAGGGTAGTCGTTGTTTATGACTTGCTTCTGAGGGGCATGGAAGCATCCATCTGCAAATCAAACATGTTGTCCCATGAAGTCCCATGTTGTCCCATGATTGCCAAAAATCCTCAAGTCTACTGAAAACTATCCAATGCTGCTCATCCATGTTGGCACGAATGAAACTGTGAGGTACCACAGAGATCATATCAAAAGTGACTTCATGATTCTGGGAGAGAGGGTAAAGCAGATAGATGTGCAGGTAGTATTCTCCTCAATTCTTCCAGTTAAGGATAAAGGCCCAGATAGTGAAACTCGCATTCTGGAGATAAATGAATGGCTGCATAGATTTATTTATTTAAAATCTTTTCTATACCGTCGTTGTTAATTTACCATCACAACATCAATGGTATATCAATGCAAGTTTTTTGGATTCCTGGATCATGGGATGATATTTCAAGGATTGCTGAGCAAAGATGGGATTCACGACTGGAAGAAGAGGCACAGCATCTTTCAAGACAGAATGGCAAACCTGCTGAGGAGGGCTTTAAAACTAGAATCAATTGGGGATGGGTGAACAAAACCTTCATTTTCATTTTATTGTAAATCGCTTAGATTTTTCCTTAAGAAAAGCAATTCATTAAATGCAATAAACTAACTAAAAATAAGCCAGTATTTGGAAAGTTATGTACACTAATGCTCATACAGGCCGATCTAATAAAGCAGCACAAAAAACAGGCGGTCACAGTTGAATGCCTGCTTTCCTAATGCGCGACCAGCCACCTCTAATGGGTGCACGATAGAATGTTTAAATGAGGGGTCGTGCTGCCAAGGAGGTGCTAGGGACAAAGGTGTTCCCCTAGTGCCTCCTCAGCAGTGGGTGCCCAGGAAAGGTCGGCTGTCAGAGGCTTAGGAAAATGAACACTCGTTTTTATGATGTCCGTTTTCCTAATCTGTGCACAGCCAAGGTTTAGGAAATGGATGCTTGTTAATTGAGCGTCCCTTTTCCTAACCTGACTGCCAGCACACTTTTTTTTTTTTTTTTTTTTTACTTTCTGGCCTTTTTGTTCCTCCAACTTAATATCACCACAGTATTAAGTTGGAGGACATACAAAAAAGAAGTATTTTTTTTGGGCTGCTCAGAAATTAATGCCTGCTCTGGGCAGGCGTTGATTTCTGAAGGTAAAAATGTGTGGGTCAGACACACATTTTTTTTTTGGATTGAGGGAGAATAGCTAATAGCCTCATCAACATGAATTTACATGTGATTAGCACTATTAGTTTCGCAGGGGGTTGGATGCACCTTTTGGACGTGCTAATCCCCTTATGGAATAAAGGGTGGGGATGTGCATCCAAAACCCGGTTAAAGAGTGCGCTCAGCTGAGCACACTGTATTGAATCGGCCTGACAGTATGGGGAATAAATTCCAGATGGTTTATGGTTTTATTAGTTTTATATACCGTCACATCTGATGAGCCTTCACAACAGTTTACAATCGTATTAGACAAGGAAATATATTAAATACAATAAATAGTAATAACAGCTAAAATACTATCTAGAGAGAATACTTGAATATAGCTGTTAAAAGTACCTAAAAATATTAAAAATAACATCTTAATGTAAAAGTGCATAAGATATAAAACAATATTATACCTCTAAAACAATAAAACACATAAATCATCAAAACTACAATGTTAAAAATAAAATAGTAAAAAATAAAATAAGTAAAATAGAAGTCAAGCTTGAAGGTGCCTGTCATTCATTCTCTGAGTATGCACATTTAAAGAGCCATGTTTTGAGTTCTAGAGGCAGTCATGGAAGAAGCTGATTTAAATATAGTAGCTGTCGCGGAGACCTGATACTTGGAAAACTGTGACTGGGATATAGTTATCCCCAGTTACAATGTATTCAGGAAGAACCGAGTTGGAAGGAAAGGAGGAGGCATGGCATTATATATAAAGAACTGTATTAAAGCAATAGCATTGTTGGGCTTATGAGATAAGGAGGAGGCACTGTGAGTTAGTTTTGGAAAGAGGTAATAAACATCTATTTATATTGGTGTAATATACAGACCTCCATCACAGACAGATGGATAGAGATTTAATGGAGGATATTCACTAGTACTTCAGTGAAAGGGGAGGTGCTGCTTTTGCTAGGGGAATTCAATCTTTCAGATATTGATTGGGACATCCCAACTGCTGTATCTTCTACAAGAACACAGTCAACTAGTAACACAGCCCATACTGGAGGGGACGATACAGGATCTGGTGCTTTCCAACGGGGACAGTATTTCTGTTGTTGTAGTGGATAATAGAGATGTGAATTGGAACCGGAATCGGTTCTGATTCCGGTTCCGATTCACATCGTGAATTTTTTTTCGTGCGGCCCGATCGGGGTTTTTTTTTGTTTTGTTTTGGTTTTTTTATCAGTTGCGCCCGATCCGATAAACAAAAAACCCACCATGACCCTTCAAAACAGCTCCCTTAGCTTCCCCCACCCTCCCAACCCCCCCCCCCAAAATGTTTTAAATTACCTGGTGGTCCAGTGGTGGTCCCGGGAGCGATCTCCCACTCTCGGGCCGTCGGCTGCCACTAATAAAAATGGCGCCGATGGCCCTTTGCCCTTACCATGTGACAGGGTATCCATGCCATTGGCCGGCCCCTGTCACATGGTAGGAGTAATGGACAGCCGGCACCATCTTTAAAAATGGCGTGGGCCATCCAGTGCTCCTACCAAACTAAAAAGAGATATCATAATCTTTTAGCTAGAAAAGTAAACAAATGGAAAAGAAAAGAGGTCATTATGGTTTTCTAAAGAAGTAGCTGAAAAAGTAAGGGCAAAAATGTTAGCATTCACAAACTACAAGAGATCTCATAAAGAGGAAGACAGGTGACAATATATGGAAAAATTAAGAGAAGGTGGGAACGTAATCAGGAATGCAAAAAGTCAAATAGAAGAAAAATAGTAAATACAGTAATGGGGCAAAATATAGATATATATATTAGTGACAGAAGGAAGTGATAAATTGGCATTGTGAGACTCGAAGGGGAGGAATATGTAGAAGCTGATGAGGAAAAAGCTAAATTGCTTAACAAAAATGTATGTTGTGTTCATTGTAGAAAGGCCTGGAGCAAGACCACATAAAACAAACACAAATAAGATTCCAAGTGAGGTAAATCTCAATCAATTTGCAGAGCAGGGTGTTTGTGAGGAGCTAACTGAACTTAAAGTAGATAAGGGGATGGGTCCAGAAGGGATATCACAGAGGGTATTAAGAGATGTCCTGGCAGCTCTGCTGGCTGACCTTTTCAATACTTCTTTAGAGACTAGAGTAGTTCTAGAGGACTGGAAAAGAGTGGGTGTGATTCCTATTCATAAAGTAGAAGTAAGCAGGAGGCTGGGCACTACAGGCCAGTTAGTCTGACCTCTGTGGTGAGCAAACTAATGGAATTGCTGCTAAAACAGAGGATAGTGCAATTTTTGGAATCTAATGGATTGCAAAATCAGAGTCAGCATTTTTTTTTTTTTTTTACCAGAGGTACATTTTTTCAGATGAATCTGATCAATTTGATTGAGTGACCAGAGAGATGGATCAAGGGAGAGTGCTAGACATAGTATACTTAGATTTCAGCAAGGCCTTTGACATGGTTCTGCAGAGAAGATTTATCTAAATAAACTGTGCGTCCTAGGTATGGATCCTAGAGTGACTGACTGGGTTAGAAACTGGCTGAGCAGGGGGCGACAAAGGGTAGTGGTAAATGGAATTTTCTCTGAGGAGGGGGTTGTTCTAGTGGTGAGCCTCAGGGATTGGTCCTTGGACCATTTCTTGTCAACATTTGTGTGAACAACATAACAGAAGAATTGTTGGGAAAGGTTTGTCTTTTTTTTTTGCCAATGATACCAAAATCTGTAACAGGGTGGACATCCAGGAAGGTGTGGAAAACATGAGGGATGGTCTAAAGTTTGGTACCTTAGTAAGATTTAATGCTAAAAAATGCAGAGTAATGCATTTAGGATGCAAATACCCAAGGGAAAGATACAGTATTGGAGGTGAAATTCTTCTAAGCACAAAGGAAGAGTGGGACCTGGGGTAAGTGTATCTTATGATGGTAAGGCGGCCAAACAGTTGGATAAAGCGATGGTAAAAGCCAGAAAGCTGCTTGGCTGCATAGGGGGAGGAATGGTCAGCAGAAAAAGGGAGGCATTATTGCCCCTGTATAGGTCCCTTGTGAGACTTCACTTGTAGTACTGTGTACAATTCTGGAGAGCGCACCTTCAAAAGGATCTAAACAGGAGAGAGTCAGCCCAGAGGGTAGATACTAAAATAATCAGCGGTCTTTGTTCTAAAACATGATAGACTTAAAGATCTAAACATGTATACCCTAGAGGAAAGGCAAGATAGGGGAGATGATAGAGATTCAAATATCTTGAAAGGTTTCCATGCACAGGAGGTGAACCTTTTTCAAAGGAAGACGGCTCTAGAATGAGGGGTCATGAGATGAGGCTGAAATGAGAAGAGATTCAGGAGTAATCTTAGGAAATATTTCTTTATAGAGAGGGTAGTGGTTGTGTGGAACAGCCTTCCAATGGAAATGGAGACAAAAATTGTATCTGAATTCAAGAAAGCATGGGATAAATACAGAGGATCTCTAAGGAAGTGAGAATTATAATGCTATACTAATTGGACAGATGGTCAGACTGGATGGGCCATAAGGTCTTTATCTGCTGTCATACTTCTATGTTTCTAATACCCCTGCGTGCACTTCAGCCCTTGCTAAACAGGTTAAGAACCCACTTGTGTATGTGTTGTAAGCCTTGTGGCCCCTGCCTTAAGAGTTCAACAGGAGGCAGTGGAGCTCATCAGATTAGCTCCTGTGCAAGACAGTAAAGATTTCTTCTCCTAGGCTGGCCTTGTTCTAGTGCCTAGAAGAATCACGCAGCACTACAGAGATCTCTTCTCTATAGATCCTGATGGCGCTCGTGAGTAATATCTTAATTGCTGGGAACTAGGTGAACTGTAAATAGGAATTAGTGTCTGAGATTTGCAGGGACTTCAGCCAACCCTGCTATTTTACCCCTAAATCTCCAAGGAGTCTGCATGCTGCATATTTTCCAAGACAGACAGAAATTTAGTCTGAGGTTCTAATGTTTGGTGAATGTTGTAACTGTGTCAGGTTTTTAATGGAAGAACATTAACTGTTAAAATATCCTGTGGACTGGATTCTGTAAAGACCTCTGTTCTTCTAAATAAGCAGACCTTTGTTTGGAATCACAGTCTCTTGCCTGCAGGCTTCCTTTATTACCTGAGAAACTGGCTATCAACTAGTAACGTATTTTGAGTACTATTATTTACCGTATTTTTCGCTCCATAAGACGCACTTTTTTTCCCCCAAAGGTGGGGGGAAAATGTATGTGCGTCTTATGGAGCGAATATAAAAAAAAAAAAACCAAACAAAAATCTAACAAACCCCCCCCCCCCCCGACCCCCCCAAGACCTGCCGACTTAATTTCCTACAACCCCCCCCCCCCCCAAGACCTGACAAATTAATTTCCTGCAACCCCCCACCCTCCTGACCCCCCCAAGACCTGCCAAACGTCCCTGGTGGTCCAGCGGGGGTCCGGGAATGATCTCCTGGGTGTGGGCCGTCGGCTGCCAGTAAACAAAATGGCGCCGACGGCCCTATGCCCTCACTATGTCACTGAGACCGACCGCAGCTATTGGTCGGTCTCAGTGACATAGTGAGGGCATAGGGCCGTCGGCGCCATTTTTGTTTACTGGCAGCCGACGGCCCTATGCCCACACTATGTCACTGAGACCGACCGCTGCTATTGGTCGGTCTCAGTGACATAGTGAGGGCATAGGGCCGTCGGCGCCATTTTGTTTACTGGCAGCCGACGGCTCACGCCCAGGAGATCGTTCCCGGACCGCTCCTGGACCCCCGCTGGACCACCAGGGACGTTTGGCAGGTCTTGGGGGGGGCAGGAGGGTGGGGGGTTGCAGGAAATTAATTCGGCAGGTCTTGGGGGGTCAGGGGGGGTGGAGGTTGTTAATTTAAAGGGTTGGGATGGGGGGGGGGTTTGGGGGTTCCCAGAGAAAGAAAAGTTTTCTGATCTGGGGAGTGGACCGAAATGGCCCTCCCCAGACCCGAAAACAAAATGGGGAGAAAAAAAAAAGCTATGCACTCCCCTAATTTGCTCCATAAGACGCCCAGACGCAGAGCCGGTTTAGCACAATTTTTTTTTTTTAAATTTTCCCCCTCTGAATCCTAGGTGCGTCTTATGGTCAGGTGCGTCTTATGGAGCGAAAAATACGGTATTTACTTATAAATTTCAGCTTATCACCTACCGAAACATTTCCAAGGAAACACTTCCATGGGCCGATGCAATAAGACGAGTACTCAAAACAGGTGCTCCTACTGAGTGCCTGTTTTCCTTTTCCTAACATACGGACAGCCACATCCCCCTGTGCGCCCGATACAGTATGTAAATGAGAGGGAAATTGGAGCAGCATAAAAAAGGGCACACAAAAGGAGAATTGTGAGTTTCTGGCGCTCAAAGGAGGTTATTGCATTGGGCGCCCACAATTCCAACGGGTGCTCAATACAAGCGTCCGCTTTAATCGCGCTTCTTTTAGATTATTTTGCTGAGGCGCTGATTTCATGCTGAGGTTTATTACATCAGGCACCTATTGCTACAGGCATCGAAATTGTGCAGTCATAAGAAAAGTGTGCTTTTTGATCCACTGCCAGCAGTAAATTCAAGTGTCAGGATGATACTAAGGAGGACGACATTTATCGCAACACAGAGGCCCGTATTTTTTTTTTTATATTTCTCATGAGCCCTTGACTGTGAGTTAACTTTACTCCACCTCTGGAGCTGGAGTTAAATTCCTCACATTAAAAAATGTATGCTGGACGGACGCCCAACCTTTGGGCGTGCATTCATGCATCGGCGGTAATAGCTAAATGTCTTCATCTACATGAAATTTACATGCATTGAGCGCTATCGGGTATGTGCTTGTTAGGACACACGTTTTGGAAGTGCTAATCTCTTTTCTGCATTGGATACCATTCTCGCATGCCCAAAACATGTGCTAGACTGCGTGTAAACCCATTTGCTAGTCTCGGCGCACCTTACTGCATTGGCCTGCCTCACAATAACAAAACATCACAAATGATGCAAAACTACAATAATGGTCGAATCAGTTTGTTTCGGAAAGGAGAGTCTAGCCATGTATGTATGTGGAGAACGTTGCTGGTCCACTACCCCATCTGTTCAAATGCAACTGTTAAGAACTCTACATCTCGTGTTGGAAATTGCCCCATAGAGGTTACAAAATGAAAAAGGAAATCTTTCTATAATATCTGGATATGAACCAATGCTTTTGAACAGCTGATATGCTCTGTTATTGAATACATTTAAATTCAGGTTACTTCAGTTCTTCCCAGTGGAATGATATTGTGTTCAAAGGCTACCAAAAATGCTGCTGTCTTTATATTTGCACACTTTAGGTTTCCAAACCTGCCTGGAGGACACCCAGTCAGGTTTTCAAAATATCCGCAATGAATATGCATGAGGTAGATTTGTATATACTACCTCCACTGCTTGCAAATGTATCTCATGCATATTTATTGTGGATAAATATGCATGAGAACCTGAAAACCTCTCTGGCTGGGGTTCCCTCCAAGACGGGTCTAGGAACACTGCTTTAGAAAAAAAGAAGGCAAATGACAGAGACATTAAAATAGTCCTAAGTATATAAAATGCATAAGAAAGCAAAGTATTTTCAGGTCAACACAATGGCAATGCCATGCACTGCCCTGTGGAGGACCCGAATTTGATTCCCGGGCCAGAACTCTGTTCCCCAGGTTGACTGGGACTTGAGAAGCTGGAGGAGAAGTGTTCACAGCTCCTGGGTGGAGGGAATCACAACTATTGCTCAATGGCGACACCTAGTGACCAGAGAAGGTGCATGATACTGCATTATGGAGGGAGATGTGGTCTGTGGCCCCTCGCCAAGGAATGTTGCTGCAGTGGCTGGGCTAAATAAGTTAAAGATGGCATATAAAATACTGGAGACAAAACCTAAGTAGTTATGAATGAAGACGTATGGTGCTATAAATCCAACCAAAGCCAGTTCCAGTTTTGCCGAAAGCTGAAAGAAGCAGGAAGAAACTGTTGAGCCGTAAAAAAAAATAGAATTTTCCATGGGAAAGGTAGTTCTAAAACCTAGAGTAGACTCAGATGTGACATAAGGTAATACTACTTCTCAGAAAGTTTGGTGAATAATGGAAAAGCCTCCCAGTGGAAATGGTGAAGGCCGTAGAATTCATGATAAGCATAGAGGATCCTTACACAGGAGGGTAGAGCCCAAGATTGTGTAGGCACTGCAATAACGCATAAAAAATGGTCGACTTGTTGGGCCTTGTGCTTCTTAGTTGCCATCATTTTCCACATGTTTACAGTGCTGCCTGCACCTTAATGAAATAAACCTCTCAGTATGAACAAAACTATTTAAAAATTCAAACTATAATCTTTTTTTTTTAGCTGTATGATTAGTCTAAAAGTATCTTCTAATTCCCAGGTACTATAATTTGACATAAAAGAGTTAAAGATACGTTTGCTATTTACCAAAGGCTCCAAGATTTATAATTAAGTGCAGTTGTAGAAGTAAACCTGGTGTTAAAATGTTAAATCACATCACCAAGAGCTGGAGTCTGGTGCCACTGCAAGCAAAATACAGCATACTTCTTTTTTTCTTTTGCAATGTGATTATGTGATGTTTAAGAAACTATTTAAATGCTGTGCTTAGATTTAGCATAGTTGTTAAAGCAACTTATCAAAGGTTCCAAGGAATGTTTTCCTACTGCTCTAGCACAGAGCTCTCTATCCAGTTCCCTAAATAATTACAGGGAGAATGTTTGTCTGGTAACCGTTGAATGAATGCATAAACAGGAACTTATTTTAAGGAAAGTAACAGCTAAAACCTGACAGAATTTAGTTGGAGACTCAGCTCCAGTGGTAATTATTCTGCCACTTATTTTAAATGCAAAATTATCATCTCTGTAACAAGAACAGTTTTCATTATTCAAGCCTCAAGCATCAAAGCTTAATAGAATATAGTTAAATTGATTTTAGAGGAAGTTAAAGGTTGTAGCTCACTGCAAGTGTATCAGACATATTCAAAATACAGAAAGTCACATTAAAGTTCGGCCTAACTTTTTAAAGGGGCTGCTGAAATCTGCACTTGTTTGAGAACTTAACCATGCAACACACCTGTAGCCAGGCAATCTGGCGCCTATGGCTGAGTGAAAAACTGCGCCCACACATGACACCATGAGTTGGAGACTCTGTTCAATGCTTGTACAGCAATATCCATGGCAAGTGCAAGAGTATTAGAGGCCCTAGGAAAAATTTTACAGCCTTGTACCCACCACCCCATCACACCCCCCTCACACACAATAAAAACATGCATTTATAATAACAGATTTTACTTGAAAAAGAGCATTCAAAGCACAGTTTTCTGAAGTAAACATAACAATGGGGCGGATTTTCAGAGCCCTGCTCGCCGGTAAGCCTATTTTACATAGGCCTACCGGCGCGCGCAGAGCCCCGGGACTCGCGTAAGTCCCGGGGTTTTCGGAGGGGGCGTGTTGGGGGGCGTGTCGGGGGCGGGCCCAAACCGTGCGGCGTTTTCGGGGCGTTCCGGGGGCGGGCCCGGGGGCGTCCCGGCGCGCAGGAGGCCCGCTGACGCGCGGGGATTTACGCCTCCCTCCGGGAGGCGTAAATCCCCCGACAAAGGTAAGGGGGGGGCTTAGACAGGGCCGGGTGGGTGAGTTAGGTAGGGGAAGGGAGGGGAAGGTGAGGGGAGGGCAAAAGGAAGTTCCCTCCGAGGCCGCTCCGATTTCGGAGCGGCCTCGGAGGGAACGGGGGTAGGCTGCGCGGCTCGGCGCGCGCCGGCTATACAAATCGATAGCCTTGCGCGCGCGTATCTACTAAAATCCAGCGTACTTTTGTTTGCGCCTGGAGCGCAAACAAAAGTAGGCCTATTCGCGGAGTATGAAAATCCGCCCCAATATGTATATCATATTTACATGCGCTGCTGAGGTGCCAACCAGAAAACCCTGCAAAAAAGCAAGAGATACTTGGAACCTGTATGGTATTAGGCCTACTGTAGTGCATCTTGGGCATGGGCATGACCTTCAGAGAGCCACTCACACAGCAACAACCCTATCTATGAAAGTTAATACTATAAAAATTCCACCAGGCCTA